>NC_054374.1:87385097-87712597 GCF_017654675.1 Xenopus laevis
TTTAACAGGCCTGAAAGGTATGTGGTACCAATTTGTGAGACCCCTGTGTCTAACCTATGAAAAAGTGGTTGGTGGTCCTGGTGGTTTTTTGAGACATAACAGTGCCAGCTTTTTCTGTTTTCATAATAGTTCTTTGCAAGTCCAGCATGCCTAGTTCAATGGGTAGAGTACGAAGCAATATTATAAATTCACTGTTCACAAATATAATGCACATGAACAATCCACCAAATAGAACCATTAGAGCAGGAATATAAGAAAACTACTAGAACAACCAAGGTTTTTAAAGAAGAGAGGCACCAACCTGTGCTTACAGGTTAGCAAATTAAATGCCTGGGAGGTGAATGACTAATTGTCCTGCTCTCACCTTTCTGGACACACACTGTGTCTCTAATATTTTTAAAGAGATTCTCAATTTCATTAGAGTCATGAACAAGTATTCTGTATTTTGTATACTGAGCCTAAGATACAGTAGTAGGAATGTACCCTCCGGTAAAATATAACCCAATAACCCCAGTGTCTCATGATCTAGAGTTCCCAGCATACAGTATATGTTATAGTAAACCCAACATTATATGCTCCAGCAGTGCCGGGCCAGGTCTGTTAGTTGCCCCATGCAACCTAGCTGGCCGTAGGCAACTTAGGTCCCTTCAGGGGCGCTCCACCAATGAGGCAGTACCCCCCTGGTTGCCACGGTCGGCAAAAATGCAACTCCTGGTAACTTTAAGAGCCGAATATCAAGATTTTTAAACCGGAAATTCGACTTTTCTAGCGCAGAGAGCGCAATTTTCTCTCTCTGCACTAGAGCTGCCCCCCCGGACCCCAGTCGGTGATTTCAAGGTAAGCACAATGGGCAGGGGGGGCGGCATTTCAAACACTGCGGCGTTGTAACAGAGTGGAGCGTGTCTGGGTCCCCACCACAGCTGTGAGCAGCGTCGTGCAACAGAGGACGCGCGTGTGTAGCCGAGCATAACTGAGCATGTGCGTGCGGAACCGAGGATGTGCATGCGTAACTGAGGTCATGCAGGTGTAATTGTGCGTAACCGTGCGCAACTGAGGACGCGCGTGCGCAATGTCGCTCAGCCGAGGGCGCCCGTGCACAAAGCACTTTGACTTCACAGAGCGCACCCACTTTTCAATATGGTAACACTTGCCGGCCTAGGGATGGGCTGCATATAAGGAAAGTGCCTGGCGCCCCCAAGCTTTGCGCCCTAGGCACTTGCCTCTTCTGCCTACCCCTAGTTCCGGCCATGTGCTCCAGTGTCCCCACTGATGTAGACCACAGTGGTCCTACAAATATATGTCACAGTGGCTCTAGTGTGATGCTGCAGAAAAAAAAGTATCAATCTATACACAACAGAAACATACGTGAATTTTGCTAACAATAAATACTTTAATGTTGTAGAGATTTCTTGTTCTTCATGAAATGAGCTATACAAGAACTGGAGATGCTTACACAAAATTAATCATCCACTCCCTCCTCCTCCTGTTTAATATCAATACATGTTATTTCTCTGACCCTTTTAAACACACTGTAATTTGTTCAAAATTCCTTTTTTCCCTTCTCCGCTGTTTGCTAGGACCAGGAAGTGACAGGAAGTAGTAAAGTGAAACTGATTTTAATTTCTTGTTTGGTGCCATAAATAACAAAACCATAGATAATTCTTAAATAAACCAACTAAAAGTATATTCAGCGGAAGACCTATTCGTTAAGCTCATAGTAAAAAGGGTGTATTGTTCAGTATAAAAATAAAAACTGGGTAAATAGTCCCATGTGGCCCCCCTTCAAGTCGCTGACTAGCTCGGAGTTATAGAGCTGAAAAGCAGGAAGTAGTGTTCTGACTATTATGTTTGACAACCTCTCACTCCAGCCTTTATACATAACATTTTTGGCTAACTTTATTAGAAACATTTTTTATTTTATGAGCCTATCTATTTATCCAGTTTTTATTTTTACACTGAACTGTTCGGGTAAGGCCACACGAGGAGATTCGGGGACTGGTGACTAATCGCCTCGTCTTTTTGAGCGGCTATCTCCCCGAACTGCATCATCGTTTTCCCCATAGGCTGCTGTCAATGATCAAAAGTCGCCTGTGCTAATGCACACGCGGCAATGCGTTTTCTATAGTCGCCCAAAGTTGCCTCACTGAGGAATATTAGCAACTATTGTGGCTCATTTATTAACGCATCGCAGCGCAAATTGGACGCAAAAGAGTGCCAGCGAGTTCACGAACATGAACACAAGTATATTTGTGTGATATTGCGCATTGAACAGAGCTTTTGCGATGGGTTTGGTTTTGTGAATTGCGCAAAAGTTTGAGCAATGATGTTCCAAACAAAGCCGTGTGTGAGAGGGGCTTGGCTGGGGCGTGGCTACAGTGTGAACGGTTTGCATTTGTCGCTAAAATTAGAAATGCTCTTTAAAATGCGCAGGTATGCCTAGATGCAACAGCAAATGAGCAAATTTACGCACCGCAGTTGTCTACGTCGAAAATAAACCACAAATTGCACCTTTCAAGCATCATGCACTACATTAATAAATACACGCATGTGCAGGGCAAATGTTGGGCCTCTGCGTGCTTTTTAGCACTGCAATGCGTTAATAAATGTGCCCCATTGTATCAATGATTGCAACTGCCTTTAATGAAACTCAGGGATTCTGCTCAGCAGGACCAGATAAGAAATGTATCAACTTATGTATCAATTTAAAACAGTTTACAGTCGGTGACCCCCCTCCCAGAGCTGCTTTTATAAAGACACAAGAAGGTGTAAAATGAAAAAAGTATTAGAAAAAGAAAAAACTGTCACAAATAGAAAATAGAAAGTAATTGAAAAAAGTCTTTATTTCTGATGAACTGTCTGAAAACAGCTGAACTGGATAAAGTGTTGGAAGGTGAATAAATAGCTTTTTATTTTTCCCAGCATACAGCATTTTACAATTTAACCTGTGGAAAGCAAATAACTTGGTGATCCAAGCCCTTAGTCTCACTATAACAGCGTAGGCTGTGGCACAAGCCTCTGGAATGTTCGTGTATACTGACAGCATAAGTCTAACTTATGGCATTTAATGTTCATTTTACCTGACACCTGATCTAAGGTGCTTCTAGCAAGTTGTTCAGCACTATGACAGTGAATGCTTAAAAGGCATATAATAATGGGATATTTTCCATTTCCTGCCACATAGATATCTAGCCTTAAGTAATCCAGCAATTTATATTGACAAAGCTAACTGTACTTTATGTATAAGTACTGTCATTTGAAATAGAAAAGGCCATGTTTTGTATTGTATTCCATCATTCACATGTGTTAATGTTAATATTCAAACTTTATAATTATTATGTATTTATAAACTGCCAACATATTCTGCAGCACTGTACAATAAATGGGTTTAGATACTGAACATAGAGAATCAAAAACAAAGCAACCAATAACTGATACAATAGGTGACTGCAAGGTGCGAATTCTGAGTCTATACGGTCATTAGCCTAACAGCCTAGGAATCTTATCTTATATTTCCAAATATTAATTTATTTCTAAATAATGTTATAGGTATAAATCTGGATTGAGGGGCAAAAACATATCCCTCGAGTGCACGGTGTCAATAGATTTTAATTGGAAATTAATAATTAATGTGAATGTGACTATTAATTTGCATTTATGTATATATCAGTGGACACACTGATATGTTTAAGGGTAACTGTCATGGGAAAAAACATTTTTTTTTCAAAATGAATTGGTTAATAGTGCTGCTCCAGCAGAATTTTGCGCTGAAATCCATTTTTCAAAAGAGCAAACAGATTTTTTTATATTCAATTTTGAAATCTGACATGGGGCTAGTCATATTGTCAATTTCCCAGCTGCCCTAAGTCATGTGACTTGTGCTCTGATAAACTTCAATCACTCTTTACTGCTGTACTGCAAGTTGGAGTGATATCACCCCCTCCCTCCCCCCCCCCAGGAGACAAACAAAAGAACAATGGGAAGGTAACCAGATAACAGCTCCCTACCACAAGATAACAACTGCCTGGTAGATCTAAGAACAACACTCAATAGTCAAAACCCATGTCCCACTGAGACACATTCAGTTACATTGAGAAGGAAAAACAGCAGTCTGCCAGAAAGCATTTCTCTCCTAAAGTGCATGCACAAGTCTCATGACCAGGGGCAGCTGGGAAATTGACAAAATGTCTAGCCCCATGTCAGATTTCAAAATTGAATATAAATCTGTTTGCTCTTTTGAGAAATGGATTTCAGTGCAGAATTCTGCTGGAGTAGCACTATTAACTAATGCGTTTTGAAAAAAACATGTTTTCCGATGACAGGATCCCTTTAAGCTCATTCAGTTGGATTTATGAAGAAAAGAAATAACGAACACTATCCAAACTGAAATGCATTTTTTTAAATAAAAACGGTATTTATTCTTATACAGGCTCACAGCCTCAGATTGAAAGGAATCCATGTTACTCACAAGAACCCCTTAACAACACTTTTACCTTACTGTAGAACCCAGTACACATTGGAAGCCAAATAATTAGTATACCTCAAACATGACTGTATTTTCTCATGTCTCACACTATTATTATTTTACAATCTGGAGATATAAGAACAAGTGATTTCTTAGTCAGACATACTGGGTATGCAGAGAGTTGACTTCCAGCTCACATGGCTCAGAACATTATAGTTGGTTAATAATAGTATTTATATAGATAGTATTGAAAAAGTAGGTCACAATTAGAGAAGAAAATGAGAAGCAATTTTGTTTAATGGAAAACTATACCCCCTGAACAATGTAGGTCTCTATAAAAAATATACTGCATAAAACAGTTCATGTGTAGAACCCTGCTTCATTATAATATATTTAGTAGTATGTGCTATTGGGTAATTCTTAGTGCTGTTATTGGGGCGGGATGCCACTTCTTTCTTTTCACTCATTTCCATCCCCTCTGGCGGCATGCCATGGCTTAGCATACCAGAATGTTTATTTTTTCTTTTTTTTCCCTGTGAGCTGAAGTGGAGAGCGTCAACAAATAACAGGCAAATGGCAGGTTTTACGTGCCAGCCAAACAAAAAAAAAAAACCTACTGTCACTTCTGACAAAGGACAAATAGAAAGCAGCTATGTGCTGAGCATGTGCAGTCCGACCTGAGCGTGCATAGGAGGGGTAAAACATATAATCTTCCGGGTATGGAGAGAGCTTTGTTTTTATTGGTCAACTGATGGAAGTCATTGGGGGAAATTTACTAACCTGCGAAAATTCGCCAGTGACGGCTTCGCACCGATCGCTACTCTTCGCCAGCTGAAAATTCGCTTAGACAACGCTAATTTACAAAAATGCAAAGATGCGTCCAGGATGCCGAACGCTTGCAAATTTCACTAGCATTATGTCGGCAATCAAAGCAAGGTTGCACTAATTTGCATACGGCGGGAAGTGAAGTTGAATGGACGTCTATATTGCAGCAATACATTACACTACACAAGCCCAGGAACCTTAAAAAAATAAAATAGAGTTGTTATATGTGCCATATGTTAGGAAATGTAGGGGAGAACCCGGGTACCCAAAAAAATTTTTACGGACTTTTGCAGCCCATCACGCTGAAAAAGACGCCGGCATTTGAATATTTTTTTGAAATTTTTCAACAAAAAAAATTGAGGAAGTCCTATATATTCCATTGCACTTCACCTGGTCTGAGGTGGCGAAGGCAAGTCTGGCGGAACAGCTAACATTCAGTAAAATCCGCATCTTAGTGAATTTGTGCAGTTACGTCCATTCGCCAGAGCGAACATTTTTCATGCCTAAAACACAAGTTCGTGTTCTCTTTCTTTACAAGGGGACTTGTCCAAATGAACATATGCTTGAGAAAAGAATGCAATTGGTATAAATGAAAAATGCAGACTATAAAAAAGATGTGTGTTTTCCAAACACTTGGTGCGTGGCAAGGTCAGAGAGGTGCCAGGGTTTAGCTATTCTAAACTAGGTGTCCTCCCTTCTGATGAGTGGTTCAGCCCAGGCAGGTAACAGACTGATGGGGAAGCTGTACCATTTGCTGTGTAGGGGGGGGCACAGATTTCACTGAATTATATTTAATCAACACAGAATCCCTGCATATTATATTAAGTAATTTAAGTGTGTGTAACTGACAGCTGCCCAAGGCTGCACAGAAGTGAAATATGTGCTTTGCCAAGGAGCACTAAATTACAAGTATGGAGAGGGGGAAGGGGGGAGGTTTGAGCAAGGAGATGTGTAAAAACAGAACAGAGGGACAAAGGGGCAAAGATGGAGGACAGAGAACTGGTCGCGGGAGGAGAAGGAAATATACCTGACTGAGGTGGGAGCACGGAGCACAGAAGTAAAATATGCAATTTGCCGAGGAGCTGAGATTGCAACTTAATTTGTGACCAGGACAGAGACACGATGGGGGAGATCAGAGCATGATATACGTTCAGCACAGAGGAGTGACTACGGCTTTTTACAATGCGTGAGTATAATTCCTGACAGGCTGCATCCACTTATACATGAAATTGCCATCCTGCTATGGGTTCTGGGGTATTTACACATGAAATTGCCTATGTGCCATCCTGGTTTAGTGGGGGATGTGTCCACAAAAGTGGGCATGGCCTTTAGAAAAATTAGTCTGCACCGCCAACTTTCTGTGGGCGGAGCTACACACAACACATACCATCCCTTCACCTTTTTATTCCCAATTCAAGCACTGGTAATTCTAAAAAGAAAATTGCCATTTTTAAAAATAAGGGCTGCCCCATGGAATCCTACAATTCATAGCGCATACAAACAAATCAAACAAAATGTACATGTTAGTCCACATGAGCCAATTAACAAACACAGTTTTTTACTCCCACACTTCTTCCTGTTACAGTTAGAGCTGCAGTATTTTTGACCAGGTGATCTCTGAGAATATCATAAAATTTGGACTCAAGGAAAAACTTGTAAAAGGGCAATATGTACTTAAATATATATTGCAACTTGGTAAGATTCTTAAATATGCTACTTAATTTGATATAAACTATTTGTTGCTTAAGTATTCATTTTGGGGGTATAGTTTTCCTTTAAAATGACTGGGGAACCAACTCTAGGTATTTCAGGTACGGGAGATGTGTAATAGAGCGCTAGCATGTGATGGATGTAAGATATATGAAGAGGGGGAACTTTGTGAAAAACCCATCAGGGGAAACTCTTCATCCTGCATTGTTGGAATGGACATACAGTAGTTTGGTTGAACAAACTTCCAAAAATAAGTATTTTACCATATTAGCAATAGATCTGAGGAAAAATCTTTTTGGCACTTAATTTAATTAAAAACAAACCAAAACAAGAGTGGCACACATTTTTACCACTCAAAAAAGTGTTTTCTACTGGCATTCTTTTAAATATTTTTAGGGTATATTATACTTTACAGTCAATAAGATTTAAGGTTTTAGAGAGAGAGAATGTAATTTAGCAAGGAACAGAGGGAAAGGTAAAAAAGAAGAAAGACTAACAAATGATTCCTAAGTAAGGAAACATACAGGTAAGTAGGAGTCATTATTAGAGGAGAATGCGTTGATGCATTTTAGCAGTGTTTGTCAGTTCCGCAATAGGTGTGCTGAGTGAGTGCAACTGAGCAAAAATAGGAAGCCAATTTATTTTAAATAAACCAAACTTGTAGGGCTTATAGAAGTTTGTAGAATCCAACATTTCTTGCTTTGATTACATGCAGACACTTATATACACAATACAAACACATCCATGCAATCACATTATTATTCATTATTGTAGTCTAATTATTTATAATGCAATAATATCACTATAGTATTAATGCCTCTTGTATAAAAGAACATACTTTATTACTAAATGATGCTACTGCCTAGAGTTGCAACGTAAGTTATCCACAATAAATGTAAACTCCTTTTCAATCGCATTGCCTTGGGTTTAACGACACATCAGCTGCCAAGTGCCTTATTTGTGCTCATTCATGTCCACAAGTAGGGATGCACCGAATCCACTATTTGGGATTCGGCCGAATCCTTGGTGAAAGATTCGGCCTAATACCGATCCGAATCCTAATTTGCATATGCAAATTAGGAACAGGAAAGGAAAAAGTGATGAAAAGTCAAGATATTTCCCTACCTGCCCCTAATTTACATATGCAAATTAGTATTCGGATTCGGTTCGGCCAGGAACAAGTATTTGGCTGAATTCGAATCCTGGCCGAATCCCGAACCTAATCTTGGATTTGGTGCATCCCTATCCACAAGCACAGTTACTGTGCCCAAAATGTCCTCACAGTCAGTAAAGCATAAAACCATTTTTGTTACTTGCATTAAAATGCACTCCTTACAGTTCCTCATAGCTGTGCTCAGCACCATTCAGTCCTTTTTGCCTTCTGTTCCAAGTCAAATGGTGATGTGTCTATTAGTGATGGACGAATCTGTCCCGAATCGCCAAGTAATTCACGACATGGCGGAAAAATTTGCGAAATGTGAAAATTCTTGAAATGCATTGAAGTCAATGGGCGTCCAAATAATTTTACCGTGCGACAATTTTTGATGCGAGCAACAATTTTATATGCCTGACTATTTTGTCCAAAGGCAATAGAGTCACACTTGTGCCTAAAGAATTAGATCCAGATGTTACTCACAAGCAAGACAGACTACCATTCAATTGTGTCTAATTTGCAACTAAACACATGCACAGGTTAATCAGCTGCAATTGTGGTACATGCAGTGCAATTGCACCAATGCATCACCCCCTTGTGATCTTAACAATGCTGGAATTTGGGAAAAAATGCTGCATTTTGGGGAAAAACATGGAAATTGCACTTTGCGCACTGCTCTTGCAGATATACATATGTCAGCCAAGGGTTAAACAAATACTTTTTCTCAATCACATATTTTTTAAAAAAAAATTGGAAAAACTAGACAATATTCTGGAAAAACAATTGAGTGTTCAAAAAGTTAACTGTTAAAAAAAAACTTGAGAAATATAAAAGCTTGAAAGTTAAGAACACTGACTGGGGGGGGGGACCAATCCCAATCCCAGAAATGTTGATAATAATGTTGATTGTGGAACAGGTAACATTTTTATATGATTTTCTAAGATCTTTCCTTCAGCTTTGATCCTAAATCACTGAATGTATGTCCTCCACCTACTTATAATTATGTCCAGGGCTGCTCCTACCATAAGACAAGGCGAGAACGAGTGGCCAGTTACCAGGGGTGGCAAAAAGCCGACTTGTGTAACTTTAGGAGTCCAGTTTCCAAATTCAGCTCCCCTAGTGCAGAGGGGACTGCAGCACTCATTACACTAGCGATGCGATCCCCTTTGACCCACTCCAGTGCTTAAGGGGGAGGAGTCTTCTAAAACCACAATTTCCATAAATCTGGCCCTGGTTTTGTGCTCTTCACAAACAAATGATCTAGCCCACTGGCTGTAGAGAGCTCAGTTCCACTAAAACTGTCAATCCCAAATTGACACCCTTGCACAATCTAACAATCATATAGACATGCGCAGAAACACTTTCCCCATATCCACAACAACACATTCAGCACTACCTGCTACAGTCCTGCTCAGTGATCAGGGGCAGTGCCGGACCATGGCTGTCAGTTGCCCCAGGCAACCCAGCTGGCCTTTGGCAACTTAGGTCCCCACCGCAGCTGTGTGCATCGGCGCACAACCGAGGACTCGTGTGCATAACCGCGCGCAACCGAGAAGGCGCGTGCGTAACCGAGGACCCGCGTGCGTAATTGTGCATAACCCTGCGCAACAGAGGACGCGCGTGCACAACGTGTGTGGTCGTGCGCAAAGCACTTCGACTTCACAGAGCACTTTTCAATGTGGTAACAGGCACGTGCCTCTTGTGCCTACCCCTAGTTCTGGCCCTGATCAGAGGACCCCTCTCAAACTTGCTGAGGCAACTTCTAAATTGTTAGCTCACTCACAACCTCCATAGAGAGAACCTGGTTTTTGCAGCCTGCCTCATTTACCACTTAATTTAAACTTGCTGTTAGTCAACTTATCAAAGAATATTTGAGGACACCTCTTGTGCCCATCCTCTTTCATGGGGGTTAACAGAAGATACAAAAGGAAATTCACTGGCACACAGGTAGTACTAGCAGGGTAAACCCTTGCTGTTTTATTCGATGAATAGCAGCATGCTGCATGCTGCTATTCATCGAATAAAACAGCAAGGGTTTACCCTGCTAGTACTACCTGTGTGCCAGTGAATTTCCTTTTGCATCGTCAATTCAAGGTGGGACGCCGATTCTGCCATTGCTGTGCACCAGGGACTATCTTCTATCCAAGGCTAGGGTGTGCGAGTGCATTTGCTTATCTTCCGGTTAACAGAAGATAGACAAAGTACCGGCGTAGAGGGCAAATGCTGTGGTTTGGATGTGAGCTAAAAAGACACTATTATCAAGTGAAGACCATTTTTGGTACACATGTTCAACTTGTACCTTTACCTTGTACCCTGTATCCCATTGCATCTAGCATCCAGGCCTTCATTTAGCTAGCCCTGATTTACTTACAGTAGGCAAATTCATAAATGAATTTCATGTCAACAGTCTACTAAGACTTTATGATATTGGGCAGTGACGTGCCAGTGATGCAGCATACATATAAACATTGATATATGGATACAGATATATGTAGAAATTGTCATTTATTCATGTACTGCCTGCAAAGATTTCTTTATGAATTACAGTACCTAATATTGACTATACAAAGATAATTCTTGCTGGCAGAGATATTTCCACACTTTGCTTCACAAGCCAGTTTGTACCAACTGGAACTGGAAAAGCTGTGAATTCTATGTTTGAAATTATAAAGTCATCTAAAAATTACTATGATTCAATGAGCAATACACAGTTTAACAATCACATTAATTCACATCATGAGAGCAGAATCTGTATAGGCAGAGTTCACCCCGCAGATTCTGCTATCACAACAATGAAATTATTTTGGGGATCATAAATAATTTTATTTATACATATATATGTGTGTGTGTGTGTATATATGTGTGTGTATATATATATATATATATATATATATATATATATATATATATATATATATATATATATATATATATATGTATATGTATATATGTATGTGTATGTGTTTTTATAAGTGTAGGGGTAAGCAGATAGGGTTCACTATATAAGCTGAAGTCATTGGCACATATACTATTGCTGGTAGTTCTGCTCGATCCGTAAGTATGCTGAGCAACATACATGGAATGGAAGGTTGTTTACTAAAAGGTTTCTCGTGACCTGTACATCCCACAGGAGCAGGCAGCATTACCCACAAAGCTTTTACTTAGCAATTTCTCTAAAATGTAGTTCTGGACACTAAAGTATTTGAAGGCTAAAATTGGCCCAAAACGCTAATGAGTAGCAAACTTCAAACTGTTCAGATTTTCTTCCTCCTAAGCCTTTTAAAAGTTCCAGCCATTGTGACATATAACTGACTTTAACATTTAACAAGCTGGAGCTGCAATTCTCTGTTCATTTCAGACAAGCAAAGTTCATAATTTTGAATGGATAAGGTGGACAAAAACTTCTCCATAATTTAATAGGAAGTTAAAACCCTGAAGAAACTTTTTTGCTGATTTGTCTACCTCTACCGCTAACTATATTTTATTCATTCATTTATTATAATAATGGAACTGATCTATCTAAATGTATCTGTTGGATCCTCTTTATGATTTTGAATAGGGATATTATGTACTGCCATAAGTTTGCTGCATACTAACTGATGTTTAAAAAAAAAATACATGGGTTGCGCACTAATTCATTTATATACTGTAAATGTAATGTGTATGTTGACAATCTTCAAACCACCCATTATTTTCTTAATTTAATCATGTTTTAGTTGTTTTGCCCTTCATATAAGAGTTGCAGAACCTAAATAAATCTGGCTAAAAGTCCCCCAAAGCCTCCCCAAGCCCAACAATACTTAACTAAGCTGACGGTCTGACATGGTTAATGGTTCCTTCCCCCTGCTGTCTAGGTGGGCTAGGTGATCCTATGGATTTTCATATGACCGTGTGAGTATTGCTTAAAATTTTCTGCACACTTTTTAGCAATCACTTCTTTATCTTGTGATTTTTCATCAGTATTGATTGAATGCTATTTTATCTGAGAAACTGATGTTATTTAAGTTTGGCTGAACATTTTTAGTTCAAAAGTACTTTCATTTCAGCTGCCACATCTTCCATTAGGGGCAAGGAGTGTTTATTTGACAGTCCTCAAATGTTCTTCCTAGTTGGAGGTCTGTTTTCAGTGCAACAGTTTAAAATACTGGAGCTATTTGTCTCTTCCAAAAACACTGCTATTTCACTGCTACTTTAACTTTACCCAATTAATATTGTAGTTGTCCTGTAAGTAGATGTGTTGGGGGTGTAGTGTTAAGCCATTTTAAGAAAATGTTTATGTTTTGTTCATTTTTATTGTTTTGTTAATGTTTGAATTATTTCTCCTTGTTCCCCCAAACTCCATACTCACGCGTTCTTCCAACCACTTCATTCCTAATGTCAGTTCCAGTGCTATTAGGCAAGGACTGAAAACATCCTTTCTGTTGAACTGATTGCTGTAACTTAACTCACATCAAACATTCTACAGCCGTATCATCTTTTTGGTAAGGCAAATATAGATACAGCAGGAATGGGTCAATACTTTTGTGTTATTGGAATCCAGAGAAAACAGTAGCAGCGTTAAATTAAATAGAATTCAGATATGATTGCTTCAATCACACAAACACAAAGTTTACTATCCTACCGTAAATTAATCTCAGGCATGAAATAAAATTAAACTGAAACTTTCCTGCTAAGCAGGAAAAACTTAAACCTGATATTTGTAATACAAATAATGATGCACTTTATATAGTTGAAATAAAAGTAATGCTATGCTGAGGAACACTTGGTTAACAAGTCAACTTGTTTGAAGGAGTGGAGTATGTACAGTACATAGAAGGGGTAATTTACAATGCAGGGCTAAAGTGCAAAAAGGGTGAAACTGACCATCTTTTACACTTTGCACACTGCACCCTGAATTGTGTAAGTAGCTGCAGGCAGCAGGCATGTGTTAAGCATATAGGAGTTTGCCAAACTACCTCCTTATTTTCACACCCACAATTTAGGGAGTGTCAGGAGGTGAGGCCTGCACTGGATCTGCTGCTTCCCCTGATGTTGCTCTCTGCACCAAGTGCTAGATTTTTGATCTGGCCCTTGTACAGAGAGCAGCAATCCCCAGGGAACACATGCTCAGTAAGTGAGCACTAAGGTGAATGCTCTTGTTTAGTGCTTACAGAGCATGTGGGCCTCAAGGAATGCTGCTGTTTGGGATCTGTTGCGTTACCTGTCTGTAGCAAGTGCTGGATATTTGATACAGTGCTTAGAGTGGAAAGCAGCAATCCCTAAGTTAGCCCTAAGGGTCATGCTCTTGATCACTTGCTTATGCTCACTTACCAAGCACTTGCATGCCAGGAATTGCTGTTCTCTGCACTGAGCACTGGTAGTCAGGACAGGGCCCCTATACCAATTGTGCCTTCTGATGCTCCCTAAGGCTGAGGGCACATGGAACATTGGATCTGCTCCATAAGGACTGTTTTCACCTCCACTCAGCTATTTGAAGCGGAGCCAAGTGGTGAAAATGCCTGCTTTCGTATTTTCTGGCTGATTCCTGCTCAACTTCACTTTATGTAACTGAGCGGAAGCAGAAGCTGTACTTATCAGTCAAGTTTTACTGAGGTGCATAAGGGAGCAATCCACATCTTTCAGCCTGCAAAAAAAAAAAAACACTGACTGAGAGCAATAGAGGAAACACTCTGTTTGCCTCAACCTAACATATGCATCTATATGACACCTATGTGCCCCTCTCCCGGCCTGCCTCTTGTGGATAGAGGAATTCCTAAAGCAGGCAGTGCTCTGTCCAATGTCAAGCTGCAGGTCCCTGTGCTCCGAAACAGGGCAGAGTTCTGCGGCAACAACAAAAAAAATCTATCTATCTACCATCTATCTGTCTGTCTACACAGTATCCATTTATATATCCTATTTTTCTGTTCTGTTTTTAAGCAAAAGCGTTTTACTTTCTCAGTGTGGTGGGTGATATGGATCCAGTCATTTATGGGAGAATACACCTCATCCCAAAGACAGTGGCTGTGTGGTCCCTGTTCAGAAACTAACCTTTTAAATCCGCTCACTAGGAGTAGGAAGGAAGCAAGCTTCCTTGTTGTCTCCCTCTAGAAATCTAATGTGAAAGATTATCATTGTCTAGTTAAATTACTCCAAGGCTACACAGCTAAGACCGTTATTGAAAATGAAACTTCATAGTATTAGAGCTGAGAGAGAACATGTTGAGGCACTACTTTATAATATGGATAGAGACCATCTCTGGATGGTGAGTTTAGTATGTCCACGCATGTGCTCCAGAAAGGCAGTAATGAGGTGCTCTCAGGGAAACGACTAAGGTACTAAGTTTGCCCAGGAGCAGAATTCTGATTAAAATCAATCATCTTATTGCATACCTTCCAACATTAGAAAAATGGAAAGAGGCAGACAAAGATCTGCCATTCGCAGCGCAGCACATTTTTTTGACCACAACCATTTTATGTCTATTCCCCCTAATTATCATGTCCATTTTACAAAATGTTGCAGATGATAAAAGTTTGAACACATTTCTGGTTGTTTTAATAAATATCCAGTACTGTGGACTGAGCTGTCAAAATCGGGACCGTCCTGCAGAAAACTGAACAGTTGGGAGGTATGTTATTGGTTGCTATGGGTTATTGCTCCCAGGCAAACATAGTGCTTTTTATTACATATGGGGGTTACTGGTTTGTCATTGGGGTTATGTAATAAAAGATACTGCCCAGCTGTATTAACCCATAGCAACAAATTAGTAGGTAGCATTTATCTTATTGGTTGCTAATGGTTACGGCACCTAGGCAAATGTAGTGTCTTTTTTACATTGGGGGGGGGGGTAGCAGGAAGTATAGAGTATGAGAGTGCCTAATTTCATTACTGAGTGGAGCTGCCAACTAGAACAGTGGTTTCTAAATTGTGGGGAGTGCTTCATTTACCCATAAGGCAAAGATTAATAAGTGTTTAAAGCTCTAGCGGCTCCCAAAAAGGGTTTATAAAAGTCAAATTTGAGAAATGAATATACAGGAAATGTGCGCTGTAATTCTAGGCACAATTTCTATGTCTTCCTTTTGTTTGTCTCACTTTCATCTCTTGTAAAATCTAACCATAATATTTTGAGAATGGTTTCTTAAACTGCCAGGCAGGTAAATGTCACCTTATTTGGCCCTTTCTGTAACCTCTCTCAAATTGCAGAAATAGCACTGTTGCTAGGATACCAGTCAACACTGCAGTTTGCTTCCAGGTGAGCAGATGTCTACAGTGCACCTTTAGTTATTTGTATTCCATAAAGCATCAGACATCTAACTAAAGGTCAGTCTTGTGTATAAATAATGTATTTTCTGATCTAGCTGTGAATGGAAAATAAAAACCATGAGATATATCTGTATATTTGCACCTCCAAACTGCTTATCATTTGGCAAAATTTGTAGTACACATTCTTAAATATGAATCACCCAGTTAATGCAGCAGAAATAACCTTAAAAAATAAATAAATATATATATATATATATATACTGTATATATGTGTGCACCTATTGGCAACTGCAGACTTCTACTTATATTATTATTTTTATAAGGCTATATACTAATATTTTTTTTTTTTTTTCAAATGAATGTACAGTATAAATTAGAAACTCAGGACCATACAGGATTGTACTAAAATCTGAAAAGCTATATAACTAGTATTGAAGACCGTGTGATACCCCTGTGACACATCCTTTTTTAAGCTTTGAACATACAGTATTCTGCTTTGCTTGCAATACATGGTAATTGCCCATGAATAAAGGATTGCTCACCGTTCAGATAGGTGCAACAGTGTTATTCAGAAAATCCTTCAGCTAAAATGTACTGGATAATGTAAGTGTACATTTGCTGCTGTCACTTTCTGTACTTGTCATCCTATTCTGTACTTTGTAATTTAGAGTCTAAAAATATAGTTATTTAAAAATATACAGTAGTTTCTAAAATACATCTGTGACAAATGATTTCAAATGATTTCAAATGATTTCAAATGTATGATTAAGCCTTATGTTATTGTGTAATAAGTAAGTAAGAATCAAGCACTGACCTTACTAGCACCAGGAAGTAAATGTAATTTCACATACGGATCAGCCAGCCCATTGTGGTCCATTGGCTTCAGACCCTTTAGACAAAAATAAAAAAAAATGAAAAATCATTAGAATAATAATTATTTCAATGGTATTCAAACTAACATGCACAGTATCAGGGATGGGCCATGCCACTTCACCTCCCCACACATGCATGAGCACTGCAGGAAGAGCAGGCAGTAACCATGAGGTAACAAGGGTCAGGACTAGGGGAAAGCAATTGAAGAGAAACTGTATGTGTCTAATGCCCCCCACCTTTGCATCCTAGGCACATGCCTCTTCTGCCCACCCCTAGCATGTTGCACAGTAAAAATATGTTTTTAATCAGGGTAGATAAACGATTAAATCTGAATGTGGATTTTCATTTTTCCTAGAGGGAATTTGCAAAAGAAGAGTTAGCTTGGTATTGGAGTAATGTGGAATGAAATGTTTGTTTACCCAAGAAAATAATCTAACACCCAGTTTACAAACATATTTAGGCCAGTTTCTTGATTTCTTGTACCACTTAACACATTTATTTTTTTTGGCTAAAAAATTGGAGTCTTTCCAATTCTCTTTCTAGATATGACGCACCAAATTGGATTTAGTATGTTCAATACATACATCAACTGTCATAAGTTTTTCTGCTAAACTGTTGTGAGTCACAAATACATGAAAATGGCACATCAGACATCAATTAAAATTAAAAAATAAAGTATATCCTAAACAGAGTAACGTTTGAAACTTTTCTACTCTCCTATTTCATCCAATTAACATGTAACATTTACTGGTCACTTGTTTAAATGCAAATATTTGATTGATTGATTGTTTTGCTATGGTTGAAGACTTGGCAAACATATTGACCTCTATTACATTTCCCCAAAAGTGTGCACAATACTGAGCATTTTCAATCCTAATGCAGACTTTGTTAAAAATATGACAATCTTTTTAAAACATCTTTATTAATGCTCTTGGTTTTTTCCTTTTTGAATAGCCCCTTAATATTGAGGCTGAGTTACAATTAAAATGAATCAGTAAGCTGTGGGTAAAAAAACAAATTTAAGGCTAAAGATATTACAGTACTCATGTCAATTGGCTTTTATATGACCACCTAAATAGTTTTACCTGAACAGATATAAGACACTGTCACTAGCTAATGCACCCTCATTCTGAAACTTTGATATTTGCTATCCAAAGCATCGGAACACAAAGGGCATTACTATCGAAAAACATTTGCCAAGTAAATGTCACAACACTTAAATATAATCTTGAAATGCTTTACAAAATATTAAAAATATGCGTCCTGTGTGATAACAACCAAGGATAGGCATTTATACAATCACTGCTGGGAAAAGCTGTCAAAATTCATCTGTCTTACATGGATCTTTATTCACCATTTCCCTTAACACTGATTTTAATACCTACTTACAGAAAATTAAAAACTAGACTACCGTCATCCTTATGCCAAAATAAGACTTTCTGTTATTTATATAACTAATTCTTTAAATTTTGCTTGTTAGCAATAGCATCATAAATTAATTTGGTCTTGGAATATCATTAGCAGAGATCTCTAACTTGTGGCTTCCATCTGTTAATGAACTCTAACTTCCAAATTTATATGACAGCTATTAAAAGTTGTTGGGATGAAGGAAGCTATGCTTCATCTATTTAGATAGCTAGAGGTTAGAGAAACCTTGTCTTGGAAGAAGGCAGGTGGTATGTTCTGTACTTTCCTTATAGCTATAATGATTTATTAAATTCTTTATCTAAAATAAATTAGATGACTTAGGTAGGACAGTGATTTCCTCTCCCCCCATCAATTTCCAAGGAGATAGAACTGGCAGGACCCTTAAATAATGGGGCCTTGGCAGGAGTCAAGGAAGCATTGTGCATAATCCAGCTCTAATTTGTACTAACACTGCTACAGTAGAAAGTAATGAATGTAGTTGTTACATATTATATATTACAGTTTTAAAAAGCACACAATAAACTGTGCAGTACAAGTATTCAGTGCAGGAAAGAAATGGAAGGGAAAGGCAGTAATAGCAGAAACATTTTATAACTGCAGACATCCAGAAATGTGTAGCAACTCACCCTGGTGGTCTAGTGGTTTGGCGGGGACGCCTGCCACGCCACTCATCTTCTTTCTGTGTGCCGGTTTCTTAGGGAGCACGCAGCGCGCATGCTCTTGGTTTATAGGCGCATTCGCAATGGCACGGAATTCAAAGATATTTAAAGAGAAGAGACCTGTTGTATTTTTTCATTGCCCGTTATAGGTTCATTCTTTGTGAGTTCCTGGTGCTTTTGCTATTCAAACCTGATTACCTACAGTAATTCCTGTTTTGACCCCTGTCTGCCTGACTACTCTTACTTCTGTGATTCTGACTCCTGCCTGGTAACCGACTATTCTAACTTCTGTAACCCGACCTGTGCCTGTTTGACTCTTTTGATTGACCTCCCGGCTTTGACCCTTGCCTGTCTGACTACACTAGAATTCTGCCTGCACCGACCCAGCCTGTTTGACTACGATTTGTCTAATCCTTGTACTGCGACCTTCTGCCCAAAGACTTTGCTTTACAATCGTGCCCCACTGCTCGTCCAGAACCTTCACTTGGCTCCTCTCTTAATAAGACCTGGCGGCATCCGATTAGCCGAGGGCTCCTCCCGAGGTTAAAGGCGGAAGCAAGAGCCGAGACCAGGGTGCTTAGAATTAGTTCTGGATTCTGGGTGCCGATTTGTGACAAAATGTAAATGGACAAAAGTAAGGAATGTAGAAAAAGTTTTTGCAATCAATTATTTGTTGCATTACAGTTTTAGGAAAGAGGAAGAACATTTTGACAGCAGAAGGGTGAGCAGGGATGGAGGAGAGGCTGGAAACTTAGCAGTATGCTGCATTAGTAGGGGAGGACTAGTTACAAAGGGAAAATAGTCCCCTCTATCACTATCTTGACATGTTAGAAACATTTTACTCATATTTTAAATTTATGTGCTAACTGAGCTGACAATATGGTCATCTACTGGATAGTGAGTTAAACTGTGAGAGGATGAAAGAGATGGATAAAACACCTATTTTTTTGGTATTCTCACTTCTAAATCAGCTCATAAATCAGTATGGAGAAAAATACAGGAGCAGCTGTCAAGGCATCGCCCTTCTGTTTAATAAAACATGCTGAGCTATGTGTAGAAGAACCCTGTTATGACAATGGTAATTTGACATTATGGCTATATTTCATATAGCATAGAAGTTGGCTGGATGTTCTGAGCATATGATGAAAGGATGCCTAATCTCAAGAGGAAGTTAAAAGAGAAAATGCGCTGTTGATCTTCAAACTGTAATATTAAAGCTGAATGTGATACTGAGTTTTGTTAAAAGCTCATATTCTGCAGAATTGCAACTTGCCTTTCTAAATGGAACATCAAAAACAGGAGTTTTTTGACTTTTAAAATCATGGGGAGGCCCATTTATCAAAGGTCGAATTTCAAATTCATGTAAATTTTTTCAAATTCCTATATACTCACAATTTGACTGGGAGGTTACTTTAGAAAAACCTTGAATGTCTATAATTCGATCAAATGGTTCCAACCCGATAATTCGAATTCGTATTCGATTTATACAAAACAAGTTTTTCCCTTAAAAAAAACTTGAATGTCAGGAAGGCTATTAACATCTCCAAATGGCTCAATGAACCTCTGCCATTGACTGGTACATGAACTTCACTGATTCTTACTTCACTATACTGTAGGCTTCATTAGGTCTTCTAATTGTGAGTATGCATGTTTGTGAGAGAGACAGACACTGTATTTTCTATCCTAGAATATTTCAGAAGCAGGGATGAAGATTCATGTAGCATTTTGGGTGAGAGAATTCATTCTCAGTGTTTTGAAAGCAACAGTTAAGCATGGAGAAGGTAGATTTATATTTTGTGGTGTTTTGCTGTCTCTAAAGTTTGGCACCTGTATGGAGTGACTGGAATTCTGTCAGAACTATTTGAAGTGGATCTTGATGAATTTAACCCTACCATATCAAGCTGATTTGGTATTAACTGAATAGGAAGATCAAGACTAAACAACCAACTAGTGGCCATTTTTGCAGCAGTGTTATAAGGAACTTTTAGACCAATACCTTCCCCTATATGTAATAAAAGGCACTAAGTTTAGATGTAACCCTTAGCAACCATATTTAAACAGGTAACCTGTAAATGCTGCCTGCTGATTTGCTGGTTGCTATAGGTTACATCTCTGGGCAAACTAAGTGCCTTTTATTATATAAACCCACTTGAGTTTTAACTGAATGAAATGCAAAGAGTTTGTTCTGCTGTGATCACTACAAAAAGGCGGCTATTTTTAGGAGTTGATCCCATTTTTGCATACTTAGTTGATGTTTGTGATTTGTTTTATATTTTGCAGAATTTAATTATCATTTTGTAACTTTCTGCTTTACTGTTCAGTGTAAAAATAAAAACTAGATAAATAGGCTGTGCAAACTAAAAAATGTTTCTTATATAGTTAGTTTAACGACTTAAAGAAATTGTTCAGTTTAACAACTTAAAGGAATTGTTCAGTATAAAAATAAAAACTGGGTAAATGGATAGGCATAAATCAAATATAGGTAAAAACTTCCCTTGTTGTTTTCAAAGTTTTTGGTTAATCAACACAGAGCCAGGTATCGCCACACCTCCTTGACTTCACAAATTGCTAAATATTACTCTGGAGAACTGTTGCAGCCAAACAGTGATCCTTTATTAAATAAGTTTGCACTACATGTTTTGGATCAAAAAGATGATTCCTTAGGTGCTTGTGTAAATGGATAGGCTGTGCAAAATAAAAAATGTTTCTGATATAGTTAGTTAGCCAAAAATGTAATGTATAAAGGCTGGAGTGACTGGATGTCTAATATAATAGCCAGCATCCAACTTCCTGCTTTTCAGGTCTCTAACTCTGAGTTAGTCAGTGACTTGAAGGGGGCCCACATGGGACATATCTGTTCAGTGAGTTTGCAATTGATCCTTAACATTCAGTTCAGATTCAAAAGCAACAGTTATGGCCCATGTGCCCCCCCCCCCTCAAGTCGCTGATTGGTTACTGCCTGGTAACCAATCAGTGAAAATCAAGAGAGCAGAAAAGCGGGAAGTAGTGTTCTGGCTATTATGTTAGACATCCAGTCACTCCAGCCTTTATACATTACATTTTTGCCTAACTATATTAGAAACATTTTTTATTTTGAACAGCCGATCCATTTACCCAGTTTTTATTTTTATACTGAACAATTCCTTTAAGTCATTAAACTGTAATTTTAGTAATGTACATAGACATACTTGTGTTCAAACTGTAATAACTTAATGGTTTGCACTAGATATTAGTTGTAATAAAGAGATCAGTACCAATGTGTAAACAACAGTACTTTGTGTAAATGTAGTGCTAATATGTGCCCTGTGAAGTCTCTCTGACTTGGACTACACTGAAACCCCTTACACCGTGGATAAGAACTTATGTTGAAAAGTAATAGACTATGGCTTGCTTTACCTTGGAAACAACCACCATTGTTTTGTAAACAGTGAGAATAAACACCAGATAGTAGACCTTGATTATTGCAGTTCAATTCCCATACAGGTGTATATTGTATTGCTCCATGTCAAGGTCCTTATGGATTAAGTCAGACAGGCACTTTTTTGAGGTTGCTGCAACTCTTAAGAATGGGAAAGGTCAAGGATCCCTTATTACAGGTTCCCCACTTTGGGCATACATTTATGTTGGATAGGGATTTAATAAGATAAACATATCTGAGTAAGCAGAACAGAGGTAGAAAGCAGCCCTTGAGACTGTACTTATTTGGTCTTAAAAAATATTCTGTCAGTCAACATGGCATCACAGAATTACTTCCCAAGGCGTTCACAAATGTGAAAATGTTTAGGTGTTAGGGGTGAAATCATCATTTTATTGCATGTATGGCATCCTTAATACAAGAGGACAACCATTCCAGACATATTTTTGCTTAAGCCACCTGAATTAGTCAATGAAATACATATTTAAGCCTTTAAATATAGATATTTTTAAAGTTGTATTAGAATTGTATTAGAATTAAGATTATCCATGACCAGAGAAAAGAGAGAAAAAAAACCGTTTGTTTTGTATATTATGTCAGATCCAGTCTAATTGCATCAGTTGCATACTTTGTTATATATAAATGCCATAAAGTACAGGTTCAACAGAAAATTAGATGTTGGTATATCTTGTTGTATACTGATACTAATTAATGCTTTTTGACATTTAAAAAACTATGATTACTTGTGTAGACCATATCCAAGTTTATTGTGTCTGTCTAGCTGTCCATATTCGATTAATAAATGCAGCTTGTTTGACATAAATAACATGGCCTAGATATTTAAATCTCTTAAGTACTCTTAATTTGAATATATGGGTTCACTTAACTGAAGCTAATTATCTAGATAGTACCTGGGAGAATTGCTAAATAAGACTTATATCATTCATCGCTAATGTGTCTTGTCAAATGCATTAGGAAGAAAATGAAATATTAGGCCTTCTGAGAGCTGTGCCATTTCAGGGAAATCTTTTCTCTTTCCAAAAAACCTATTTCTATTCAATAATTTTTTTAATTATACTTATATAATTCTATATTAAACTACTATTAATTATATCTTAGTTTGGATCATGTACAAGGTACTGTTCTATTTTTACAGAAAAAAAGGGAATTATTTTTAAAAATTTGGAAAAAATGGAGTCTATGGGAGATGATCTTTCTGGATGAAATGTTTCCGGCTAACGTATCCCATACCTATACAAACTAACAACATTACAATATGTCCCTGAAACAGACTTTAATTGTTCATTTTTGCATTTGGTAGAACTTATCTGTCAGTATCAATACAAATTTTGGTTACCAGTATCTGAACACACATATTTACTATATCTGCTTTAGCTGGATATCATAAGGTGTCACTTCAATCAGTATTTCAGCAGAAAATCTACTCCGATCTAATTGAATTGTTACACCTGTAAAATGAATCAAGAAGCTCAACAGGCAGATAGCATATTCATCTCCATCCCTTGTTTTCCTCTTCAGTTGCCTTTTCACTGGTGACCTTCTAATTTCACATTTGACCCTAATTATGCAACAAGAGTGCTTTTTCACTTTCAGGCTCAACTGAGTCAGTGCTTTCTTTTTAGAAAATGAAGGCAGGATTTCAGATGTTTACCTTAAAGAACTACCATATACACATACTTCTTACAATAATACTAATCAGCAGCTTGGAGAACAGTTTTAGCTTTTGACACCTTATACTGAAATGTAATATTTATAAATAGTGATATTGTTAAGATGATCACGGCACATATAAGAATTCATTTAGATCTACATTTCCACTTTGCACACTACCATCTGTTATTGCAGAATAGCTGCAGTCCTATGTGCTCTGTTTTGGAGCACAGAGACCCACAGCTACACTCTTGAATGGACCACTGTCTTCATTCAGCAACAATCTGTTCCCCTCTATTTCCCCCTACCTGTACCCTAATGTGTGTCATTCAGATGTGCAAGTGATCGAGAATTGTCCTTACCTCCTGCCCTACAAGTACATGAGAATGCACTCCTTACTGCTCTTGTACGTCTACTAAGGATAATGATTAATGATCTCTGTAGTGTTTGGATATGTTTCCATTCATTTAAATGGGGGGTGTCACAGGTCAAAAAAGCTATAGATGATAAAAAAAGTGTTTGGATGGACCCAAAAAAAAAATAGCAAGTAGAAAGTTAAGCAGTTGAAAAAGAAATTGTTAGTCCCATTAGAGGCCCCATTGTAAGCCCCATCACAGGGCAAAATACTGCAATATCATACAACATATGGAATGCTCAAAAGTACAGCAAGACAAGTAACTATAAGAGTTAAAAAAATACTTAAGATGTAGAACAAAAGCCTAACAGGTTTTGTGCCTGATGGAGCACTTACTAATACCCAGCCCCATCAGGTGCGAAATGCATTAGACCCTTGTTCTAAGTCCAAATACATCTGTTGCACTTTTATAATTACTTGCTTTGCAATATTGTTTTAGGTTTCCATATTACCACAGGTAGCCTGGCTAGTAGCATTAAAAATTGTATCTCTAAAAAAATATGGGTAGCAGCTAATTACCTCTTTGTGACTGATGGTCAAGTGATATGCATTATTTCTGGAAAAAGACGATATCTACTGTGAATCATTGTTATAAAGAGAAGACTGCAATCCATATACTAAAAAGTTTTTTTTTTTGTCAGATGAAGATTTAATAATTTATTTTATACATTGAAACACACACCATATTATGCTCTCTGATTTGAGCAATAATATTTTGGTTTAAGTTATTTTAATACACTGATGCAGCTATTAAAATTCTTTACCCTGTTAATGGACAAGGACTATTTTACATTTATGTTTCAATAGTCCCTGAGCCTAGCAAAGATAGTATTAAGAGACACTGGAGGTAATTCACAAAGTTCGCATAGCGCATATTTATTCACAAATTGTTGTATTGCCCATGTTTTTTCCTGAACTCTAAAATATTGCGCATTTTCCGTTTTTTGAGATTTCTCATTGAAGACAAATTTTTGAAAATGACTGGCAAATAAGATTGGTGTTTGCGCGAGTGCGGCCACTGTTCGAGGTTGTTGTGTGCGAAAAGAGTGTTGATAGTAATTTAAATTCACAATTTCAGAATCTGTTTTGCAAATTTTTTTTCTGCCACCAAAGTCATGGCATTAGCATAAATCGCAATTTGCGATTTTTTGCCATATTTTAAAAGCTCTCATGGACATTTGCAGGGTGAAAACAAAATCTTTGAGAATACACAAATATTTACTTATTTTTGTACAGCTATTGATTGGGCTGTTTATGAAAACAAAGTTAGTCTCAATGTTTATTACCTTCAGCTTATAGTATAAAAATACTGATAATTAGTGATGAGTGAGCCAGGCATGGATTTGCTCTGAAATTCCGCACTTTACCAAAAAAGTCACCAAGATAAAAAATTTGCAGAGACAAGAAAGTCACAAGAAAAAAAAACAGGCATTGACTTAAATGCATTTGGAGTGAAAAAAAAATTTGTTGCTCCTAAAAAATATTTTGATGTCTATTACCTATTAAAGGGACAGATTCCCTTTCACCTGATGAAGGCTGATGGGCTGAAACATGCTGTGCATGATTTGCGGGGCGCCGCTAATTCACTAAAATCCAAAGTTGCGCTCAGGGAGGTGAAAGGTAGCGAAGTTAATTTGTCAAGCAAAGCAAACTTATGCTAGTGATCCTAATTTGCATACGGCGCCAAGTCAAAGTACAATGGACGTATATGTAGCAGCAAATACATTACACTACACAAGCCTGGGAAAGCTTCATAAAATAAAATAGAGTTGTTATTTTGCTCTTTATATGTGCCCACTGTATAGTTTAGGTGCCATATGTTAGGAAATGTAGGGGGGAAGGAGGGTACCCCCAAAAAAATTTACGATCTTTTTCAGCCTATCACCCTTAAAAAAGTAAAAGACGCCAGCGTTTTTTGGGACTTAGAAAAAATGTAAACTTTTTTTGAAGCTAGCCTTATCAACTCTATTGCACTTTGCCTGACGCAAGAAGTAACGTTCAGTAAAATGGGCACATTAGTGAATTAGTGTAGTTACGTCCCTTCGCCATAGCGCAACTTCGTCTGGCGTAAGGGTGCGAAGTAGCGCTAGAGTAGGTCCACTTTGCTAGCGAATTTACGCCAGCACCCGTTAATAAATCAGTGAAATAACAAAATTACGTCACACTGGCGAATTTGCGCTAGCGTTAGCCGATTCACGCTTTAGTGAATTTGCCCCTGTGCCTTGGCCATTTCTTGTCTATAATTATACTGCAAGTGTGATAATTATCCAAAACCACTGAGCTTATATATATGTTTTTGGATGAGATACAGGGTTAAGATTTCTACTAAGTATCCCAAAGAGAGAACATTTTTTATCACAGTTTTTCTAAAGGCTTTGAACTGAAAAAGGCTTTGATTTGAGAAATAATTGCCAAACCACACAACATTAATGGCAAAATATCATATTGTTATGGCAATGACACAAGGTTATTAAAGATCACGTTGCTTCCTTTAGTACAGATGAAGCCACTTGGATTTGTGAGATAAATGCGTCATGACTCATGGTTAATTGAAGAAACTGCGTTATCTAAAGTCATCTTAACTCATTTAATGCATTTAACCTTTCCATTAGCATACCAAAGCACCATTGTGAACAATGGTGAATGCTTTAATTAGATGGGATGTTGTGACTCAGTTTTCTGTGTTAAATGAGATAAATGGGATATCTGTGTTTAGTTATTCTGTGTCAAACAGACAAACCAAAGTGGCTGCATCTGTAGGTCCTTCCTCACCTTGTGGTGAATGCGAGTACATTACCACTAAGCCACAATGAGAAACATGATTGTGTAAGTCAAAAAGCTGATAGTCTCGTCCATGATATACAGACGTTAACATGCAAGTGCTGCAAGTGTGGTGGGGCACACAATGAATTTTAGGAATGGACAATTATTAAAAATTCCACAGTGGAGTAACAGTCCTTACTCACAGCTCAAACAGTGCAATATGCAGGACTCCTATAGAGAGTCCTGTGATTGTTAATCTGCATTTATTTTTACAAGGATGATCATTTCATGCTGCGCACTAATATGATTTCTAAAGGTATTTTTAATACTTGTATATCTTTTTATGTAAACCTTGAAGGCTGGGTGTCTTTTAACTAATGTATAGTTATTTAGCAGTTGTTTCTTTTGAAAAGGAGAGAATTTAGTGGAGAGATTTTTTATATAAATTCACAGTGTAAAATCTGTGAGAAGTTATAAAATAGACAGTGGAACAATTTGTGACATCATAGGGGGACATCTGTCTAACCTTAACAGATGGTCTCTGAGTATTCCTCCAAATGGAATACACAGCATGGAATATTATAAACATTCTATAATGTTTTTGATAAAAGCTTTGTTGATTTTTTTTATGATGGGTATTATGAAGTCAAACCTACTGTAAGTAACTATTTGATACTTCTGGATAATGCAAACCCATACTGAGAGTGCAAATATTCTTATTTTTTGTGGTACATTGAATCTTTCCAAGTTACACATTGTTTTATACATTGTTAAGCTTTGCTTCTTTATCAAGGCAAACTTTTTAATGATGTTGTATTGTATGAGATTTACAATGGGCCTTTTCTATAACTTTCTTTTCTTAGGGCTGTGTGTCATCATATTAGATGAGCGCATATTTCTGTGCTAGAGATTAAGATCAAGGACATGGGAATAATTATAAAGTAAATGTATTGTTGGTTTTGAAACATTTGGTGAATGTGCGATAAAAGAATAGAAATACGATTAATACACTAACGTTTACTGAATTACTGCTAACCTTGTATGGGTTGAGAGACTCGTACAAGGAGAAAATGCTATTGTATGTTGCCTTATACAGAGAAAAGAAATCCAGCTTATATAAGTTTTTCTTTTTTTGCCACTGCCAGCACTTTTTTTCTGCATCAAGCTGCCATGTTTGTTATCTTATAAAAAATATTTTTCTATTCCATTTTTCCATTTCAGTAAATCCACCCATCTATTCTACAAAAATAAATGATGATGTTATGTTCAAGGCTACTAATGTTACACAAGAAAAACTAAATACAATGTTGAGTATTGCATATTTATAACATTTTTAAGGGAAATTAAAATGATATACAGAGTTCATGTTATTTATCATTTATGTACTTTATACAGTATTCTGTGTTCATTTGCCTAACTCCCCTAAATGAACTTGATACATTAGTAGATTAATATACTGTATCATCCATGAACCACAACACATAACCTTTAACCCCAGCACCTACAGTAACTTCCTCTGTGGTCTTTAGACACACTAGTCAGTAATACAACAAAAACCTACACCCTGTGAATTATCAACATACACCTGGCCTTTTCATGTCATCTAAAATTTCAGTAAAGCTTCAGGGTCAGTTCTCCTAAGGAGACATGAGTGAAGAAGCCTTGGGTTCACTTGTCCTGACATATGTCAGTACTAAAATTTCAATCTGATGTTCTCACGATACAGACCTGTGTTTTTTTTTACCAATCATCTCCTTTAAGAATGGTGTTTCATTTTTATTTTCATGCCTTCAGAATGTTACAAAGATATTACACTCATACATGAAAAACAGAACTTACATATTGATACGTAGAATGAGAGGTCATGCAATCAATTTGAAAAAGCTTGGAGATTTTGTAGGTATAGGAGAATAACTGTGTCTTGCCAAGGGTCCCCAAATTTTGACAGTAATAACGTCAAGGTCAGTCTATAGATGCTGCAAATTTTATGGGTGCTCATGGTACACATAGCACTACCTCTTTCATCATAGTAGAAAAAGGGATGTGTTTTTATGTGCCGATTTCATCAATTAAACATATGCCATCTGAAACTAGCTGCCTGTCTCACTATCTACATATAGAAAATTTGTTTTATGCATTTACACTACAGATCCATGCAATCCTTTCCTATGAAAATACGTTGCCATATGTAACGTATGCAAGGTCTACCATCCCATATACACAGTATTATGTACACAATATAACTGAGTATCTGGACATATATTTAACCAAACTATCCCAACATTCCATCTAAAATGACATGTCCTAGTTAGAACACTTCTGTTTTAATGGGTGTTCCGAAAAGGAACAAACTTAACGCCATAAAGTGTACTACCATGTGTTAGCTGGACTGGTGTAAAAGTAAATGCTGTTGGACTCTTAAAGGAAAACTATACCCCCAAAATGAATACTTAAGCAACAGATAGTTTATATCAAATTGATTGACATATTAAAGAATCTTACCAAACTGGAATATATATTTACATAAATATTGCCCTTTTATATCTCTTGCCTTGAACCACCATTTCGTGACTCTATCTGTGCTGCCTCAGAGATCACCTGACCAGAAATACTACAACACTAAGGGGCAGATGTATTAAGGGTCGAATATCGAGGGTTAATTAACCCTCGATATTCGACTAGGAACTAAAATCCTTCGACTTCGAATATCGAAGTCGAAGGATTTAGCGCAAATGCTACGATCGAAGGATTATTCCTTCGATCGAACGATAAAATCCTTCGATTCGAACGATTCGAAGGATTTTAATCCAACGATCGAAGGAATATCCTTCGATCAAAAAAACTTAGGCAAGCCTATGGGGACCTTCCCCATAGGCTAACATTGACTTCGGTAGCTTTTAGCTGCCGAAGTAGGGGGTCGAAGTTTTTTTTAAAGAGGCAGTACTTCGACTATCGAATGGTCGAATAGTCGAACGATTTTTAGTTCGAATCCTTCGATTCGTAGTCGAAGGTCGAAGTAGCCCAAAAAACACTTCGAAATTCGAAGTTTTTTTACTTCGAATCCTTCACTCGAGCTTCATGAATCGGCCCCTAACTGTAACAGGAAGAAGTGAGGAAGCAAAAGGCAGAACTCTGTCTGTTAATTGGCTCATGTGACCTTACATGTGGTTTGTGTGTGTACACAGTGAATCTTACGATCTCAGGGGGCGGCCCTTATTTTTTAAAATGGCAATTTTCTATTTATGATTACCCAATGGCACATACTACTAAAAAAGTATTTTATTATGATAATGGTTCATTTACATGAAGCAGGGTTTTACACATGAGCTGTTTTACTCAGTATCTTTTAATAGAGACCTACATTGTGAAAATTCGCCAGCGCTGGCTTCGCACACATCGCAGCACTTTGCCAGGCGTGCCATTCGCCTGGACAACGCTAATACACGAAGATCCGAAGTTGCGCACAGGGTAATGAAAGCTGGTGAAATTATGCTCAGCAGTTCGAAGTTACAATATTGTTGGCTAATTGGCATACAGCGTGCAGTTAAAGTACAATGGCCGTATATGCTGCAGCAAATACATTACACTACACAAGGCCAGGGAACCTTAATAAAATTATATAAAGTTGTTGTAATGCCCTACACATGTGCCCACAGTATAGTTTAGGTGCCATATGTTAGCAAATGTAGGGGGGAAGGAGGGTACCCCAAAAAAAATTATGATCTTTTTCAGTCTATCACCCTTTAAATAGGAAAAAAACGCCAAAAATGTTCAACTTTTTTTGAGGAACTCCTATCTACTCTATTGCACTTTGCCTGGTCTGAGGTGGCGAAGGCAAGTCTGGTGATAGAGGTAACGGTCAGTAAAATCAAAAACTTAGTGAATTTGCGTAGTAACGCTCTTTCGCCAGGCCAAAAATTCGAAGTGCTGCCAGAGTCTATTTCCTTGGCGAAATAACACTAGCAAAATTACGACAGCTACCGTTAGTAAATCGGTGAAGTGCCGAAATGATGTCACGCTGGCGACTTTCCACCGTTAGCCACTTCGCCCTTTAGTAAATCTCCCCCATAATATTTATGATATTTGATGAAATAGTAATAATGCTCTTGTTTTCCAAAGTTTGCACTGAAGGCAACCATATACACTGATACTGGTAATTCTTTGTTACCTACTTTGTGCAAAAGTTTTGACGTGAGGTACACATAAAATCGGGTTGCTGAGATGGGAGTGGTCATGATTTTCCATGACCGTAGACCAACTGAACACTTATGTGATGAATTAGAACATCAGCTGTGAGCCAGACCATCAAACATCAGTGCTCAACCTTGCCAATGCTCTTGAAGTATTTTTGAAAATCTAGTGAAAAGCCTTCACAGAAGAGAAAATGATGTTATTCCAGCAAAGAGAGGGCACACTGCATTGAACCCAACAACTTTCCATTGAAAAACAGCTTATTTCCTACAAACTAGCAATTTCAGGACTGCGAAGAAGAGAAAACAAAGAAATTGTTAAGTTTTAGTATGTAATAGAATGGCCAATTCTAAAAAACCTTTTTGTGAATAGCATTTTCAAGGGTGCAGTTCCGCTACCATTTCTGCATCTCCTTTATCTACCAGTAGTAAATGATCCCTAAAGAGTCTATAAACCACTGAAAACCACTAAACTGTTATATATAAGTATATCTATAAATATATTTCAAGCCAACAAACCAGGCACAAAAAAACATTAAAAGAAAATGAAGGCTTACTTGCCATTAAGATATTTAGGACTACAGGGAAAAAAAACTTTACAAGTATTTATATTGTATTTATAGTGCTTATTAACCAAAACCTATTGACACTGGCTACATCTATACCTCCAGCTGTATCATTTCTGTCTCATGCAGAACTGCTTTCTGCTATGTTTTTTTTTAATTAATATATATACATTCTGCTTGTCATGTTTACCTTTCACAATATCCTTTAAGATATCTCATCAGGTGAAGGAAATTATGAGAGGTAGCAACAGTTGCCAAATTTCTACTGACACATCAGGTGTATAGAGAAGTGAAGGGAATGACTGCAGCTGGATCAGAGAAACTCATACTGTATATTGCCTAACTCAGAGGGCATTTATCGTGCCTACGGCTGGATTGTGGTGAGTACCAGCTAGAGGGTCAGTGACTAAGGTATACTTATAATATCTATTTTTGTGTGTAATGCAATGATAAGCCCTAGTAAGAGCACCTATCTTCTATTTAAACAGTAACCAAATTAACTGATGCCTAACAAATAAAATCAACAATAAATTATACCTATTTCATATAGACACCTACCAAATTCTTTTTGTCCACAAGTGTTAGCTGGCATTTGGTAGATAATATGATTTTAGCTTTTTACATACAAATACACTGTTCAACAGTTTTATTTTAGCGAATGCATCCAAAATATATTGCGACTGTAAAGCTATATGCGAATTAGCTATTCTTCATTCTACCAATGATATCACAAGTAATGTCAAACGTTTTTATTTTTAGCAGCAAAAGCGCTTTTTTGCATGTTGCAGTCATTTAGACTTATTTAGATTTTGTCTTATAAAGGCAGTATATCAATGTCACATTTCCATTGACTGAATTGTGCGAGAATTGCTTTTTGAAATGCTTAAGGCTACTAATTGTTGTTGTAGCTTGAACATAGAATAAGAAAAAAAGCTAGGCATGCTGAATTATCAACATCAAGTTGTAAGGAATATAATAAATCTTTTTAAAATTATAATGATCTTTAAAATAAAGTACATACTTGCAATAAATAGAAATGAAGTATATTCTAATACATGAATGGCATTATCACTCTAAAATATTATAACATACATTCCAGTACGACTTTACTGATCCAACTTATCCTATCCATGTATTTATTTTATTCAACTTTAGTTCATTATTTTTGATGGAAAGTATATTGTCAGCTACAGTATATGCCAATTTATATCACTCCACAATGGAGAACTATACACCTATACATCCAAGGCCTGGGATATATGGGTTTATAAATTTAAAAGATGGTAAGTGGTTTGCAAGACATTACAGTCCTTTATGTAAACGCATTACTGAATTTTTTTATTATATTGTAAATGAATTCTAAAAATCATTAATTAGTAGTGATGGGTGAATAAATTTGCCAGGCACAAGTTTACGGCTAATTTCCGCATTTCGTCACCATCGAATAAAATCAAAACTGTAGTAAACAATAGGGATGTAGCGAACGTCGGAAAAAAAGTTCGCGAACATATTCGCGAACTTGCGCAAAAATGCGAGCGGTTCGCGAACGGTTCGCGAACCCCATAGACTTCAATGGGAAGGCGAACTTTAACATCTAAAAAAGACATTTCTGGCCAGAAAAATGATTTTAAAGTTGTTTAAAGGGTGCAACGACCTGGACAGTGGCATGCCAGAGGGGGATCAAGGGCAAAAATGTGTCTGAAAAATCTGCCTGTGTGTGCTTGGAAGAGATAGTGTAGGGGGAGAGCTGTTAGTGATTTCAGGGACAGATGATAGTAAGTTTGCTGGCTAGTAATCTGCTTGATACTGCTCTGTATTGGAGGGACAGAAGTCTGCAGGGATTTGAGGGACATTTTAGCTTAGGTAGCTTTGCTGGCTAGTAATCTACTGTTCTCTTTAAACAACTGCCATACGTTGACCTTGTAGGCATTGTTTGCCCAGTTTTTTTGGACGCAGCCACTGAAGCACAGTTGCCAGAAAAAATATGCCATATAAATGCTGAAAATAGTAATTTTTCGCCATACGTTGACCTTGTAGACATTGTTTGCCCAGTTTTTTTGGTTGCAGCCACTGAAGCACAGTTGCCAGAAAAAATATGCCATATAAATGCTGAAAATAGTAATTTTTTGCCATACGTTGACCTTGTAGGCATTGTTTGCCCAGTTTTTTTGGTCGCAGCCACTGAAGCACAGTTGCCAGAAAAAATATGCCATATAAATGCTGAAAATAGTAATTTTTTGCCATATACGTTGAGTCAACGTATGGCAAAAAATGACTATTTTCAGCATTTATATGGCATATTTTTTCTGGCCTCTGTGCTTCAGTGGCTGCGGCCAAAAAAACTGGGCAAACAATGCCTACAAGGTCAACGTATACACTACTACAGCGGTGGATACGGATTACGTAAAATATATGAATGCTGCTTGAAAAAAAGTAACTCAAGTGGTTTTTCTAGAGACGATAATATTATCAATATTTAGACAAAATGTGAACAAGCTCACACAGCTAGATGGCGGTTTGAAGAAAACACTGTGCAAATAATGCCTACAAGGTCAACGTATACACTACTACAGCGGTGGATACGGATTACGTAAAATATATGAATGCTGCTTGAAAAAAAGTAACTCAAGTGGTTTTTCTAGAGACGATAATATTATCAATATTTAGACAAAATGTGAACAAGCTCACACAGCTAGATGGCGGTTTGAAGAAAACACTGTGCAAATACTGCCCACAAGATCAACGTATACACTACTACAGCGGTGGATACGGATTACGTAAAATATATGAATGCTGCTTGAAAAAAGTCACTCCGGTGTTTTTTCTGGAGACGGTAATATTATGGATATTTAGACAGAATGTGAACAAGGTCACACAGCTAGATGGCAGTTGGTTGAATAACACACTGGGCAAAAAATGCCTACAGGGCAAATAATGCCTAAAAGGTCAATTTATACACTAATACAGCGATGGATACGGATTACGTAAAATATATTATGGCTGCTTGAAAAAAGTCACTCCGGTGTTTTTTCTGGAGACGGTAATATTATGGATATTTAGACAGAATGTGAACAAGGTCACACAGCTAGATGGCAGTTGGTTGAATAACACACTGGGCAAAAAATGCCTACAGGGCAAATAATGCCTAAAAGGTCAACTTATACACTACTACAGCGATGGATACGGATTACGTAAAATATATTATGGCTGCTTGAAAAAAGTCACTCCGGTGTTTTTCTGGAGACGGTAATATTATGGATATTTAGACAGAATGTGAACAAGGTCACACAGCTAGATGGCAGTTGGTTGAATAACACACTGGGCAAAAAATGCCTACAGGGCAAATAATGCCTAAAAGGTCAACTTATACACTACTACAGCGGTAGTAAAATAAAAAAAAGTAAAATAAAAAAAAAATGAATATTAAAAAAAAAATTAAAGTTGGTGCTGCTGAACTACTAGGAGCAGCAGATTAGCACACCAGTCCCACTCCCCAACACTGCTAGACTAATAGCACTGGGCTCTTATAGTAGTAGTAGTAGTAGTAGTAGTAAAACAACAAAAAAATAAATAAAAGCAGTCCTTACAAGGACTACTGTTATTGCAGCAGTCAGCAGATGAGATCAGAAGCAGGACAGCTGCCCACTGCAGCTACATACAGAGCACTGCAGTAGAAGGTAGATTACTAGCCAGCAAAGCTACCTAAGCTTAAATGTCCCTCAAACCCCTGCAGACTTCTGTCCCTCCAATAACAGAGCAGTATCAAAACGATTACTAGCCAGCAAACTTTCAACTGTCCCTGAAATCACTAACAGGCAGCAGCTCTCTCCCTACACTATCTCTTCAGCACACACAGGCAGAGTGAAAAAACGCTGCAGGGCTTCGGTTTTTATAGGGAAGGGGAGTGGTCCAGGGGAGAGCTTCCTGATTGGCTGCCATGTACCGGCTGGTCTGGGGTGAGAGGGCAAAAAAAAGCGCCAACAATGGCGAACCCAAAATGGCGAACGTCGCGCGACGTTCGCGAACTTCCGGCGAGCGCGAACACCCGATGTTCGCGCGAACAAGTTCGCCGGCGAACAGTTCGCGCCATCTCTAGTAAACAATAGTTTACTTGTTCTGAATGATGGTTGCATTTGAAGTACGTAGTCATAGTATTATGCACCCATGAGGCAAGTTCTTGCTCTCTGTTTTGAAAGGGTCACAATACATTACCTGCATTTAAGAGAAGCCTTGCCCTTGGTCTAGTGGCAATTTCTAGGCTGAAGGCCATCATTGAGTAAATCTTTGAAAGGGAAAACCCAGAGATGTCATTTGTCCCAAAATAACAAGTGAAATAATATTGCATTAACTGTATATTATGTGATATATATGAACTTTGGGGGAGCCGGCACTCTCGTCACTAGGTTCAACTTGCCTGGGTGTCCATAATTTTGAAATAATTATTCAGTAATATTTCAAATTGAGAAACGTTAGTCTTTTCTTAATAAAACATTATCTAATTTTTAAGTCCTGAGAGTGCAGACCTTCTTTACTGAATATATATATATATATATATATATATATATATATATATATATATATATATATATATATATATATATATATATATATATATAAAAATATATAAAATCAGAAAATCAAAAAAAGTCTATTTTATTGTTTGGTCGTATTTTTGTTTTATTAATTAATTAGAAAAATTTGGATTTTAGTAAATAACCCTCTAAAACTCACCTCTAAGAACTCACACAACACAAAAAAGCAAAACTAGCAGACAGGTTAGCTGAGCATCTCTTTGTATATTGCAAACAGAACACCCTGTGATATCATTTAGGATAACATTTGATACACAGAGTTTTACCTTTTTACTCATAGCTGCCTACAAATACATTACGCTTCATGTATTACTTAACGGTAAATTGCACCCTAGTGCTGAACAAAAGTGACCAATGGCAGTATAAATGCAAATCCAGTCCTGTCCTTGGTGAATTGCTTTTCTATACTTCTGTATATTAATTTTTAACTTAAAAAAAATATTGTCTTGAAAGTTACATCTTTGTACTTGCAACTGAAATGATGTTGAAATAAATGTGTTGGAAATTAATCAGCCCTTTAAAAAAAGGTTTAGCTGCTTTTGTATTTTACCATGTATTTCTATTAAACTTGTGATTCTCTTTGCATTCTTATAGTACATACTACAAGTCATATAATGCAATTGTTTTGATATTCTAGTTAACTTAGTAATGGGGCATTTTGTCAAAATTGTTATGGGTCAGGTCTATTCAATTACTGTATAATTCCATACAGGGTGTTTTTGTCTTTGCTACTTCCCTGGTATATATACCAGTTGTGTCCCTTAGGCTACAATGCGAAAAGTACAAATCTGCTGAAATCCTGCTAGTATCACCAGTACATAAATTTTTAAGACATAAGTGGAGCATAAACGTCTCAAGTCACAACACAGAACAAGAAAAGGTTACACAGTTTGGATCAATGTAGTCCCTTTGTTTTCACCAGTATTAGGATGTTATATTCATGCAAAACGAAATATAATTAGAAAAATCATATACATCTTTATTATTTAAATAATTTCTGTCCTTGAGATAATATTGCTATATGTAACACTTGTTGAACTAAAGAGCAGCTGTTTAGCACACGCTACTATCTAATACTTGGGAGTTGTTAGGCATGCTTGTTAGTGATGGGTGAATTTGCGCCGTTTTGCTTCGCTGAAAAATTCGCGATTTTCGCGTGAAATTCGCGAAACGGCGAAAAATTAGCGAAACGGCGCCAGCGTCTCGTTTTTGACGCCGTCGCCCGTTTTTGACGCTGGCGTCCGTTTTTGCGGAAAAAATTTTTTGACGCCGGCGAATTTTTGCCGCGAATTTTCACGGGCGTTTCGCGAATTTATTCGCTGGCGGCGAATCGCGCAAATTCGCCACGAATTCGCGCCTGGCGAATAAATTCGCCCATCACTAATGCTTGTTATTCGTTTCGCTGATTTTATACTTCTCAAGGGAGGACATGCTTTGTTAGAACGATTAGCTATTAAAATGGGCATACACAAGTCCAGCTATTAAATTGCATTAGCACTTATTGAAATGATGAAGGTCAAGTAAAGCAGAAACATACAATGTAACGATAAAGAATTTTCTACATACAGTGTCTTTTTGCTTAATTGCTCAATACAAATTCCTAAGAAGAGTTTTTAATAAAAGCTGATCGCTTTATTCACTGAAATGTAAAGCTGCAAAGCAGTGTTAAAGATATAAATAGGGTGAAAAGTAATTACTCCCAATAGTTGTGGGTGCCCGTTTTCATCATTTGAGTGAAATTTTAACTTTTAATTGTAAAAATTATTTTCATTATTACCCATGTAGCCATTTTCATGAGGGAAGGGAAAGCAATTTATATTACATTGGTCTCTGTTGGTGGAATCAAAATAAACCCACTGGCAAATCCATCTGACCAATAATTAAGTTGGCTGGTACATGCAGTCTCTGGCCAGACAGGCTGCTGGGGTCCAAATGATCCAATCATTCTGCCCAGTCAAACTGACCTCTGCATGTGGATATATTTACTAAAGTTCCAGTCTTTCAGGGAATAAGTCACATGATTTAACTTACCATTGTTGTACAGGCATTAGTGGTTAAATAATGATGTTATTCTTGTAATACCTTTTTTCTATATAACATTTATTGGAGTATCAGTAACTCCATAATTTTAAGAGCATATTACATGTAACATCAATCTGTTTTCATTACATTAACACATTAATTCATCTTTTTCACAGCACAGCAGTGGAAAAATAAATCACATATCCTGAAAGAAAGGGATTAAATAAAATGTGTTTGTAAATACCCTGCTATGAGGATTTTCATCGTTCCGCCATTTGGCTTGGATTTATGTGTTTTCTGCAGAAAAGATTAGCCAATAACTTCACGATAAATATATTACAAGGCTACACATATCTCATAGCAGAATTTGATAGAATGTTGTAAACAGAATACAATTGTCAATGGCAAGTGTCGTCAACAGTACAAATAATTTGATCTGTTTAAAACATGTGAATAACATTTTTTTCCAATTCTACTTTGTTTCTGAGTTTTGCAAATGTGCATACTCTTTTGAGATCAACTTTAACCATAGTGTGGCAACTTGTAATTGATTCAAATTTCTTCTACTTGTGTATATATATATTTAGGTATAAGTAAAGTTAGAAATAGTCTTATTAGGGCTTTATTATCTTTAAAGTATTACCATAAATCAGAAATTGACTGCAATGTATTAATGTGGTTGTCATGAGTAAAGGTGATTAACAGGAAACTTGCAACTTAATGCACGCAGAAAGAGAATACACCCCTACAAATATTTAAAGGTATATTATGATATGCTGGAAAGTGAATCTGAAACGAATGCAGGCAAGTAGCAGTACAATGCAGATAAGAACAGAATGCTGAGAAGATGGTCAGAGAGGACCTGTAGTAAACAAGTAGTGTCAGTACTTGAGAATGTAAAGTTTACTTAGAATGCAGATTTATCCTGGACCTGGAGTACAATAGGACAGAATATAATTAGAATTAGAACTTATGAGAGCAGGATAACTAGACACAGTGGCACATACCAACTACACCAAAACTGTTGGCAAATGTTGGGTTAACCTAATGGTGACACAACTACAACTTCTCGGTTTATGTTAGGCCATTATAAGGTTAATTATGACACCAGGGTAAAAAAAAAAATGAGCAAACAAGGGGATTGCAGGTAATAATCTTTTTGTTTGCCTGCTCAAAATAAGGAATGGAAAAAAGGAACTAGCGACTTAGTCACTGTCTCTGTGAAACAGAGCGGACAAAGCAAATACATGAAGGGAAGCCACTATATATTTTAACTTTCATAAAATATGCATGTAACTTTGGTTCTGCTATACTTGGTGTTGGAAATTAAGAACTGTGGTCTTTTATCAAATTTGCAACTTTTGGAGTAAACATTGTTTTGACATTGATGCATAATTGTAAGGAATTGTCATCTGCCTTGCCCTCTGCTGGGTTCAAACCAGTTAACTGGTGCATTACAGTCTTTTCTCCTTACTAGTGATATGCAGGTTGACCCTAACTTGCCCACTCCCAATCTGCACCCAACCCAAATCTGCCTGGCACTTGTATGTATAGATCTGTAAATAGTGATGGGCTGGCACAAACCGGATCACACTCCAAAAATAGATGTAGTAAAAAAGTATTTTTATTAGAGCAAAAACATCACAGCAAAAGCCTTATGTGTTTCGTGCCATAGGGGCACTTAGTCATAGGCTATTTTCTCATATATATTCATTGTATGTATAGATCTGCACCCAACCTGCCCAACTCTGATGTCACAAAAGGGGGTGGCACATGTCTATAAATAGGTAAAATAACAAAATAACTGAGCAATGGTAAATAAGATATAATTGGCTATAATCAAGGGTGTCACTATTTAAATCACCATAAGGTGAAATGAGAAACACAATAGGACTTCATCCCCAGAAAGCCAGATAATAAGATTCTTAATCGTTAATATTGAGCGTAGTTAAAATTGTGATGTTTATGAGTCAACCATGCCTGAAAAATTAGCGAGATGCTCTCGCACACCCTGGCCTTCAATCAAAGATAATCCCTGGTGCACAGCAATGGCGGAATCGGCGTCCCACCTTGAAATGACGGATCCAAAGAAAATTCACTGGCACACAGGTACAGCTAGCAGGGTAAACCCTTGCTAATTTATTAAAAGGTTTGCAGCATGCAACGTTTCGGGGTAACCCCCTTTATCAAGCATACAGACACATTATGCACATACCAATTTAAAGAGTGAGAAGATAACGTGACCAATAGTGAGGGCGTGATCAACACTAATTGATTAATTAGTTAATAATTTGTTAGGATACTACTAATCGAAACGAAAGTGCATTTGCCAATAAATACATATAATAAGGTAAAATATCATAAATTGTGAAATATTTCAATAAAACATTTTTCCATAAATACATTTGTGAATAAAAATTCATTTGTGAATAGGAGTTCGTTTGTGAAAAAAGTGAATGTCCATAAGATAAAATATTTTAAAAAAGTTTTTTAAAAAGTTCTTATGAAAATTTTTTTCATAAAAAAGTTGTCTTGTGTTAGGAGCTGTTATCTGGTTACCTTCCCATTGTTCTTTTGTTTGACTGCTGGGGGGGAAAAGGGAGGGGGTGATATCACTCCAACTTGCAGTAAAGAGTGATTGAAGTTTAACCGAGCACAAGTCACATGACTTGGGGCAGCTGGGAAATTGACAATATGTCTAGCCCCATGTCAGATTCCAAAATTGAATATAAAAAAATTTGTTTGCTCTTTTGAGAAATGGATTTCAGTGCAGAATTCGGCTGGAGCAGCACTATTAACTGATTCATTTTGAATTTTTTTTCTCCCATGACAGTATCCCTTTAAAACCTATTCAACCACATTCCAACACATTAAAGTGTTTTATGCAACAAATCTTATAATTAATGATATTGTCCCTGAAAACTTCTAACATCCAGCAGTGGATGACTAACAATGACAACCATTTCTTTTGAAGATTAGTTAATGGAAAAACCAAGATTTAAGGAAACTTATTGTTTGAGAACAATTTTTTTTATTAAAAATTTTTTTTATTGGACTAGGGAAAAAACTATTTTTTCGTAGAAAAAAAAAAGTCTGAATAAAATAGTACTCCAACTCACACCTGCCTAGTCCATGTAGAAGTCGATGGCTGATGTCCCATTGACATTTTGAAGATTTGTGGTTTTGGGCGTCAAAATATAAAAAATTGTACGATTCAGATTTTTGCACGGGACTCCTTTCCCGCACAAGAAATTTTTGTGAAAATGTTTTTATAAATAGGGGTAAAGTCAGTGCGGATTTGGTCGGATTGGTAAAACCCCTCCAGTGTGGATTAGGACTTTGAAAGCATTACTTGGTATTTATTTATACATATCTATCCTTTGTTGAATGAAGCATATGTAAATGTATTTCAGATACATATGTTTCTGTAGTAAAGGAAAGAGTATGTTTGACTGTACACATATATTAGTTATAGATAGTAACATACAGAGTGAGTGCACATGCAAGCAGATTGCTATAAACCATCTTGAAGATATTTTTATATAATTTTATGCAATTTGTCCTGGAAACAACAGAGGGCCTGCCAAAATAATGAGAAATCTCCAAGTTATTTTTTTTTTTCATTTTTATAATTGTCTTCCATATGGCAAATCAAATATGTAGTGTTTCTATAAATAATCAGAGTAAAATAACTGCAACACAAAAAGCAAAAATAACAGAATTCCAAGCTGAATCCACCTTATTTTTCAAATGAATGGTTTTTTTTCCCCCAGATTTCCCCCTACTCACAGGCATATAAAGATTCAACCTTTAAAGGAACAGTTCAGTGTAAAAATAAAAACTAGATAAATAGAACACTACTTCCTGCCTTTCAGCTCTCTAGCTCTGAGTTAGTCAGTGACTTGAAGGGGGGCCACATGGGACATACCTGTTCAGTGAGTTTGCAATTGATCCTCAGCATTCAGCTCAGATTCAAAAGCAACATGTATGACCCATGTGCCCCTCCCTCAAGTCACTGATTGGTTACTGCTTGGTAACCAGTTAGTGGAAGCCAAGAGAGCTGAAAATCAGGAAGTAGTGTTCTGGCTATTATGTTAGACATCCAGTCTCTCCAGCCTTTATACATTACATTTTTGGCTAACTAACTATATTAGATACATTTTTTTTTATTTTGCACAGCCTATCTATTCACAAACTTTTAACAATTCCTTTAAGTTTCATCTCAAAACTACAGTAAACTCTAAAAACGTCATTTTCATGCAGGACCAGTTCTACTATGTATGCTGTTCACGCCTCCATTGGTTTTCTATTATTCAGTCAAGTTCTGTCTTTTGCAGACACAATATATCAAGAGGCAGTGCTCTGCCAGGCTCTTTCCTATAGGGTCTGCATTCACTGTTTTGTGGCCACATTTTAATTTAGGTTTATGTCTTTTCCCCATGAACATTCTGGATTGTTTAAAAATGTTGCTATTTTTACACTTTATAAAAAAACTGTATTTAGTCTCAAGACACTAATATTTATAGCGTTTAAAGGCATAGGTATCATTAACAAGCACAATTGCAGTGTATACAGGGAAAGTTTGGGCACAGGTCCCACAATTTCCAGCTTAATTTCAGTCGTGAGGTGGAGATGCAGTGCTTCCTACACCTTATATACATTATTTTAAGTATAGGGAAAGCTGAGTAGCAACTAGGACAGTTTATTTCCTCACTCTGAATATTGAGTATACATCTTTAGATGATTGCACAATAATATTCTTAAATACACATTCAAAAAAAACAGGGTTGCCAATTTTCAGTGTAGTGTTTAGAAATGTAGCTGTATAATATGCTGGGTATTTCTTTTAGTGCTATGCTAGAATATAAGGATATTATTCTTAACCAGCATGGTAATGATAGTACAGGTATAGGATCCCTTATCCGGAAACCCGATATCCAGAAAGCTCTGAATAATGGACTGGCTGTCTCCCATAGACTCCATTTTATCCAAATAATCCAAATTTTTTAAAAATGATTTCCTTTTTCTCTGTAATAATAAAACAGTAGCTTGTACTTGATCCCAACTAAGATATAATTAATCTTTTATATTATAATTATAATTAATTAATTCCATTTGTTTCACTTATTTTCTGGAAAAAAAAAATTACATATATGTAACACTATTTGGGGCTATATTAGACTAATACAGGTTAATGTCCATCTTTACAGTAGAGCAAGGGTTACAGTTTACTCTCACACATGGCAGAACCTTTGCTATGTGGAAGGTATGAATGGTGTAGTTGAACTACAAATTACGCCGACTGCTGTGCATAAAAATAAATAAAGGACGCCAGGAGGTTCTTGCAGCAACAGAACAGAACAAGTTTATTTGTGCAAGACAAATGATTCACAAGCTATACTCACAGATCCACAAAGACACAGATGTTAAAGGGCCAGGACAGTTAGGCAGAGGCAGCAAAATGTGGTACCATGTGGAAACAGAGTAGTTAAAGGTACACATCTAGGATGGAATGCCCTGTTGTATAACCTGTCTCTAACTAGCCTCATTCATGGGGTCCCTGCTCCTGACTTATCACTAGAGGTACTGGTTCCTCTAGGGCAGAACAGTTTTACTGGGCTTTGGTGTACCTAGGCTCCCTGGAACATATCCAGCTGGGTCAGCAAACAGGAACCAAAGAGGATGATTTACCCCTAACCAAACACTATGTGAAAGTGTGGCAGGAAGTGGTCGTAAGGACTGTAGGCCAATGATTGAAATATGTGAAATATGTAAATTAAATAACTAAATACATGGGCATGTGCCCAGCAGCTAGAGAGAGGAAGTGTAGAGATTTAAAGCCATAGGGACATGCTAAACCCGTGGGTCACACTCACAGGTCTTACTAAACCCGTGGCTCGCACTCACGTCTTACAAAGAAAATAACGGTGTTTACGTTTAAAGTGAGGAAGTCTAGAGTGCTAGACGAAAAGTTAGTTCTTATTTTTGACTAATAAACACCGTTATTTTCTTTGTAAGACCTGTGAGTGCGAGCCTCCTTCAGGTGTATCTACTTGTTCATATGTGTGGTTACAAACCGTACCATATATTACTATTTTTAAATAATAGCAGCTAACCCTTTTAAAATTGGAACTCTTTTCAGGGCCTGAATGCCCTTTGGTGTGTGAAAGATACTGGGATTTTTAATGCAGTGCCTCCACACATCATGGTAATTCCACTAGGACAAAAAACACAAGTGTTTCAGTAAGCAAACAGAACTTTATGTAACCTGAATAACTCAAGTTGAAATTACAAGCAGTATATACCCTGCACTGGTACCCGTGTGGTTTCCCCAACTCCTGATACAGTCTTCCCCAGGACACAGTTCCACATTCCACTCTGGGTGGATATACACAGTTTCACAAATCCATCCCTTTGCAAGAGCTCTTAATATACACCAGGTAGTATTACCTGCCCCAAGTACCTCTCCCTTAGTAGCTCCCTGTTTGATGCCTCTCCAATTTGCCTCAGAGGGGGAATAATTCCTTTCTGACTCTAAAATGGCAATAAACTTGTACTATGAGCTATCTTCCATAACCCTGTATTAATGCATTTGCTAAAAAGCCATCCAAACTGATGATTGATGAACAGGAAATATAAAAAAGTATTGCATCTCCTGAAGTTCAAAACCAATGCAGATGTGGCTAGATAACATGCTGCCCTCTAAAGCCTGCCACCCTAGGCCCAAGTCTTTGTAGCCTTTCCAAAAATCTGGGCCTGCCAACAGCCCTTAGTTTAGAAAGCAGTAGTTTGTTGTATCCATGAAGGATGCTGCCTCTTTACAGAGTGATTTGACTAGATGGGAAAACTGGACTGCAAACTAGAAAATGAGGTGCAATGTTGATAAATTCAAGGTTATGCACTTTGGCAGGGATAATATAAATGTGATTTGTACAGGTATGGGATCCGTTATCCAGAAACCTGTTATCCAGAAAGCTCAGAATTAAAGAAATGCTGTATCCCACATATCCAATTTTTAAAAATTATTTCCCTTTTCTCTGTAGTAATAAAACAGTAACTTATTCTTGAGCCAAACTAAGAAATAATTGATTCCTATTTGAAACAAAACCAGCCTGTTGGTAATGTTTCAATGGTTTTCTAGTAGACTTAAGGTATGAAGATCCAAATTACAGAAAAATTTGTTACACATGAAACCCCAGGTCCTGAGCATTTTGGATAACAGATCTTTTTCCCATGAAAGGAATCACCACACCAGAGGCCACCCCTTTAGATTACAGGAAAAACTTTCATTTGAAACAACATAGGTTGTTCTTCACAATGAGGACAGTGAGGTTGCGGAATGCACTGCTGGATGATGTTGTGATGGCTGATTCTTTTGTGCCTTTAAAAGAAAATGAGAAACAGAGGCAGGTGTATAACCGAACAAAGCTCTCTCAGTAGCCTAGAGTGTATTGCATCTGACCTTGACATCTTGTTCACATTCATTTAGTAAAGCTTTATGTACCATATCCACTGGCTAGTTTGAGGTGAGCCAACCGTGCAGCTACAAGGTGGGTCTGGGAACTCTCACTCCTCTATTGTATACTGAAGAAAAGAACTGATTTAGCACATTTGCCTTTTCAGTATTTGTTACAACCATACTGGTACCATTATTTAAAGGAGCTACACTCTTAGCCCACATAATTTTACTATTAATATACTTAATATACTTTTTGGAGTAAGACTTAGCCTCTTCCGCAATGTGCTTCTCATTTTCTATCTTAGTTTTCCGTATTGCTGTTTTACAACATTTATTCTATTGTTTATATTCATATATAAAATATTCATAACGTGTTTATATTCATATAAACACTATACTATTCACTCTATTCAAGTCCAGTGCCTTTAATTGTTCAATCCAATCCAATTTCCATTGCGGCAATTAACAGAGATGGGCAAATATAAGAAAAGACACAGAGATGAAAACTGACAACTATGCAAGGGGTAAGTATGTATTCAGTAAGAATATCTATCCCATTAAAAAATCCAGTAAATTAACATCTGCAAAGCCATTTTTAATACATAGGTACTGCACAAACTGTGGTGTCTATATTCTACTTAGAGAGAATGTAAAATATTACTGTATCTTCTATAAAACATTTCTGTTGTGTTGCTCGTATGCTTTATAACACTTTTTAAACTGAGTATGTTTCCTGAAATTAACTGTTTATGATGAATTTTTAATTATTTGTTACAGTTATCCCATGGAAGGCCATGTCTGGTCTGTGGGCCTTCATTCAAATAACACTTATATACAACATAGAAAAGTTAAAACTCTATACACATCACATGCTCTAGTGTAATCAGTGTAATCAGCTTCATTGTTTTTCAAGATCAAACAATCCAGGGAGAACCAGTCAGGAAAATCTAAGCAAATATAATGTTTATTATAGGAAGATTCAAAGCAAATCTTGTTGCCAATATGATGCTTTATATTGCAAGTCTGGGAATAAATATGATTAATTACACTTAATGGAGCCACATGCACTAGGTTACAGCCGAGAAACATTAACTACGATCAGCCTCAGCAACATCAATATTTAAAAATCTATTGATTTTACTGTTCAGCATTTCCCAGTACAAAGAAATAAGCCATTTAACAGCTTGAATGCCTGTATAAGCTGTAATACATTTATAGCTTTTAAGCATTAGCTTGAAAACAGTAAACATTCTTAATCATATGAAAGGTTTGTTGCTTTACAAAATAATAAACATTATTCAAATAATCATCATAGGAATTAGTATGTCACATTAAGGAGCTAAAAGCACGTCCGTGCAATAGTAAAGTTGCTTTAACCCTTTAGCTGACTGGTTTTTACACTCAAGTGGAAGCTATTTTTGCTCCTTGTCATCTATCAGAATGTTTATAGATCTTCCAGGGATATTCCTATATTACAGTGTGTTTTAAGTGTTATCTAAGGGTCAATTTATGGCATGAGATGTAGTCATGTGGGTATAGCACTGCTCAGTATTTGTGTATATGATATTGTGAAAAATCCCCTTTGAGCAACACTGACTTGAGTAAAGCTTCAATTGATATCTTATCATTGCTCCCTAATATTAATACGTAAAAATTAATAACAAAATATACTCAATATAGTCAGCTGTGCAAAAGAATTAGACAATGAGCTTTCACTGACAATGCAGAGTATAACTCTAACAAATCTGTCATACCACCATGTTTAGGTAATGTTCTATCCAAAATATTTTTATTGAAATAAACACTTAAAAAAACCTGAAAATGACTTGTTAAAAATTTAGAAAGTGTTTTTCAATTGATATGGGGTTTATTTATGAATGCAATTTCAATGTACCATGTTTTTTGGCCTTACTGGAGTATTTCTTCCCACAATTCCAATATTATTGAAGGCAAATGTTGAGTTCCACTATATTGGGCAAGAATGATACAATAATAAGCTATACATGCTTTATGTGCTCAACTTACAGTATATTTCTCCCTACAGGCTACTGGAAGATATACTGTATAATAGACTTAAAAAAGTGGTTCACCTTTCATTTAATATATTGTAGAATGGCCAATTATAATCAACTTTTCAGTTGGTCTTCATTATTTATTTATTTTTTTGTTTTAAAAATGATTTTCCTTCTTCTGACTCTTTCCAGCTTTCATACGAGGGTCACTGACCCATCTAAAAAACAAATGCTCTATAAGGTGACAAATGTATTGTTTCTTCTACCTTGTATTACTCATCTTTTTATTCAGGCCCTCTCCTATTCATATTCCGGTCTCTCTTATTCAAATCAATGCATGGTTGCTAAGGTAATGTGGACCATAGCAACCAGATTGCTGAAACTGCAAAAAGCAAAATAATGCAAAAACCACAAAAAATGAAAACCAATTGCAAATTGCACTCTACATCAAACTAAAAGTTGACTCAAAGGTGAGCAAATTATCAGGGAGGTAGGAGTTCTAATTCTCTATGTATTACATTTTTGTTGTCTTGTTCATGTGTAATTGATATTGGGTTTAATAAAATGATAAATGTATACATTTTGTAATACATGGTTTGCAATAGTGGTAAGGGTAAATGGTACAAAATGATAAAGGTCACAAGAGGAAATACTATGCATTCTATCCTATCCTATGCATACTATCCACAACAACAATGTATTATTTTCCTTTATAGTGCAGCTGACATATTGTACATCATTCACAGTGCCCCATTGAAGCCTGCAATCTAACTCAAATTCCCGGACTCTATTGTTTATTATACGAGGAGCCCATTATCCTGCCTATATGTTTTTGGAGTGTAGGAGGAAACCGGAGGAAAACTATGCAAGCAAGTTGAAAACATACAAACAAACTGTTAGTCACACTTCTACATTGTTTTAATTCATTCTTAATAGTGCCCATTTTACTATAAGTTCCCACCAAATGAATTTTATTCAGAGATCAAAAACACATTAGGAATCCTTCAGCATCCTCATATCTTGCATATTTCAAAATTCAAGTCAAGAAATGACATGTCATGAAAGCTGATTAATTTCTCTTACAGAGTGAGTTTTTAATCCAAGAAGCAGAGGTGACTGATTAATCTTTACTTCTGCACCTCTGTGTATCACATTTTAAAAAGTGCAACAGTGAATCTTAATAAAGATTACTGTGATATTGTTCTTAACACATTCATATTCTCTATCTTAGGCACAAGTATCTTATTCACAAACGCTGAAAGCATTTGACATTCCATATAATATCTTCTTTGGATATAATAGAAGAGTAAATAAAAATTTTCAACACATTGACACCTTTTTCAAAGCATTTCCCTGCTTTCATCAGTGAATAAATTTGTCATAGCCATCTGATTCTATCCTGTGCTATATATTGTTAAATCTCTGTGCCAAGTCTAAGCTATAAAACCTCCACTGCATCATTAAGCCCCAGAAATCAACATGCAATCATGCATTAACAGTATTCAATACATTAATGAGAGCTTTCTGAGCGCAATTTGTTTTGTTTGTGTAAAAAATTGTGGGTTTTATAGTTTGTACTAGTACCCAGCGTGGATCACAAACCTGTATTGTAAAAGTTATTTCCAAACAAAAATTATAGATTTCCTTCAAGGATGTCGTAAACCTATGCATAATTAAAATCTACAGTATAAAAGCATAATAATAATTTTTGTGTACATGTCTTCAGTTTATAAATCGATTGTATTTCTTCTCTGCCTCCTTTAGAATCTATTATAGCATGGGCATATTTTACTCATATCAGGGCATTTTGCAATCAGTCATAAGTTTTTTTTAATGGTCAACTTCAGCTGGAATTATGAAGCAGGTACTGTTTCTGTAGTATTATCTACCACTACTTCTGTAGCTAACATAAAAGCATGTCCTAACTCAGCTCTCTTATATTCCTTCACCCAATCTTCACTAACCATTTCATAGTTACTTAGTTACATAATTAAATTGGGTTGAAAAAAGACAAAGTCCATCAGGTTCAACCCCTCCAAATGAAAACCCAGCATCCATACACACACCCCTCCATACCTTCACACACAGTATATTAACCCATACCTATACTAACTATAGAGTTTAGTATCACAATAGCCTTTGATATTATGTCTATCCAAGAAATCATCCAAGCCATTCTTAAAGGCATTAACTAAATCAGCCATCCCAACATCACCCGGCAGTGCATTCCACAACCTCACTGTCCTGACTGTGAAGAACCCCCTACGTTGCTTCAAATGAAAGTTTTTTTCTTCTAGTCTAAAGGGGTGGCCTCTGGTACGGTGATCCACTTTATGGGTAAAAAGGTCCCCTGCTATTTGTCTATAATGTCCTCTAATGTACTTGTATAGTATAATCATGCCCCCTCGCAAGTGCCTTTTTTTCCAGAGAAAACAACCCCAACCTTGACAGTCTACCCTCATAATTTAAGTCTGGACTGGAGTCCAAACTGCACTGCATACTCCGGATGAGGTCTCACCGGGGACCTATAAAGAGGCATAATTATGTTTTCATCCCTTGAGTTAATGCCCTTTTTTATGCAAGACAGAACTTTATTTGCTTTAGTAGCCACAGAATGGCACTGCCCAGAATTAGACAACTTGTTATCTACAAAGACCCCTAGATCCTTCTCATTTAAGGGAACTCCCAACACACTGCCATTTAGTGTATAACTTGCATTTATATTATTTTTGCGAAAGTGCATAACCTTGCATTTATCAACATTGAACCTCATTTACCAGTTTGCTGCCCAGTTTTCCAACTTAGACAAATCACTCTGCAAAGTGGCAGCATCCTGCATGGAACCTATAGTTCTGCACAATTTAGTAGCATCAGCAAAAATAGAAACAGTACTTTCAATGCCCACCTCCAGGTCATTAATAAACAAGTTGAAAAGCAAGGGACCTAGTACAGAGCCCTGCAGTACTCCACTAACAACACTGGTCCAATTAGAAAATGTTCCATTTACCACCACTCTTTGCAGTCTATATTTTAGCGAGTTCTCTATCCAGGTACAAATACTATGTTCCAGGCCAACATTCCTTAATTTAACCAGTAACCTTTTGTGTGGCACTGTATCAAATGCTTTAGCAAAGTCTCAGGAAATCACGTCCACTGCCATCCCAGAATCAAGGTCTCTACTTACCTTCTCATAAAAAGAAATTAAGTTAGTCTGGCAAGATCTATTACGCATAAAACCATGCTGGCAGACACTCATAGTATTATTATTTGAAGTATATATATATTATGAAGATAGCAAAACTGAGATAGCAGTATTCTCAGATAATTCTTCATTTATATTTTTTGTTAATTTTTAGACTATTTTTTGTTCTCCAACTCTCAGGCTAGAAATGTTATCTGTCATCTGGGTGCAGAAAGGAGGACCAATATGAGAGGGCCAGAAGCATAAACAAATGTAGAGCAATAGTAGTATAGAGGACGAATAGGAGAGGTGGTAATTTAAAAAACATACAAATAAATATTTAAGACTGAAATTGACAGGTGCTTAGAATAGGTCCATCTATACCCCAACCACCTTTTTCAGAGAAATTTGGTAGTGGTAAGTTGGAGGACCACAGACTTTATATTATTGCTTTAAAAAGTTAAACATGTGCACATAAAACATTACTATATAAAAGTTAAAACACCCTGAAAATGCTCAGTGTTAGCTAATTATAACACTGATAACGATTTTCCTGCTTACTGAAATAGAAGCAAGGTTGTCAGACTCAGACCTCACACAAAAACTGTTATTACCCATTCTCAGGACATTTCAGGCAGTAGTGGTTTTATTTAAGTAATAATTAGTGCAGTTGAACATTTTCGAAATGTGTGAATTCATGTATTTGTGGTAATATTTTAATTACATTTTTTTCTTTAAATAGTGAAATTGTAAGACAAACAGTAATACTTTGTGTTTTTTTTTTTTTAAACAATTCATGCCAGGTTGCTATTTGTCTGATATTTATGCATGAAACCTCTCTTTATTGCCATAACACCAGCTAGACAAATCTGCTGTCAAGAGAATACTTCATGCTTTCAAAACTATTTACAAGGTAATAAACATTCTGCTCTTGATTTATTACATAATAAATTATTTATTAAATTATATGAAAATTAAATGGAAAGAATGAAGCATGCGAGTGCTATTGCTCTCTCTTTGTACAGGCCAATGCCTGTTACTGAGCTTATACAGTATAGCCTGCTTTCATTTTCCAATTTTCCTTCACAGTCAGATTCTTGCACTTTATCTTTGTGCCCGTGCAGTGTGGTTATTTACTTAGCTTTGTTACTATATTGTTAATTGTGTATCTGCACAATTTTGTCGAAAATGACTGGGGAAGGTCCCCATAGGCTATAACATTGGACTTCGGAAGGTTTAAAGTGACGAAGTATGAAGTTGAAGTTTTTTTTAAAGAGACAGTACTTAGATTATTAAATGGTCGAACGATTTTTACTTCGAATCGTTCGAATAATTCGATTCAATCGAATTTGACCAATTCGATGGTCGAAGTACCCAAAAAAATACTTTGAAATTCTAATATTTTTTCATTCGAATTATTCACTCGAGCTTAGTAAATCTGCCCCTAAATGTCTGCTATTGAAAAATCATTATACAGTATATACCGAAGATTATTGCAGATCAAATCAAATTTTTGTTGGCAGTTTCTGTTATAACCAAATTTCTTTTGAGTGGACAAATCAATACTGAGGAAGCCTGGCAACTTCTTTCACAATAGTTTCATTGTGATGGCTACAATATGTTTACAAGTAATGGTAGTTGATCTTTTGCTGATCAATAACACACAAAAAAAGCTGTACTTACTGTAGCATTAAGATGCAAGATAATTTCTTAAATATTTATGTATCTCATAGCTACAGTTTTGTATTGCAATCAGCCAAAGGCAATATAATGAATATTGCCTAAAAGCTGCATTTACACTCTAGTAAATACCTATTTTATGACCATGATACATAGTTAGATAAGGGGCAGCATATGCAGCATGGGCAGTGTGTATATATATATATATATATATATATATATATATATATAATATATATATATATATATATATATATATATATATATATATATATATATATATATATATATATATATATATATATATATATATATATATATATATAATATCAAAACAGGGGGGTTGTGGGAGCACTCTAAAGGCTTTAAAGTATATATATATAAGTATAATAAATGCTATTGCATATGTACCCAAAACAGGGGTTATTTTGTTACAAAGTTATGATCATAAAATTGATAAGCCACCATACCACGTCAAGGTAAACCCCGACCACAACCCCCCTGTTTTGATATTGTATATTTAGCCGGAAGCTGTGGCATAGCTTCAGTGGTTGTAGCACCCCATACCCCCCCTTTAAACTAGTGGTGTTCCTATGCTTTTAAAATTGGGCGTTTGTTTTGGGAATATCTCTCCTTTAAAAGCCTGATTGCTGGCTGGGGAGGATTTAGCCCTCAGTGAAAAAACAGCGTTCAATGGACATTGATTACAGGTAATGCTAAAATGCACATAAAAAATAAAACAAGTTAGGGACCGCCATTCGGGGTTTACCTTGACGTGGTATGGTGGCTTATCAATTTTATGATCATAACTTTGTAACAAAATAACCCCTATTTGGGTACATATGCAATAGCATTTATTATACTTATATATATATACTTTAAAGCCTTTAGAGTGCTCCCACAACCCCCCTGTTTTGATATTGTGTGTATATATATATATATATATATATATATATATATATATATATATATATATATATATATATATATATATATATATATATATATTTGCAATGGCTAACTAATCTAATTTTTAAGTGCAAAAAATATTTAAATAAACAAAAAAAAAAATCTCAACTGAATTTGCTTGTAATTTTCTGATTAAAGTGATTTCGAGAAAATGAGTCCAAATGACATGAAATATAGAAAATAAAAAGACAGTTTTTATGTAAAGAAGCAACGTGGAAAAACTGAAGTTTTAAAAAGAGAGCTTTTTCTAAAACATCCACACACCCCAATCCCTACCAAAAATGCGCTACACAGCTCTTCCAGTTCATTATAATTAGAGGTTCTATAAGACTTTCTATTGAAAAATGAATACAGATGAATGATGGAAGCTATGTGACACTCTCTTTCACAAGCTCCAACAGCAAGTGTTATTTATGCTGCAGTCAGATAACTGATGTTGGAAATGGAATCACTTGAATGAATCATTTAACCAAAATGCCAAACACCTACATTTAATCAAATCTCTGAAAGATGTCATATAAAGAGTAAATTACCTCTTGGAATCCTTAAAGGTCAACCCCCATCAAATATAAAAAAAACTATAAGTCATACCGATAATTGTCTTCCACATTTACCTTATGACAGAAAGTATACACTCCACAAGTGCATATACCACTCAGGTGGACCATTTAGGTAACAGTGACAATAAAGACACAATTCAGAGGTGACTGAAAATGAAATTAGCCTTTTTTTCAAAATATGCATAAATAATGATTATATCTCTGCACTGGACAAATGTTGATACTCTACAAAAAAATTAATAGTTCATTGTCTAACTTTAAAAACAGTGTCAGTCTGTAGAAAGCTAGTGAAATGACCCGGCAGAGCAGGCAATCTTTCATCAAATATATAAATATTGTTGTTATACAATCCCCTTAAATCTCAACACATGCTGAAGTGTTGATCAGTTACTTTGCATATGACACAGTTTGCTAAATTATAGGTATTAGGGGCAATATGAGAACTGTGCAGATATTCTGTATATACAGAAACTCCAGAGTACAGTAAGTAATTAAAACTTAAATCCAGAGTTTTCAGGGCCAGTCATTTATTTTTATCATATCCAGGCATTGTGCAGCCATCTTTGGAAAGCCTTAATATATAGCCTTCCGCTGCTTTCATTTGCAAATTAACAGGTAGAAACAGGTAAGGAATGTATAATATAAAGTTGTTTAGAATTACATTTTCTTTCATATAGTGCAAGGGAAATATTTGTTTCTAGCCACTTTTAAAGGAGAACTAAACCCTAAAAATGAATATGACTAAAAATGCCTTATTATATATACTGACTTTATTGCACCAGCGTAAAGTTTCAGCTTCTCAATAGCAACAATGATCCAGAACTTCAAATTTGTCACAGGGAGTCACCATCTTGGAATATGTTTGTGACACTCTCGTGCTCAGTGGGCTCTGAGCAGCTGTTGAGAAGCTTTAGGGATCATCTCAAATTTGCAAGAAGAAAATTAAGTTTGTTTGTAATATAAGCTGATGCTACAAGGCTGATTATTAAATTCTGATGCTATTTGCACTGGTTTCTGAGATGTCATGTAGTAACTATCTGTATTAATTACTAATCAGCCTTATATTGTGACAATTATATTCTATGTGTACTGTAGTTTTTGAGTCATTCCCTAAGCTCAGTAACTGACATCAGCACAGAGCATGTGCAGTGGATTGTCAGAAAAGAAGATAGGGCACTACAAGGGCATCTTTGGAGACACAGATCTCCCCTGCTAGAAGGTTGTGGTTGCCTTGGGCTGGTACAGAAGCCCAAAATATAATGTACAACATTTCTAGCCTATTGGTTTAGTTAAGCTTTAGTTCTGCTTTAAATGGTTTTTGGTATGGAGTTTTTAGATTTAATGCACCACAAATCTGCCAAAAATAGATCCATATGCATCAGCCACATCAGTCAAGCCAAATATGGAAGTTTACAGAAAGCTTGTTTTGTTTGTTTAATCACATTATTATTATTATTTCAACACTAATCCTCTCTAGATCATAAACTCATTTAGCTTTTCCAACTCTAATCCTCTCTAGATTATAAACTTGGCTAGTGCATCTATCAAAATGATACTAATACATACTAATACATATATGCTACTCTATGAATATCCTGCATTGTTGGCATTTCCTAATCATTCAATCAGCATAGATTTAGTACTGTAAGGTCAGACAGGTTTTACAGTAAACTGTGAGAGCTGGCTGCCTTCCAAGATTTTGCAGTGATTTTGCATTCACCTTTTCAAGCTAATTTACAATCTAACCATATATAATGCACAAGAACCATGAATATACTGTGAACTATATCTTTATAACTGATTATATCACTAAGCACCATTTATAATCAGTGTCTAGTGGTGTCATTTGTGTCACATGACTCTCTGTATTATACTTATAGGCAATAATACAACCTCTGTAAAATATAAGCATATTAAAAGCCACCATGTTCCATGACTATATAAAGACATGAAAGCTGATGTTTCTACAGATGTTATTTTCCAGGTAAGCACCATAAAGTAATAGACATAGAAATATTTACTTTAATTTGGTTCAAAAATGTTCAGCAATCTAGTTTTTTATCTGGTATAATGTAATATAAAGTCATCTCAGAGGTCCATGCCCTGTTTTAATATCCCTAGTTTTAAAAATAGTGGGCACATTATTCCCTGTATAATTACCATCTTAGAGAAACTCACATTATAAATTTTAAGCTATAAACTAGGTACAAAAACATTTTCAGCAATATAGTTTTCTTTTGTTCTCATCCTCTTCTAAACAGAGACTTTTGAATTAATTAACCTACTATTTTGTGTAATTTTCAGCATCAAACATTCCCAAGCATTTAGATAAATTAAGGCAAAAGGGCTACTTTAAACAAACTAAATTTTAACAAAATTGTTAAACAAAAAAAACTATGTTAAAGAACAATGGTTTTTTTTCAATGCTTTTTACTTGCTGTCTTTGAACATCGCCGGTTCATTTTATCTCAAAGTAATCTGCGCTGTTCAGTTCACTTTGTCAGAGATAAATATACAGCAAGCCAATAAGTCAGGGCCCTGGGGCGGGGCCTTGTAGTTATGTTATTGATTCTGAGGCTCACACAGGAGAGTGTTAGAAAGGGGTCACAGTGGCCTTGGGGGTTAAGCATTCTTTACGACAAAATATAATGCACAATCTCACTTTATTAATGCAGTTATGAGGGATGTATCTCTGCTTCCATCTAGTTGCAGCAAAAATGCATTGGAAATGCCAGCATTTAACTAAAGATTTCTATAGGCTTTACTTTTTGTAAGTAGAAATTATATCACTTATGTATATGTAACACATTATGTAACATAGCGTACTAGATGTGCACTAGTGTAAAACCTACTTTACTCCCTGTCTTGCAGTTCCTCCTCCAACAGGCCCCATGGAGGGGGGGCGGGTACAGTAGAACCTCTGGTTTTTACACCCCTGGTGACCATAATGTAATAGGCATAAAGGTATTTACTTACATTTAAACCATGCTGCCCCAAAATGAAGTATGACAAATTGAACTGGCATTGCCGTTAATAATGAAAGCAGGACTCAATTCATAAACAAAAATGTTTATCCATATTATTTAATTAGTTAGGCAGTTCTGAAATGTCATGATGTGAGTTAACTATAGAGATGCAAAAATAATTTCCTACATGTAACTACAGTATACTGTATATCAAGGTTAAACCTTTACTATTAGTATGTATTTGTTGGAGAAGTGGACATAGATGTAATACATCTGAAATAAAACTGTATCACAGGACATAGTATTATGGCTGGTGAGTGATGGGGGTTTACATGTAAAGCATGTTGGACATGCTTTACATGAGCATCTTTAGAAGATGGTTGTTGAAACAATATTTATGTCAATAATGAGTGTCATTCTTCAACCAATAAAGTTGATTTATTTTTTTTAAATATACTGATTGCCTGCCTGGGGCCCACCTTCTGTTGTTTCTAGGCATACGGATCACAATAAGATTTATTTAAACAATAAAGGATTGAGCAGAGCAATGATGTCATCTTGCCCCACATTCTATACATGTGTCAGACAGAGGTGGGTTTGTTCATTGAACTTCATAGTCCCACAAGTTCTAACTATCTCAGAAGACTCCTGTAAGGAACGCTTACCCTGGTGGTCTAGTGGGAGGCAGGGACGCCGGCTGCGTGGTTCTTTCCCCTCTGGTGCCAGTTCTTCATGGATCCCATTGTGTATTCTAGTTTTCACCCTTGCCTGCCTGCCTGACTATTCTGAACTCTGCCAATTCTGGTCCTTGCCTGCCTGACTATCCTGTGAACTCAGCCTGTACCAACCCCGCCTGTCTGACCTTGCTTGAACTCTGTCTGACCACGCTATTCCGTTTGATCCTTCTGAGTTGTGTTGTCTTCCATCCTAAAACCTTGATAACGACAGTGCCCCTTTGCCAGTCCAGAAGACTGGCAGCATCTGAGTAGCTGAGGGCTCCTCCCGAGGCCAAAGGCTTCTGCTACAGGCGGAAGTAGAGCCATGACCAGGGAGCCTAGCACTTTTCCTGGATTTAGGGAGCTGATCGTGACAACTCCAGACAATAGAAACAATCTCAGAAGAGGCATCAGGTTTATTTCTTCTGCCTACTGCATAATGTGTAGGACCACATTTTCCTGATCCCCTTGAATCAAAATACAAGTTTTATAACAGCAGCCTCTTTATGTCTCCTGATCATAAGTTTTTAAAATACAGTTATATTTATTTACAGTTATATAAACTTAAACTGAACTGAAAACAATGTAAACTTTCCAATGTACTGTACGTTCATTAAAATATGCCTGATTTTAAAATTATTTTTAAATTAATTTAACTGCCATTGAAAGCTGTATTTATTGGTGCAATCCTGGTTCTGACTCTTGAAATAATACATACACTGCTTTCAGTAGCAATTACCTTGTAAAAAATTAACTCTATTGACATTTTCCAAATAATGCATACTGGAAAACTACTTAGAATAAAATTTTCTTTCATGAGCCAACAGTTGCATAAAAAGGGTTTTTTTTTTTTAAAAACAAAAATTGTTTCAGATCTTGCACTTGTGTTCAATACAAGTGGAAGTTAAGGATAGATGATCAAATAACACATCACAATTAACTCCTCCTAATCTATAAAACTGAGACAGAGACAGTAATTTCAGGTACAGGTGTGCTTATTTAAACATATAATGGGCTATATAAATATTATCTCAGTTTATACTTCCTCTCCCGAGGAAGGAGGAAGCTGTTCTCAGTAGTGATGGGCGAATTTGCCACGAAATTTGCGAAACTGGCAAAAAAATTGTGAAACATCGATTTTGATGCCTGTGACGTCTCCGGCGTTGGAAAAACTTTGACGCTGGCTTCGAAATCATTGTCGGCGTCAAAATTTTTATTTTCGATGTAAATTCGCTAATTTAGTCGCCGACGGCGAAATGGGCGAATTTGCGCCTGCCGAATAAATTCGCCCATCACTAGTTCTCAGTACAGTAGTGCAAAACTGCTTTTACAAAAACTGGGAAAATTTGCACCCAGACAGCAACCCATGGCAACTCAATCAGATGATTACTTTCAGTGTTCAACCTGCGGCTGGTTGAAAAAAGCTAATCACTGATTGGTTGCTATAGGTTACTGCCCATGTGCAAATTTGCCCGCTGTTTATAAATGAGCCCCAATGTGTGTTAAACAGAAATCAGGCAGCAACCTACCTTGGCTTTATTGATAGTGCAGTGCAGGGCATTGTTTTCTTGATCATACAGCAAGCTAAAATCCAGTGTCCCAAGCGTAGCTGAGAGGAAAAGAGAACAAATATTTTACTCAAAATGCTCATTTTGCTCCAAATTATGTTTTTGGCAAGTAACTAAATACTGTACCGGACTATAAAGAATAATGAGCTAACTGGCAGAATACAGCTGATCTATGATGATGTACAGCTATATATTGACAGTTGTAATTCCAGGGTTTCTTTTGTTTCCCATAACTGGTATGAGAAAATATTGCAAAATGCAAAAAAACTATACATTCCATAAATGGAAAATGTTACTGGTAATTACCAGCATAAAGCTTTATATGAAGTAAAAAGGACAAAATGACAGATAATTTATTTATTACCGGTACTCCTTGATATGCGATTTAGAACCACCTCAGATAGTATATTCCAAAATATACTCTTGCTTTGAAAATAAGACAAAGCAAAACCATTTTCTCAGCTGACACACATTTACTAAGGGTCGAATATCGAGAGTTAATTAACACTCGATATTCGACCATCGATGTAAAATCCTTCGACTTCGAATATCCAAGTCGAAGGATTTAACGCATTTAGTTCGATTGAACGATCGAAGGAAAAGTCGTTCGATTTTAATCCATCGATCGAACGATTTTCCTTTGATCAGAAATTACTTAGAAAGCCTATGGGGAAGGTCCCCATAGGCCAATATTGGTGCTCCGTAGGTTTTAGCTGGCGAAGTAGGTAGTCAAAGTTTTTTTTAAAGAGACAGTACTTCGACTATCAATGGTCGAATAGTCGAACGATTTTTAGTTCAAATCGTTCGATTCGAAGTCGAAGTTCGAAATAGCCAATTCGATGGTTGAAGTAGCCAAAAAAAACTTCGAAATTCGAAGTATTTTTCATTCTAATCCTTCACTCGAGCCACGTAAATGTGCCCCCTACTGTCTAGTGTTGTATGAATTTGTCTTTTTTTCACTGCAACTTTTTCACTGCAACTTTTTCTTACAATACATTGGAGTGTTTTTTTTCATTGTGACACCTAATAAAATATTTCATCCATCTCTATAACTGTTTGTAATCACAATCAATTACCCAAAGTCCTCTGAAAACTTGTTTGTTAATCTATAGTAAGCCTGTGGTTACATTCTAGCTATAATCCCCATTCATTCTTTATAGAGGTTGTATGGGGACATCATAGAAGCAGGCGTGCCATTTTTGTTATAAACCATTTAAATTTATAGAAAATGGTGCATGTTATTGGAAGTGCTACTTACCTATTTAAGTCAGAGTTAATTGGTAGCTACTGTATGTTTTTATAATATACTAGAAATCTTTTGGTATTGCATTTATGTTACAGTATCTTGCCTTCACCGTTTCAAGACTTATGTGAGACCAAAGATAGGGTATATGCAAAATTATCATAAACACATTCCCAAAAGTCTGCAATTTCAAAACACCTGTAAAAAGTAAGAACGACACATGTAGCCTCATATTATAACTGCACTTTTTGAAGGATCAACATATTCTTGTATCATTCGACAAAGCAAAATGTACAGCTAAAACAAAAAGGATTCTTCAGGATAGATGGGATTACACCCAATTACACCCTATGACAGAAAGAAGGCACTATAATGCATGAGAGTGGAAACTACTATTTTTACTGATACTGGTGATAACTTATATCTATGCTGTGTGTGAGTGCTGCCTTTGTCGCTGCACCTAGGTGATCAATAAGAATCAGTATGGTGGGATATGTTACAGTTAACTGGCCTGGCAAGCAAGATTGCTGAAATTGTCATGCTGGGAGCTGCTGCTTAAATCTTGGCTTGACAGAACTAATCGCAAAGAGCAAGATAAGCTAAGATCACCAGGCAACAGAGACAGTTAATATATGGGGGTACCAAAGTGTTATAAATGTTGCCCCAGTTAACTCCCTTGACTTGCTTCTGTTTACAGCAAACCATCATTTTCTTCACAATCAGGGCAGTTTTATCTTAAATAACTAGCATTTCCAGTGAAATTAGTAGTGGTATATTAATTAGCTGCACAATTTATTGTCTCTTGAAACAAACTAAATATACAAAATAACTTATACACTAAGGAAATGGTTTGCTTAATGCATACTAGAATAAACCTTAGTTTCTATAGACAAACTGTATACTTATAAACCGTGTCTGTTGTTGTCACAGTAGACTATGCACTTAGTTATTCTATATTTGTAAGGCAGGTCATGAGTGACAGGTTTGACCCATTATATTAATAGCCTTTTTTTTTGTTTCAATGTCATAAAGCTTCATGAATCAAAGGCAACCAGATAAGTATACAGATAAGTTAAAAGTTTCAGGCAGAAGATAAGGTCCTGTGCAGCCTTTTGTAGAGGTTATTTTGCTCCCCTGAGGCAAGACTCTCTTTAACTCCCTCATCTAGAGCAATCTACACATGGCTTGAGGCAATGAATCACTCTGTTTTCATCACCTGAAGAATGACTTGTTGCTGAGCACCAGCCATCCATTAATCCAAGTGAAAGCAGTAAAATGAGCACATTTTTCACAAATGTACTGAATATATGTCATGAAATGGGTCAGCTGTTGATTTCAGTTCAGTACAATTTTTGTTGCTTACACAAAACAAACCATGAGGCACACATAAGAACAAGGGAATGAACGAAGAGGTGAATTTTCCACTTGTTATTTTAATAGAGAGAAATGATAGTAGGAGAATGCTTTGATAAAAATGTCCAGACAGAAAAAAATACAGGTATATGATCAGTTATCCATAATCCAAAAAGCTCTGAATTACGGAAAGGCTGTCTCTCATAGACTCCATTTTATTCAAATAATTTGATTTTTTAAAAAAGATTTCCTTTTTCTCTGTAAAAATAAAAAAGTAACTTGAATTTGATCCAAGATATAAGTAATCCTTATTGGAAGCAGCCCCAGCCTATTTGGTTAATTTAATCAAATACACTATACGGATGAGAAATTACGTAATACTGTGTCTGATGAATGAGCTGCAAATAATAATTGTAGTTTAAGATTAAAACTGTGTTCCAATACCTTGAAGGTAAAGTTGGAAAGAGCTGGGCAAACCTACACAGTCAAAATTTGGCTTTTTAAGCATTGTAACCAATGTATGTGTACAAGGAGAAGAAAACGACAACAATGCTGAGAAGACTTAAAGTGTGTTTGTTAAAGATAAGAATGTGTCTTTTAGAAAGAGCAATGATTGTGTGTTTGGGAAAAGCATCTACCTTGCTGTGTAAAAATTGCAAAACACTTGCAAGCAGCTGAAAAAGTGAGAGCGACTATATATATAAGGCCCTGTTTAAAAACATAACTACAAACTTCTGTCAGTCACTCTAATGCTGGCTACACATGCTGCTTGGGAACGATGCTTGAACATTTCATCTGCCAATGCATCATGACAATGTAGGGTGCAAGGGCAGATAAAGAAGTGAACCAGAGCCACAGCAATTTTTTACTTCCTGCAGTTCTAATGCCTGAAGAAACTGAACATGGTCATCTACCCTATGTCCGTTAATATGTTATCTGTCCATTAAGTCTACAGCCTTTTGGTCAGATACCATAGCGCAGTGATCTACAACCAACATGTTGCTTACCAATCCATTGAATGTTGCTCCCAGTGTCCTTAAAGGAGAACTAAACCCACAAATAATAAAAACCCATACCCGCCACTACCCTACATTGTCCTCCCTCCCTGCTTCCCCCTGCATAGGTGATTACCCCTGAAAGTGCCCCTAATTCATTACTCACGTATAGGCGCTATGTACATGGGCTTTATCTTCTGGCTCTTTGGTATTCTTCGGGTTCTCTTCCCTTCTGCAATTTCCGGCACTTTTTGCTCAGTTGCTACGAACCAGAAGACTGGTCCAACTGCGCATGTGCCGATACGGCATTCACTTCCCGAAGAATACAGAAGTGCTGGGTAGATATCGCCCATGAGCTCTGCTGCACTTACTGTGCACCTATACGTGAGTAGAATTAAGGGCACTTTCAGGGGTAATCACCTATGCAGGGGGAAGCAGGGAGGGGGGACTATGTAGGGTAGTGGGTATGGGTTTTTATTATTGGGGGGTTTAGTTCTCCATTAAGGAAGAACTTGTTTTTGAATTCCAGGCAAGTTTTGGTTGCATAAAAGGCTGGTGTACTGCCAAACAGACCTTCCAGTAGGCTGACAGTCTACATAGGGGCTACCAATTTGCCAGTAACAGCTCTTATTTGCACCCCCAGGAATTTGGCTCATGGTTGAAAAAAAAGTTAGGGATCCCTGCAATAGACGATGGACCAATGGATGGCCAGCATATATCACATAGCGGCCCATTTACTAACAATCAAATTGATTGGGTTCTTTTTCAACGAATCTCTAAAATTTTTTTAGTTTTTCTATGTTTCTTAAATATTCTAAAACAAAAATTGAGATTTATTAAGTGTAAAAACCATGAAAAACTCTAATGCAAAAATTTGCCAAGTAAAAGTTGTTGCGATCCTATAAAAGTCAGTGGGAACTGTGATGATCTTATTGGACCACTTTTAATCAATTTGGACTTTGACGTTTCAGGATTTTTTCTCGCTAGGAATTGTCCGAGCAACTCAGACTTAGAGGTTTTTTGTGATATTCAGGGTTTTTTTGCATTGTTTTTTCTTTTTTTGTTTGCACTTCAAAATGTCAGGGAATTTTAATAACTTCCATGACATTTTGTCAATGACATCATTGTGTTGAGTCTCAACCATTAACTATTAGCCAGAAGGTTAAAACACCTTGGGGGTCATTTATAAAGTTTGCGCAGGGCAGATTGTTTCGCTAAGTGAATATATTTGCCTTGTGCATGGTTATATGTATAAAGCTGAATAAGAGGGTGCAAACAGAATTGCGAATTGTTTTTCACAATGCGAATGTCTATAGCAGCTTTTTAAATGTCACACTTCGCAAATTGCGAATATCTATGCGCACACTCTGCAACTCAATTACGCTACAACTGTGGTGGCGGACAAAATATTTGCAAAACAGTTTTGCAAATTGCGAATTTAAGTTACTGTCAACGCTACTTTCGCGCACAACAACCTCACACATTGGATGCGCTTGCACAAATTCCCGTCTCAATATTTATTCATACTGCGAATTCGCAAAAAAACAGAAAGACGGGCAGAGCAGTGCAATATATTAGCGTTCAGGAAAAAACATGCGCAATATAACCATTTGCGAAAAATATACGCTGCGCGAACTTTATAAATGACCCCTCTTATCTTACAAAATAAACTTTAATCACCAGAACTGTAAATAGAAACTATAATGGGAATATACAGAATTTGTCATTTCCATGCTGAATGAGAGTCCATGTATGTAAAGTAAAGCATGCACCCTATGAATTTGATTAGCCATTATTGTTAATTTTGTTTCCCTTCAATTGGAGTAAGACCATTTTGTGATAATTGGATGAGATAAGTAATTGGTTTAAAACTACACGTCAGGCCATCTATTTCATTTACTGAACAGACGTCATTATGTCTCATGGGTTGTTTGAAAGCTTATGATTTATGAAAGTCTTGTTTCTGTTAGTTTGGTGATGAGATATATAGATTATTTGGGATACTTATAACTCAGTGTTCAATACATTATGCCAAACTGAAACTCAATTAATGAAAATGAAAAGCTAAAATGAGAGATGTCTAATTAGGAATATAATCAAATGATTGCTCCAGTTATGAACAAGTAAATATGATGCGGACTGCTCACCCAGTTCACCGTGTCCTTCCAGGCACTGCCCTCGCGAGACGCCGGCTACTTAATGGGCGCTGTTCTGGAGATCCACGCAAAGACACAATCCTTATATTCAAAAGTGGCTTTATTAAAAGACACAGTACAATTCTTATGCGGTGGGTGTAGTGGACTTATGCGTTTCTTGCCAAACTGCTCGGCACTTCCTCAGAGTCGCCACACTGTGTGTTTTAATAAAGCCACTTTTGAAGATAAGGATTGTGTCCTTGCATGGATCTCCGGAACAGCGCCCATTAATGCGGAAGTCTTTGCTAAAAAAAGAAGTTCCAAAAACATACCTGCAGGGGTTGGAGTGTTAAGGTTTTACTTACATTTTTAAAGTTACTCTACTTTTTAAAAGTCCCCACAGGGATAATTCAACATTGGCCTGGGTCTGGTTGGGGAAGCTGTTCCCCCCCCCCCTCACAATATTAACAGCTAGTGGTAGTTGTACTAGTCCCCAGAGCACAAGGCTCTCTCAGTGATTCTCTTCATGAAATGTATTATTGAGCTGGCCACTTGAGTCCTTGCTCTGGCAGTGGCACACAGGGTATTAACCTTTTCTGGTTTTTGCTTTGCAGTCTCTAACTGCTTTAATAAATACCCTCAGCCTTTCTCTCACTCCTATTGAGACCTCCTACCTCAGACTCTCCATTACCATCCATGGTGAGACAAAACCTCATGGTGAGGGACACCTAACACCCCTGGCCAATAAGGGACTTTTATGAAATGGTTTGACCTGAAAAGAAAACAGCTTCCCACTCTAAACTTAGAATAGACCCAACCCAATGCTGGACTTACTAAAATAAAGGTGAACAACACTCTACTACAAAAATTAACTAGCTTCTCATTGTTGTGGAATTTAACTCAGATTATTTGAGGTTAAAGACAAAGTTTATATGACACAAACTCAGTGAATTCTGCTCATAAAGAGTCCTTAAAAAAAGATATCATAGATTTTTTATAGTCTTGAAAAAGGGGACTTACCAGTGGGAGAGCATAGAGTTATCACTCCACAGAAAAACAAAGAACTGCTCTTACTGTCAAGCAGGTGACTCTGCCTTCAAGGCCAGGGTACTAGTGACCAAGGCTATCTTGAGAATAGAGCCCATCCAAGTCAGGGGACTACCGGGGGAATCTGCAGAATTTTATGTGCTCTCATTATAATTCTGTCCATAGTCTGTAGCAACAGTGGGGTAAGGGATAATGTGGATGATTATATATTCTATGTCAGTGATACATAGGCAAGGAAAAATAATATATATACAGTAGGAAATCATAACAGCAATTATATTTTATAAGTCTAACTGTACTTACAGTGTTCTAATCTAACTGCAGTTGTCAGCACTGGGTACATTTCCCTCAGTGAGTCCCCTCACTATAGGCCCCTTATAGTCAATGATTTCACCCAAAACCCACAAGAAAATGGCAATGGAATCGAATTGGCAATGACTGCACATTGACAGTTTTGTTTTATGTTATTGGCTGCTTCCAACGGTTTTTAGAGAAGTCATACAAGGGACATAATGTAATGGAGTAATGGACATGTTTCATAAGAGTCATTACATGTAATTAACTCCAGACCAGATTACCACCACTCACTCCAACTGGCCCAGTTGTTGATCTTCAATTAGGAAACATTGGATTTCTGGTTTGTTTCAGTGTTATTTTAGTTGAAGTAGAGTGCAAACATTTTTTTTTAATCAGTTCCATTAAACCAAGCAAAAATTGCATCAAAGCAGTATTGGAATACAGCTTACTAAGTTTTATAAATAGGCAGATAAATTGGAAATCTGCAAATGTCTGCAAACATCGACGCTTTTTCAAATCTGATGCATAATGAATAAGTCACAGTTCTGTAATAAGTACTTCTCAGTTATGCTTGTAGACCAAGGAGAAAGGATAACTACCGGTATACATTAAGAATAAATATTCAACTACAGATATATCATGTCCTAATAAGTGACATAATAAAGAATCTTAATAATATACATACAGTATTAGTAAATATTTGCCTTTTATACATCCTTTAGCACGACACACCTTTTTCTGTTCTGTGTGTGATTTACTGATTACGCAATACTTTATGGCATTATAGCATAAATGTATATTTTTTATTAAAAAGGGGTTATTGAGATACAGCAGTGTATTACATATGGGCTGTTTTATGTGATATATTTTTATAGAGACCTCCAATGTTTAGGGTTATAGTTTCCCAACCAAACCTGTCCATAAATGAGCTATTTAGGTCATGCACATATGTTTTCATATTGCACCCTTCAAATAGTACATCATAATAATGTACTAAAATTATACATTTTCTAATGCTGACATCTGATAGATGGGTACAGCCTCCATATAAAAATATATCACTGCCCTTACAACATGCACTGTATCATGTAACTTTTCTCTTTTCCATGTAATGGAACAGTAACACCAAAAGTAAAGTAAAGTAATGAAAATATAATGTACTGATTGTGCAACTGGTGTGTTTTGCTTTGTAGTTTATATAAACATGTGGCTGTGTAGCCATGGGGACAGCCATTCAAAGCTGAAAAAAGAGAAAAAGCACAGGATACTCAACAGATAACAGATAAGCTCTGTAGTATACAATGGGATTCTTATCTGTGATCTACTGTGTATCCTGTGCTTGAATGGCTGCACCCATGGCTACACACCAGTTTTACCAGTGCAGGCAAACACTATGGGGCCCATTTACTTAGCTCGAGTGAAGGAATAGAGGAAAAAAACATAGAATTTCGAATTTTTCTTTTGGCTACTTCGACCATCGAATGGGCTACTTCGACCTTCGACTTTGACCTTCGACTTCGATTCGAACTAAAAATCGGTCGACTATTCTACCATTCGATATTCGAAGTCGAAGGATTTCAATTCGGCAGTCGAATATCAAGGGTTAATTAACACTCGATATTCGACCATAAGTAAATTTACCCATATATATATATATATATATATATATATATATATATATATATATATATATATATTCTTTTCATTATTTGGTTTTACTGTTCCTTTAATAAGAACTTTTTAAATTGTTATTATTGACAAAAAAAAACTAGAATGGTATTATATTACCTTATTGTTCAAGTTGAAGAAATTAGTTATTTATATGTGTTTCTATGTGTTTATACGCATGTGGTTGGTGCTTTGTACGTCATTTAATTATAAGGTTATTGTATCTATATAAAACAATTATGAACTGTCTTTCAGCAATTGTTATATTCCTTTTACTTCACCATTTTCACCATGTCAGAGGTTTATTTTCTTACTAAGCTTTCATTATTGATTTTGTGGCTTTTTATTCAATGCATTTATCCCTTCAGGAGGAGACTCTGCCAAACACTATCATGTTTGTGCTGTTTTAATGCCTAGAGTTGTACAAAGGATTTTCTTCTATAATCCACTATGTTTGGGGATTCAGCCTCCAAAGCTCCTGTTGAAACAAAGGGCTATACAAATTTGCACTTTAATGCCAGTATGTTATGTTAATTCTCAGTATATCTTAGAAAGTTGTTAAAACACAGACACCATGTTAGTCGAGGAACTGTAAGTTTCATAAAGCGGCTTAAAAAAGTCAAAATTACAAGGGAGTGCTGTTATTTGCAAAGCAAAAGGGTCCCATACTGTAAAAAATAGTACACATATAGTGAATTTATTCTGGCTAATCCTCAAGCAATGCTTTAACTAAACGGACACCATGCTTACAGCAACAATGAAAATCAGCAATCCATTCACACAACATTTTAGGGAAAATAATATATGTTCTAATCATGCATAAAGTAGTACAGAAATATACCTAGAATGGACAAATCTGGACTTTAAACAGATACCCCCTGATGTAAACATTTGCAGAAAAATAAGAACTTTGGAATTTGTTGATGTTGTTGAAATTATCTAAAATGCTCTTTCTTTGAAAAATGCTATAAATATATGCTAAAAAAAACTATATTTGAAATTCTAAGGAATGGCTGCAATCCTAAATTCTGAAAAATATGATTATTAAGGATCCATTTGCAAGAGTGCAGCATCAGCAGACACCTCAGCCCATATATAAGAAATGGCTTTTATTATGTTAGCCTGAGACGGTAATGATAATGAATAAGAACTGACACCTTGCCCTAGAGTCCTGCACGGGTCCATTTTTTGGAACCCATGCCCGACCCGTACCCACAACCTTCAATCTGCTGTCATTGTAAATGGGAAGTGACATCATTGGAAGTAGGCGTGATCAGAAAAAAAAGGCATAATAATCACTATTGAGAAGACCCGCGACCCGCAAACCTGCAGAACCGCCGACCCGTGTCTATACCCGCACTCGGGAACGTCTACTCGCAATCCTCAGGGTACTGCAGATTTTTGTGGGTATCCCGCGGGTACCCAACCCGCTGCAGAACCCAACCTTGCCCCCTGACACATTTATATGAGGACTAACTTTTTACCCATGCCCAGTGGTGTAACTAAATATCACTGGGCCCCACAGCAAATAATTTTATAGGCCCCAAAAATGTCTAGAGATTGACCTGTTTTACCAAATTGTATTGAATTTGTATATGAATTAGAGCCTCGTGGGGCCCCTATACCTTCTGGGCCCCCCTGCAGCCGCAGGGTCTGCTTCCTCTATAGTTACGCCCCTGCCCATGCCTCTTATGTGTACTAATAAAATAATTTGGTACTGTAGGTTTTGTAAAGACAAAACGTTAAACTTGTTGGATGTATTTATTTTCAGTCACAACTACTATAATACAAACTCACAATCATTGCACTGAAAAGCAGCAATGTGGCTATATATGAAACAGACCCTGGAGGCCAAGAAACTATAGGGGACCCAGTGGACTGATTAGTAGCCGTGAAAAATATCTCATTCCAAAGCTGAGGAATCCAATGATTTTGCTTCAGAGCCCAATAACTAGCCAGTAGTAGCTCATATACTGTACATAGTAAGAATATTTATTAATGTGATAAGTCAGTCAGTTATTGGGGAGCAGTGGAATTTACCTTAAGATTTTTAAATTCACTGGGTGTCAGTGGAGTTTACACTAAATTAAACCTATCTACCTACCAGCCCGTCATGCTGTTCTGAGCTGTCATTGTTTGATATGTGATAAGTTACATACATTTATGAAAATTTTTTACATAAGTTATGCAAATTGTGTAAGTCTATATGGCCCAGTGATCTTTCTGTGAGGCCCAATAACTAATTATTGCACTGCTGAAAAGATCATGGAGATACTCATATAAATGAGGAAATATATCCCAATAAAACAGCTGATGTTACTCTATAATAAGCAGCTCATATAAGCAATTAATGTTCTAATAAATCCGTCAGTTCATTGGGGAGTCAGTGGAATTTAAGTTTTTTAATTCATTTGTGGTCACTGAAGTTTGCACTTGCTAAGCTTCTCTGCATTGCCATTGTTTGATACATTACTTATGAAAGGTTCTACGGAAGTTACATATAGAGGCACATTTATCAAGGGTTGAATTTCAAATTGATGTGAGTTTTTTTTAAAACAAAATCAAAATTTATTATAAAAATCCAATTTTTTAAACTCAGGTGAATTAAATCGACTCAAAAACTCGAATCAAATTTGACTTCTTAAAGGGCCAGAGTATGATAAATCTCGAAAATCAAATTCAAATGTTTTGAAAAACTCGAATCAAATTTGAATAGCTTCCTAGTTTTGACAATAAAAAACTCAAAAATTCAAATTTCGAATCTGAATTTTCAATTTGACCTTTGATAAATTTTCCCCTAAGTTTCTAGGCAAGGTAGGGCAGTTATTGTGGGAGTTATATAAATTGTTTACGGTTTAATGTAACTTTATACATAACTTGAGTATGCAGCCGGGCCCCCCATTAGAAGCAGATTTACTTGAGCAAACAAAAAACAAGACCATATTTATTGTCTAGTGACAACAAAAACCACAATCATCAGGGCCAGGTCAAGACAACTGGCTTCCCTAGGCAACCAGCCCATCCCCCTTGCTCGCGCCTGAAAGCGAACACACGCAGAGGGGAGGACAGGGGAGAGCAGAACAAGGGAGGGAGCGAGCGACAGAGGAGAGGGAGAGAAGAGCGATAGAGGGGAGGGAGGGGACATTTTGTTATTATTTTCTAATACAGTACTAAGCTATACAAATGATCAATGATCAGAATTTGAAAAATGTAACATATGTCTGCATATCCATTTTGTTAATTCCAAATGCCAATACCCATGTTATACTGAGTAAGCATAAAGTACAGTAATATTGCCATGTTTATCCACATAACTCAAAGTTTATTGTGATATGAACTTCACCCTTGACTGCAGAGTTCAGCAAGCATTACATATGGTGCTCAACCATTTGAGTGATAAGAAAGCAAACAACTTATGTTTTACTTTAAGGAAACATTTTCTGTGAAATTAAAAAAGAATAGTTGCGCATTGACTTTTTGTCTCATGCTTTTTGAAATGACTTTTTTTTCTTATGGTTTTACTATGTTTTCATTAATCAGATCTTTAAAATATTTCATTGACAGGACAAGAAGATAACGCATTTCAACCATAAGTTCAATTGTAAAATGTTAAAGGAACAGTAACACCAAAAAGTCAAGGGGGCTCATTTATCAACACTGGGCAAATTTGCCCATGGGCAGTTACCCATAGCAACCAATCAGTGAATAGCTTTTTAAAGCCAGCTGCAAGTAGAACAATGGATGCAGCAATTTGATTGGTTGCCATGGGTTACTGCCCATGGGCAAATTTGCCCAGTGTTGATAAATGAGCCCCAAGGTGTTTTACAGTACTGAAAATATAACATAGTGTTGGACTTACATGTCAGTGGTTAAAAGAGTAGGGATGTACCGAATCACGGATTTGGTTGGGATTTTGAGCAGATATTTTAAGCAGGATTTGGATTCAGGCGATTCCAAGAGCCTGGCCAAACTGAATCTGAACCCTATAAGACACAAAAAATACTGGGTTCGGATTTGGTTTTGTATTCGGCTGAATCTGAAACCAGGATTCAGGATTCACATGATTTTGAAAAATAGGGTTTGGTGCATCCTTTAAATAGAGTCAAAGGCAGGAAAGAAAAAGTTACTAATGCATCAATGATATAAACTAGAGAAAATGAGCACTTTGCATGTCCAGAGCTTCATGGAAAAAATCCACCCTGTCTATTGTGTAGTTCATTCTACTTTACTTGGAAAAAATGTCAGATCATTCACGCAAAGTGAAATATATTTTTCACTTCTTATTGAAATGCAGGGGAGCGCATAATAGACTGAGAGGAGTGTGTATTTAATACAAAGACACTGTTCCCGCTAAGCCCATAAGAAAAAATAGAAAAAGCCACCAAGGAGCAATGAGGCATAACATTGTATAACAATGGGTAAAGAAAAGAGTTTATTTTACCATGTGACAATATCAGGGAAATGGAAAACTTCTGCTGGCTTACTTTCTGAAGTAATTGTAATCTTATATTGGAGGGTATATTCTGCTTGCTGCACTGAAAAAAATATTCATTATTAATGTATTTTGTGTTGATAATGAGAGGTGAGGGAAAAAAGCTGTGAAAATGTGTGTAATATATGCAAGATGGTAAATTGCTACCAAGAGGCCAGTAGAGATCTGAAAGAAAAACTGACACAGTCTTTTGGAGTATGTTTGGAATATGGGGCTGGTTCGTGCTGGAATATGGTACAAGACAATTTGGCAGGCTTACTAGCAAGTCAAGGAAAAGTCCAAAGTTCAATACATACAGGAGCAAACCCAGTACAAATCCAGAGTCCAGGCAAAGATCCAGGGATGGCAGTGTTAAGGCAAAGCCAGGCAGACATCTCCTAACTTTACATACCCTTTAAATCGTTCCCTTAAATGAGACAGAGGTACAAATAAGGTAGTATCTATCTCTCTACTGGAGTTGACCCTGCTACCTGGTATTATTACATCTACAGTGCTTGACTATTGTTTGAGTTATAGACTGATGACATCAGTAAACAGTAAAAGGGTTGAATGTTTGCAGTTATAACCTTATAGTAATTACAGAAAGTTTACTCTGCAGATGAAATAAAATTACAGAAATTGAAAATTGCATCGTGCAGAAACCCATTTCTACCAATCAAATTCTGGAAGGCAAGTGACATAGGTTGGAATGATACAGTTTTGCAGTTTTTTAGTTTAGTTATGCAGGTGGTGGTGATGAGAGATGAACAGTTTGATCCCTGGGTTACTAACCAAAAATGCTTTACTTCCATCATTCCATTAGTATTGGGATGATATATAGGACTACCTTCCAAAAGATACTCATTCCTAATTACAGCCCTGCTTAGGGTGCTGAAAAAAAATATTTCATCTACCTAGTTGAAGGGGGGGAGGGCAATATATTGGGAAGATTAAACTTTTGAAAAGTGTCAACAATTGTGTTCTATATTCTTTTACAGTCAGTTAGTAATTATCCTGGCTTGTATAGTAAATTCAAAACATCTTCATGTCATCTTGTTAGAACTAAAGCATAACTAAAGAAGTAGGGCAGAAATGTTGTACATTTATATTTTGGGCTTCTGAACCAGCCCAAGGCAATCAAAGCCATTTAGCAGGAAAGGTCTGTGCCTCCAAAGATGCCCCAGTAGCTCCCCATCTTCTTTTCTGCTGTTTCACTAGACATGCTCTGTGCTGCTGTCACTTACTGAGCTTAGGTACCGATGCACAATACATACCTGCCAACTGTCCCGTTTTTCACGGGACAGTCCTGATTTTGACAGCTCAGCCCGCAGTCCCGGGGTTTGTTACTGAAATATCCCGATTTTCTCTTTGATCTCCGGCACTGAACAGCCAGAAAAAGATACAAATATTGTAACTTAATTGGCTTTTGGCAGAGCCCAGAACAAATACTTTTGTAACAGTTTAAGATAAGAAAGTCTCTTGGGAGAACTTAGACCTACAGCTGAAAGGGAAATTCACCTTCATTTGCAAAACTGTAATAACACATAAAAACCACAGAAATGTGTTCAAACTTTCATACCATGCCAAATTTTGTAAAATTAACATGGTAATTAGGGGGTGTGGCCACAAAAATGGGCATGGCCAAAATATGTACCACTTTCCATGTGGCAAATCTTTTTGTCCCTCTTTCTGTTTCTAAAATGTTGGGAGGTATGACAATATACTGTATATATAAATATAAATGTCACAATATAAGGCTGTATGTAAATAATTCCGATAACTGGTACATGGCAGCTCAGAAACCAGCACAATTAGTATCAGAATTTATCAGCTCTGTAGCATCAGCTCATATGACAGGCAAACCTCAATTTCTTAACAGCTGTTCAGAATCCATGGAGCATGTGCGTTCACTGACACTCCTAAAAAAAATTCAAGATGTGAAACTCCTGTAACAAATTTGAAGGCCTGGATCATTACAGCTGTAATTTCTAGCCATATTAATTTTTAGGGTTTAGTTCTCCTAAAGGGGCGTAAACATGCATGTTTTCTTTCTGGTGTGCCCAAAGAAATACTTTCAGTTGTGAAAGAGAATAAGACAACCTATACCAGCCAGCATTGGCAAAATACTTTAATGTGTCTAAAGTACAGTGTGTCATAGAGTAATAGATTTGAATTGGACGTGCAGTATGCATGCTGCACATCAGCTGAAATACTCAAAGATTCCGACCATATGCTTGCACTGGAACGGCGAGTTCTGGGTTGCATGGTGCCACTTATCTTGTTATTTCTGCCATGTAGCAGCACAGATATAATTCTCCATGTTGACTGAACATATGAGCTATCACAAAACAATTTAACAGTGTCACAGCTAACATACTGAGGCTGCAAATAAAGATATTTTATAAATAGTTTATGTGGGCCCACAGCCTTTGAGAAAGAGAGAGAATTTGTAGACAAATAACTTTGTACTGTATAAAAAGCTGCTCTTCTGAGATTGCTAAAGGTTGATAGCTTTATTTTAAATTGTCAGCTACACAATCACTAAAATGTGTTTTAAACTAAATAAACTCCTACCAGTTTAACATTTTAATATACATTTGACAAGAAAAAGGCACATAACTATCTGATCACATAAACCCTATAATGGGTCTTGGATTGATTGAAAGAAAAATAAAAAATAAAAGCCAGAGCGAAACAAGTAGCAAATCCTGCACAAGATGGTTTTATGAAATCAGCTGGAAAAACAATTTCAGCAAAATATCTATAGAAATAAGTCAAATCAACTGGACTTGCTGTGTTTTTCTTGAAGGCGTTTCACCAGTCATCATTTAAATCTCTTCAAACTCGAAGCATGCCTCCCAATGCGGACTGTAGGATAGATGCAGCAGCAATAGTGTAAAATTACCTTTTTATTTTTAAAAAACAAATTTTTAAAATGCACTCACACAGCATTCACAATTTGAATGCATATCTATGTGTTGTCCTGTTGAGAACCGTCCCCAATGTAATGTCTGCACAGAGTCTTCTGGCCAGAGCACTCGGAATGGCTTTTAGAACTCCTAGCAGCGCTCTGGCCAAAAGACTCTGTGCGGACATTACATTGGGGGACAAGGAATCCCTTATTCATTGGGGGTGCTAATATGTTATGCACCCAATCAATAGAAATCCAAGTGCAGTACAAATCCACAGCAGTTTTCTTTGACTGCAAAATCTTTTATTGGGAATGTGCAAAACACAACATGTTTCGGGCTAGGCCCTTTATCAAGTATAAAGGGCCTAGCCCGAAACATGTTGTGTTTTGCACATTCCCAATAAAAGATTTTGCAGTCAAAGAAAACTGCTGTGGATTTGTCCTGCACTTGGATTTCTATTGATTGACTCTATTGGGGGATCAACACAGGATACCCCGCAGGATAACCAATCAAGCAATTAAACGGTGAGCTGCAGTCCATCTCTATACTTAATAATATGTTATGCACCCCCTGTCAATCCGATTCACACTGAGGGGCAGATATATAAATATACAATTTATGGATTGTACTCTACTGCACATGCACAAGTCTAAGGTATAGACTTTTTTTTCTTAAAAATGCAGTGAAAAAATGCAAACATGAATATATGTGCAGGTATTTTATAAAACCTCAAATTGTCAACATTTATTAAATTAAATATAACATGAATAGTGTCCAGAAAAAAATACTTGGTAATGGCTTGAGAGTTTATATAGAAATCTCAAACAACATTGTAAATTTCCCCAATTTAATAAAAGCCTTTGAAATTTTCAGCATCATTGAAAATCAATGGAACAATTTGATTCTCAAATGTGCGAAAGTCTTTTTTCTCCAAGAAAACATGGCTTAGAATATCCTGTTGTGTTTGTAGGAGATCAGACAGGACTTTCCCCTGCTCTGACTGACCTGAACACTGAGCCTGATTACAGGCAGGGAACTGACCAAGTAGCTGGAAGCCCCAGAGGCCATCTGAGAAAAAGAGGAGGATCCAGGAAGAGTCTGGGCTTGGAGCCAATTGCAAGGGGTTGCAAAAGAGAGGTTATAAAAGTGCCCCTGCTGCAGCATCCAGCCAGGACCAGTGTGTGTGGGACTGTCCAAGACTGCAGACAGGCTGCTGTTTCATGCTGTGCAGTTTTGGTTGAGTGTGCTGCATTTCTAGAAGTACAGAGAGAGCCCATCCTGTTCCCTGCAAAGCTGCTAGAGACTCAGGAGGTGAAAGGTGCCACTGTTGAGACTGACATTGTTGCAGAGCTGCCTGTAATCTCCAGTGTGACTGCTTCTGAGAGCACCCCAGTGAGTGAGCCACCTAAGGGAGGATATTGGCAAGAATACAAGTGTGGGGCCCCAATTTGAGGACAGGTCTTGTGCATTTACCTGCCATGTGGGAGATGCTGCTAAGTTCCAAAAGGAGAGGTACTTTTGGAAAAGGTAGCACTACCTGTGATTTAAGAGCTCTTGGGAATAAGTGGAAAGTGTATTAGATTGTCCAACTACTGTTTTACATAAAGTTATATTTGTTGCATTGCAAACTGCTGTGTTATATTTTTCCTAGTGAAACCCCCCGGAGGGGTGCTCCTCAGTGTTGGAGGCACTACACCGTGAATCCGAGTTCCCAGTACTTTTCATAGGTGCATAGGCAAAGGATTCAGGGTGCTGAATTGCAAAGGGTTAATTGCTATTTAAAGAGACAGTAACCAAATTAGGGTTATATGTCTTTTTCTTAAATAAGTTAGTGTTCTTTTCTTTGAAATTTGATAAAATGGGTCTCTAAGGGTCTGATTTATGAATTTGAGATAGATGGTGTTGCAATTTATATCAATAAAATCATGATCTTGTATCAGATTTTTTCCCACAGTTGCAGGTATTTATTATGATTTCTAAAAGATGCATCTTGTAATAAGGATCATGGCAAAGCTGCTGGGGATGCCTGGGAAAGGTATGTATAATTTCAGTATGTCGCTGAGCTACTTTTTTTTTTACCAGTCCATTGCACAGTTCCTGGGAAATAAAAAAAAACTAACATATTGGCATACCCTCCCCCTAGTGAATATGCTTTAATTTTGTAATGACTTATTAATATGATGTTGGTAATAAGTCTGTGGCCTTGGGCAGGTTAAGTATTGATGGCTCTTTAGCAAACAGCAGGCACACTATCCTTGCCAGAAGTAATCAAATTATAAATCAGCCCACAATATAGCTGTACAAACCTGCACCGAATATTTACAGTAACATATAAGACATTAATAATAATAATAATAATAACTGCATGATGGTGAGGTGAGAATCAACAAACAGTTGGAGGCCACATTTCTCAAAAAACGGCACTTAAACCCCAGTGAAAATGCCTTGGCTGCCAGTGTTACTGTCCAGGACCAACTGCTATAGCTGGAACTGTATCTTTCTGACATTCCCAGTTGGCACTAATTTGCATCTAGTGTAGACTTTTCATTTTGCTAAATAACAAATCCTTTGATTGGCAAACATTACCAGAAAATAATGGGAAAGCAAAAATGGAGAGTGGAGTTAACACATTGAAAACAGAAGAAAAGAGTATCTAAGAACTAATTATCTAGTATTTTTAACTAGAGACAAAACTGCGATATAGCTCTGATTCAAAGAAGCCCCAATGATAGTAAATGTTGCTCTTCAATTTCTCATTACTATTTTTATTTATATACACGGATAGCTAGAATTGCAATTATCCAAATAACATCAATGATTACAGACTCCTGAACATTCAGCAAAAGTTATAAGGCTGCATAATTTTAAAGGCAATGTGCATGTTACTGTGTAAAGACATGTTTTACATGTTTTTCTTTGCACTGTAATGTTTACACATTTTACTGAGATGTGAATGTTTACTCAGTTTTAGTTTAGAGTCCATGTGTAACCAGCTTTGAGTTTTCCAGGACTGGAGCCAATTTATTCTTATTCTACAGGTAACTTGTTAATGAATATGTTGTTAAGTTTGATTTACACATATACAGAAAAACGTGGTTGTATGTTATAGGCATACACATGTTATGGGTATGTTTTGAATCACCAATGGGAATTTCATTTCCAGTGTGACAGCAGGATCAAGAGAACCAATAGAATGAATTGAGCAAAGGAGAAGTAGAAGCTAAATACTGTACAATGAAAGTAGATTTTCCTTTCAGTCAAGGCATGGAGAAGCACTATTATAAGCAATATATATTAAAGCACACATTTAAGAGCATGACCTTGTGCTCATCCAATGAATTTATTTTCTGTTGCAGATTAATTATAGCTATTTATATAATACTTCCTTAGCATGTTTGTGCTAGCATGTAGGCATATAAAATCATTTATACTTTATACTGCCCTAGCCCACTGTGAACAATAGGTCCCCCAAAAAATTTGCTCCTGTCTCTCCTAATGTGCAAAAAAATGCTGTAGAATACAGTTTTATGTGAAAAAATCTTTACAAATCAGAAAGAATTTTAAATAAAAACCATATATACCTAGCCAATCTCAAGAATGTGGTCATTCTTCCTTTTTTATTTTCCTTATTGAGGAAAATAGTGTCTAGAGTAGGGATGTAGCGAACGTCGGAAAAAAAGTTCGCGAACATATTCGCGAACTTGCGCAAAAATGCGAGCGGTTCGCGAACGGTTCGCGAACCCCATAGACTTCAATGGGAAGGCGAACTTTAACATCTAGAAAAGACATTTCTGGCCAGAAAAATGATTTTAAAGTTGTTTAAAGGGTGCAACGACCTGGACAGTGGCATGCCAGAGGGGGATCAAGGGCAAAAATGTATCTGAAAAATCTGCCTGTGTGTGCTTGGAAGAGATAGTGTAGGGGGAGAGCTGTTAGTGATTTCAGGGACAGATGATAGTAAGCTTGCTGGCTAGTAATCTGCTTGATACTGCTCTGTATTGGAGGGACAGAAGTCTGCAGGGATTTGAGGGACATTTTAGCTTAGGTAGCTTTGCTGGCTAGTAATCTACTGTTCTCTTTAAACAACTGCCATACGTTGACCTTGTAGGCATTGTTTGCCCAGTTTTTTTGGACGCAGCCACTGAAGCACAGTTGCCAGAAAAAATATGCCATATAAATGCTGAAAATAGTAATTTTTCGCCATACGTTGACCTTGTAGACATTGTTTGCCCAGTTTTTTTGGACGCAGCCACTGAAGCACAGTTGCCAGAAAAATTATGCCATATAAATGCTGAAAATATAAATTTTTTTGGTTGCAGCCACTGAAGCACAGAGGCCAGAAAAATTATGCCATATAAATGCAGAAAATATGCATTTTTTTGGTCGCAGCCACTGAAGCACAGTTGCCAGAAAAATTATGCCATATAAATGCTGAAAATATAAATTTTTTTGGTTGCAGCCACTGAAGCACAGAGGCCAGAAAAATTATGCCATATAAATGCAGAAAATATGCATTTTTTTGGTCGCAGCCACTGAAGCACAGTTGCCAGAAAAAATATGCCATATAAATGCTGAAAATAGTCATTTTTTGCCATATACGTTGAGTCAACGTATGGCAAAAAATTACTATTTTCAGCATTTATATGGCATATTTTTTCTGGCCTCTGTGCTTCAGTGGCTGCGGCCAAAAAAACTGGGCAAACAATGCCTACAAGGTCAACGTCGTTGACCTTGTAGGCATTGTTTGCCCAGTTTTTTTGGCCGCAGCCACTGAAGCACAGAGGCCAGAAAAAATATGCCATATAAATGCTGAAAATAGTAATTTTTTTGGTCGCAGCCACTGAAGCACAGTTGCCAGAAAAATTATGCCATATAAATGCTGAAAATATAAATTTTTTTGGTTGCAGCCACTGAAGCACAGAGGCCAGAAAAATTATGCCATATAAATGCTGAAAATATAAATTTTTTTGGTTGCAGCCACTGAAGCACAGAGGCCAGAAAAATTATGCCATATAAATGCAGAAAATATGCATTTTTTTGGTCGCAGCCACTGAAGCACAGTTGCCAGAAAAATTATGCCATATAAATGCAGAAAATATGCATTTTTTTGGACGCAGCCACTGAAGCACAGTTGCCAGAAAAAATATGCCATATAAATGCTGAAAATAGTCATTTTTTGCCATACGTTGACCTTGTAGACATTGTTTGCCCAGTTTTTTTGGTTGCAGCCACTGAAGCACAGAGGCCAGAAAAAATTAAACCAGTAGGGTTTGCACCCTAGTTTGTAACGGTGGCGGAGGGAGGAGGAGGACGCTAAAGGACAGCTGTGTGTGGAGTCATGAGGCTTGAAGAGAAGGACAGCTGCATAGAAGTCAGAACAAGTCTTCCGGCGTGCAGTAACCCTCCGAGATCCACCCCTCATTCATTTTAATAAAGGTCAGGTAATCGACACTTTTGTGACCTAGGCGAGTTCTCTTCTCAGTTACAATCCCTCCTGCTGCACTGAAGGTCCTTTCTGAGAGCACACTTGAGGCTGGGCAAGACAAGAGGTTCATGGCAAATTGTGACAGCTCTGGCCACAGATCAAGCCTGCGCACCCAGTAGTCCAGGGGTTCATCGCTCCTCAGAGTGTCGATATCTGCAGTTAATGCCAGGTAGTCCGCTACCTGCCGGTCGAGGCGTTCTTTGAGGGTGGATCCAGAAGGGTTGTGGCGCTGCCTTGGACAGAAAAACATTTGCATGTCTGACGTTACAGACTGGCCAAAGGGCTTTGTCCTTGCAGGTGTGCTCGTGGCAGGATTACTGGCACCTCTGCCCCTGGAATGTTGATGAGTTCCTGAAGTGACATCACCCTTAAAAGCATTGTACAACATGTTTTGCAGGCTGGTTTGTAAATGCCGCATCTTTTCGGACTTGTGGTATGTTGGTAACATTTCTGACACTTTATGCTTGTACCGAGGGTCTAGTAGCGTTGCGACCCAGTACAGGTCCTTCTCCTTAAGCCTCTTGATACGGGGGTCCTTCAACAGGCATGACAGCATGAAAGACCCCATTCTCACAAGGTTGGATGCAGAGCTATCCATCTCCGCTTCCTCATTATCAAGGACTGCATCATCCACGGTCTCCTCCCCCCAGCCACGTACAAGACCAGGGGTCCCCAAAAGGTCACCACTAGCCCCCTGGGAAGCCTGCTCCTGTTGGTCCTCCTCCTCCTCCTCCACAAAGCCACCTTCCTCCTCTGACTCCACTTCTGGCACCTCTCCCTGCGTTGCAGCAGGTGCCTGGGTTCGTTCTGGTGATTCCGACCAGAAATCGTGCGCTTCCAGCTCCTCGTCACGCTGGTCTACAGCCTCATCTGTCACTCGTCGCACGGCACGCTCCAGGAAGAAAGCGAAGGGTATTAGGTCACTGATGGTGCCTTCGGTGCGACTGACCATATTTGTCACCTCTTCAAAAGGTCGCATGAGCCTGCAGGCATCGCGCATAAGCACCCAGTAACGGGGGAAAAAAATCCCCAGCTGTGCAGATCCAGTCCTACCACCCAGTTCAAAAAGGTACTCGTTGACGGCCCTTTGTTGTTGCAGCAGACGTTCCAACATAAGGAGCGTTGAATTCCAGCGAGTCTGGCTGTCAGAAATCAAACGCCTGACTGGCATGTTGTAGCGCTGCTGAATGTCAGCAAGGCGTGCCATGGCTGTGTAGGAACGTCTGAAATGGGCCGACACCTTTCTGGACTGGGTGAGAACGTCCTGGAATCCTGGGTACTTGGAGACAAAACGTTGGACTATTAAATTTAACACATGTGCCATGCAGGGCACATGTGTTAAATTGCCTAGTCTCAACGCTGCCAACAGATTGCTTCCATTGTCACACACCACTTTTCCGATCTGCAGTTGGTGTGGGGTCAGCCACCGATCGGCCTGTGACTGCAGAGATGACAGGAGTACAGATCCGGTATGGTTTTTGCTTTCCAGGCACGTCATCCCCAAGACAGCGTGACAACGGCGTACCTGGCACGTCGAATAGCCTAGGGGGAGCTGGGGGTGCACAGGTGTGGAGGAGGAGAAGGAGGACCCAGCAGCAGAGTAAGAAGAAGAAGAAGACGAGGTAGAGAGCGATGGAGGAGTAGAGGTGGTGGCAGAACCGCGTGCAATCCGTGGCGGTGACACCAACTCCACTGTTGTTGTTGAGCTACCCATTCCCTGCTTCCCAGCCATTACCAAGTTCACCCAGTGGGCAGTGTAGGTGACATACCTGCCCTGACCATGCTTGGAGGACCATGCGTCAGTAGTCATATGGACCTTTGGCCCAACACTAAGTGACAGAGATGCGGTAACTTGGCTCTGCACATGTTGGTACAGGTGTGGTATTCCCTTTTTAGAAAAAAAATTGCGGCTGGGTACCTTCCACTGCGGTGTCCCAATTGCTACAAATTTGCGGAAGGCCTCAGAGTCCACCAGCTGGTATGGTAAAAGCTGGCGGGCTAAGAGTGCAGACAAGCCAGCTGTCAGACGCCGGGCAAGGGGGTGACAGTCAGACATTGGCTTCTTACGCTCAAACATGGCCTTCACAGAAACTTGGCTGGTGGCAGATGACTGGGAATGGGAACAGGTGGTCAAGGTGGAAGGCGGAGTGGAGGGTGGTTCAGACGGGTCAAGGAGAGCAGAGGTAGAGCAGTAAGATGCTGGACCAGAAGGAGTGTGGCTTTTAGTTTGCCTGTTGCCTTTGAGGTGTTGCTCCCAAAGTGCTTTGTGCTTGCCGCTCATGTGCCTTCGCATAGAAGTTGTACCTATGTGGCTGTTGGGCTTACCAAGGCTCAGTTTCTGACTGCACTCATTGCAAATTACAATGCTTTTGTCAGAGGCACACACATTAAAAAAATCCCACACTGCTGACTTTTTGGAAGTGTGCGATCTGGCGGTAACAGTAGAAGTTGGCGGAGTTGGCGGTATTGGCGGCAATGGCGGGTGCGTTGGCCGGCTGAACACAGGTGCCGATACATGTTGTTGCCCTGCTGATCCCTGCGGGCTGTCCTCCCTGCTTCTTCTAAGTCTTATTCTCCTACTGCCTCTCTGACTCTCCGTCTCTCCATCTGAACTACCCTCCTCTTGCTCTCTTCTACTAGGCACCCACAAAACATCAATCTCCTCATCATCATTCTCCTCAGATGCATCAATTTCTTCTGACACATCACAGAAGGAAGCAGCAGCGGGGACCTCCTCCTCATCACTCATTATGTCCATCTCTATCGTGTTCTCTGCCAGAATTAAATCTGGTGTAAGGTCCTCATCTCCTTCATCTTCTTCTGGCAATAATGGTTGCGCATTACTCAGTTCAAGAAACTCATTGGAAAATAACTCCTCTGACCCCAGTGAAGAAGGGGCACCGGTGGTGGAGGAAGTGTTACGTGGGGTGGCCATAGCAGTGGAGGATGAGGAGGATGTTGTGGTAAAGTTAGAAACGGTAGAGGATGGGGTGTGCTGTGTAAGCCAGTCAACTACCTCTTCAGCATTTTGGGAGTTCAGGGTCATTGGCTTTTTAAAACTGGGAAATTTGCTAGGGCCACAGGATTGCATAGCAGCACGGCCCCTAGCACGGCCTCTGCGTGGCGGCCTGCCTTTGCCTGGCATTATTTTTAAAAAAACAACAACAACAACAAAAACTCAGTTGGTTTTTCTGGAAACGATAATACACACAGCTAGATGGCGGGTTGAAGAAAACACTGTGCAAATAATGCCTACAAAGTCAACGTATACACTACTACAGCGGTGGATACGGATTACGTAAAATATATGAATGCTGCTTGAAAAAAAGTAACTCAAGTGGTTTTTCTAGAGACGATAATATTATCAATATTTAGACAAAATGTGAACAAGGTCACACAGCTCGATGGCGGGTTGAAGAAAACAGTGTGCAAATAATGCCTACAAGGTCAACGTATACACTACTACAGCGGTGGATACGGATTACGTAAAATATATGAATGCTGCTTGAAAAAAAGTAACTCAAGTGGTTTTTCTAGAGACGATAATATTATCAATATTTAGACAAAATGTGAACAAGCTCACACAGCTCGATGGCGGGTTGAAGAAAACAGTGTGCAAATAATGCCTACAAGGTCAACGTATACACTACTACAGCGGTGGATACGGATTACGTAAAATATACGAATGCTGCTTGAAAAAAAGTAACTCAAGTGGTTTTTCTAGAGACGATAATATTATCAATATTTAGACAAAATGTGAACAAGCTCACACAGCTCGATGGCGGGTTGAAGAAAACACTGTGCAAATAATGCCTACAAGGTCAACGTATACACTACTACAGCGGTGGATACGGATTACGTAAAATATATGAATGCTGCTTGAAAAAAAGTAACTCAAGTGGTTTTTCTAGAGACGATAATATTATCAATATTTAGACAAAATGTGAACAAGCTCACACAGCTCGATGGCGGGTTGAAGAAAACAGTGTGCAAATAATGCCTACAAGGTCAACGTATACACTACTACAGCGGTGGATACGGATTACGTAAAATATATGAATGCTGCTTGAAAAAAAGTAACTCAAGTGGTTTTTCTAGAGACGATAATATTATCAATATTTAGACAAAATGTGAACAAGCTCACACAGCTCGATGGCGGGTTGAAGAAAACACTGTGCAAATAATGCCTACAAGGTCAACGTATACACTACTACAGCGGTGGATACGGATTACGTAAAATATATGAATGCTGCTTGAAAAAAAGTAACTCAAGTGGTTTTTCTAGAGACGATAATATTATCAATATTTAGACAAAATGTGAACAAGCTCACACAGCTCGATGGCGGGTTGAAGAAAACAGTGTGCAAATAATGCCTACAAGGTCAACGTATACACTACTACAGCGGTGGATACGGATTACGTAAAATATATGAATGCTGCTTGAAAAAAAAGTAACTCAAGTGGTTTTTCTAGAGACGATAATATTATCAATATTTAGACAAAATGTGAACAAGCTCACACAGCTCGATGGCGGGTTGAAGAAAACACTGTGCAAATAATGCCTACAAGGTCAACGTATACACTACTACAGCGGTGGATACGGATTACGTAAAATATATGAATGCTGCTTGAAAAAAAGTAACTCAAGTGGTTTTTCTAGAGACGATAATATTATCAATATTTAGACAAAATGTGAACAAGCTCACACAGCTCGATGGCGGGTTGAAGAAAACAGTGTGCAAATAATGCCTACAAGGTCAACGTATACACTACTACAGCGGTGGATACGGATTACGTAAAATATATGAATGCTGCTTGAAAAAAAGTAACTCAAGTGGTTTTCTAGAGACGATAATATTATCAATATTTAGACAAAATGTGAACAAGCTCACACAGCTCGATGGCGGGTTGAAGAAAACAGTGTGCAAATAATGCCTACAAGGTCAACGTATACACTACTACAGCGGTGGATACGGATTACGTAAAATATATGAATGCTGCTTGAAAAAAAGTAACTCAAGTGGTTTTTCTAGAGACGATAATATTATCAATATTTAGACAAAATGTGAACAAGCTCACACAGCTCGATGGCGGGTTGAAGAAAACACTGTGCAAATAATGCCTACAAGGCCAACGTATACACTACTACAGCGGTGGATACGGATTACGTAAAATATATGAATGCTGCTTGAAAAAAGTGACTCCGGTGTTTTTTCTGGAGACGGTAATATTATGGATATTTAGACAGAATGGGAACAAGGTCACACAGCTCGATGGCGGGTTGAAGAAAACAGTGTGCAAATAATGCCTACAAGGCCAACGTATACACTACTACAGCGGTGGATACGGATTACGTAAAATATATGAATGCTGCTTGAAAAAAGTGACTCCGGTGTTTTTTCTGGAGACGGTAATATTATGGATATTTAGACAGAATGGGAACAAGGTCACACAGCTCGATGGCGGGTTGAAGAAAACAGTGTGCAAATAATGCCTACAAGGCCAACGTATACACTACTACAGCGGTGGATACGGATTACGTAAAATATATGAATGCTGCTTGAAAAAAGTGACTCCGGTGTTTTTTCTGGAGACGGTAATATTATGGATATTTAGACAGAATGGGAACAAGGTCACACAGCTCGATGGCGGGTTGAAGAAAACAGTGTGCAAATAATGCCTACAAGGCCAACGTATACACTACTACAGCGGTGGATACGGATTACGTAAAATATATTATGGCTGCTTGAAAAAAGTGACTCCGGTGTTTTTTCTGGAGACGGTAATATTATGGATATTTAGACAGAATGTGAACAAGGTCACACAGCTCGATGGCGGGTTGAAGAAAACAGTGTGCAAATAATGCCTACAGGGCAAATAATGCCTAAAAGGTCAACTTATACACTACTACAGCGGTAGTAAAATAAAAAAAAGTAAAATAAAAAAAAATGAATATTAAAAAAAAAAATTAAAGTTGGTGCTGCTGAACTACTAGGAGCAGCAGATTAGCACACCAGTCCCACTCCCCAACACTGCTAGACTAATAGCACTGGGCTCTTATAGTAGTAGTAGTAGTAGTAGTAGTAAAACAACAAAAAAATAAATAAAAGCAGTCCTTACAAGGACTACTGTTATTGCAGCAGTCAGCAGATGAGATCAGAAGCAGGACAGCTGCCCACTGCAGCTACATACAGAGCACTGCAGTAGAAGGTAGATTACTAGCCAGCAAAGCTACCTAAGCTTAAATGTCCCTCAAACCCCTGCAGACTTCTGTCCCTCCAATAACAGAGCAGTATCAAAACGATTACTAGCCAGCAAACTTTCAACTGTCCCTGAAATCACTAACAGGCAGCAGCTCTCTCCCTACACTATCTCTTCAGCACACACAGGCAGAGTGAAAAAACGCTGCAGGGCTTCGGTTTTTATAGGGAAGGGGAGTGGTCCAGGGGAGAGCTTCCTGATTGGCTGCCATGTACCTGCTGGTCTGGGGTGAGAGGGCAAAAAAAAGCGCCAACAATGGCGAACCCAAAATGGCGAACGTCGCGCGACGTTCGCGAACTTCCGGCGAGCGCGAACACCCGATGTTCGCGCGAACAAGTTCGCCGGCGAACAGTTCGCGACATCTCTAGTCTAGAGTTGTTTACTCAGGTATGGTAAAGCATTCTGCAGAATAAATATAGCGTTCTAGCTTGCACTATTGTGGCAATAAACTGTCTTGGAGCTTTCCTTCTCCTTTAAACAAATAATAATAATGATGATAATGATGATATTATTGTTATTGTTATTATTATTATTATTATTATTATTTATGCTATTATTGTTGTTGTGTTGTTGTTAATAATAATATATATTCTTAGAGCTACAACATATTTCGCTGCTCTGTAAAATAAATGTGTTTATGCAGAGAACAAACAGAATTACATAGGGAAGACAGACCCAATCACATTGACAATAGAATCCACTATGAATTATGTCATTGCTTTAGTAATCATAATGAAACCTATAGTGTCAATTGTTCGTGCTGCACAGTTCAATTATGTTGTGCAAACATTATTTTGTCAGAATTTTTACCCTTCTACATGCATTTCCTGGTTCCTTATTAAATCGCTTGCAGAATTGGTATCTGTATTAGCATCTTTTGAGTTGGGGAATGATGGGAAATACAGAGAGATACAGTAAAAGGAAATGTACAAAGCTGTAGTTATTCACCCATATTTCAATAGTTCTCTATATAAGAACTGTACTGTGCATGCAGTTTGAAAAACTGGGTTTTTTTACTTTTGTTTGTTGGGTAAAAGTAGGGGGTTGTGAGATCTATAGGACTTGAAATTCACATTAAACTATCTAATAAATATTTTACTAAAAGTAGGACAAGTACATATAGAAAAAAAGGAATAGCAGTTAAATAATAAAAAAAGGAAATGTTACCTCTTAATATCATTGCCTTAATTCTCTTATTCTAGGAGAGATTTTTCTTTTTTATCAGAACCATTACATATGCATTAAAAAGAACACCTAGCAGTGAAGAATTTGTTAAATGGGAATCTGAAAACGGAGAACTACATAATCATAATATATTTTCAAGAAGATCTAAGACCTGTCAGGAAATTAGGCAGGGAAAAATACCACCACCACCATTCCGCTGTTCCTTTTCCTACCTCAAGTATGCCTGGACTATCCTGTCTGTCTTGTAAATAGATTTATAGCATTCTTAGAAAATCCCAGCATAAAGATTCCAAAAAATAAAGCAAGACTGATGGAAACCAGGGAAAAGATATAATGATAACTTTTAGGTCAATTACAGTATTTTTGCTCACTTAAAAGAAAAAAATAGTTTATACAATTAATTTTTGAGAATAAATACAGAGAAATCATTCAGCTCCAACAAATATAGACATCATCATAATGCCTTATGATAATCTCAATGAATTCACTTTTTTATCTAGCTCTTTGTTTTCAAAGTAACCAATCAATTAGATTTTGCTATTACTTTAGTAATCCTTACCATTTGTATTGGGCTGCAGAATTCCTGACACATCAGCTTGTATTTTTTAGGCCTTGTGTGTGGATAGCCGTTGTTTCCTCTCATCAGAGACTCCGCTCATTTTGAGATGTCATTGGAATACTTATGTGCCACAATGATGTCCCAAAATGGGTGGAGCCTCCAACTCAACCTTAGGCGTAATGACTTTGTGTCAGAAAAATGTCTACGTATTATTTCTAGATACAATATGGAAATATGTTTGTACAGTATTTATACATTTGAGAGTAAATTAATGTTAAAAAAATAGTTCCATCAAATGTAAAAGATGTCTTAGGATAATGTGTGTATAAACTTCCAGTGCTCTAAACAATGCCCTTCCTTTGCCTTGAACAATAGAGAGTTATGAAAATATTACAAACTTCATATTTTCTTTATCACTTAAAAACAGTGCTTCTGCATAGACGTATGTGCATTCTATATTTAAAAATGTGCCTAAAATGTGTTTCACATTGCACAGTAGTGTCCTCACATGAAACCACTTAAATGTTCCAGAAAAGCCTTAGGTGATATGGGCCCCTTTGCCACCAAAGGTTACAGAGAATGAGCCTTCATACTGCTCCAATGCCTAGACACCCAAACCCATCCAGTTATGTATATATGCTGTGAAGGGTCTGTATGGTTTATAGGCTGGGCAGGGGACATTCAGTCATAAGATAGAGTGCAATGTTAAAACTACACAACAGATGTTAATGGTGTGGAATAAATCGAAAAACAAAGCTGTCTATAATTTGGGCCAATGCCGGAAGAATAGTTACATGTATTAAACAAAAAGACAGCATATACAAAGTATATTGGTACCAACCACCAGATAAGCTGCATACAATCTTTTCGAACCATCCCAACGCTTGGAGTCAGTGTGGGGAAGAGGGAACCCCGCTTCATATCTTTTGGACTTGTTCCAGGATACAGAAACTTTGGGACAAAGTATGAGTTATACTCATGGGTTTGTATAATAGAAATGTATTTCAACAAAGTCATAAATGCATTATAAATGTTTATCCTCACTATCCTTCTTCTCTTTTGAACTTCAAGGCTGAAAGTTCCTACTATACTCTGTCCTCTTCTTTTTGATTTGTATTTCAATTTTATTTTCTGATTCTGTTTTATAACCCCCTAAAAAAAAAAACTTTGCAATGTTATATACCTCTCTTTTTATTGCAAAATAAAAATCATAAGTTACAAAAAAAAAGAGTGCAATGTGGCATTGTCATGTATGCTAGTAATGTAGCGTTTTATGCTTAGTAGACCTTAAAGGATAAAATGCCCTGAAAACCTTTATAAAAGGTTGTGACACTAATCCTAGCTCAAAAGGAAATAAACTTTTTTTTTTTAACATGCATAAGAATTTTTATAATATTGAATAAGGTTTTATAGTGAATATATCAAAGGAGAACTAAACCCCCTCCAATTAGAAAAGCTACTACACTAGGTAGTCGTCGTCCCCACTTTCTACCCGCATAGTGTCCCTGGCAATTAGTGATGCACCGAATCCAGGATTCTGTTCGGGATTCGGCCAGGATTCAGCCTTTTTAAGCAGGATTCGGATTCGGCCGAATCCCTCTGCCTGGCCGAACCGAATCCAAATCCTAATTTGCATATGTAAATTAGGGGATTGGAGGGAAATCACGTGATTTTTTGTCACAAAACAAGGAAGTAAAAAATGTTTTCCCCTTCCCACCACTAATTTGCATATGCAAATGCAGAATCCAAAAAAGTGGCAATGCTCACTTATTTATAAGTAGTGTAGCAGAGCTCATGAGTGCCATCTTCCGGGTCTTCAGTCTTCTTTGGATCGTCTTTCTTCCCTTCGGCAATTCATGGAGCTTTTTGCCACATGTGCTGTCGATACAAATACTGGACTGCACCAACTGTGCATTCCCCAAATATGGCATTCCCTTACAGAAGAAGACCAAAGAGCATATGCAAATTAGGGTTTCGGATTCGGTTTGGTATTCGGCCGAATCTTTCGCAAAGGATTCGGGGGTTCAGCCGAATCCAAAAAAGTGAATTCGGTGCATCCCTACTGGAAATGCTCACTTATTTATGAGTAGCGGAGCTCATGAGTGCCATCTTCCGGGTCTTCAGTCTTCTTTGGATCTTCTTTCTTCCCTTCGGCAATTCATGAAGCTTTATGGCACATGTGCTGTTGATACAAATATCAGACTGCACCAACTGTGCGTTCCCCAAATATGGCATTCCCTTACAGAAGAAGACCAAAGAGCCGAAAAATAGAGCCTATAATCTTGCTATAATCTTGCTTTTAAACTTGCTATTCCCATAATTCTACTGACATCAGGTAAATGCATCAAAACTATAATTTGCTCAGTTGTATATAACAGAACTGGTCTGGTTCATCATATCAATAATACTGAAATAACTTAAACCCAGTGACTGCTGGGGGCAAAGATATGAAGAAGACCAAACGGGACCCTGGATAATGTGGAGTATCTACTGTATATACGTCGGAGAAACAATGGGGGGGGGGCACAAATGTTGCTAAAGGACACAGTAACTACTACTGTCACACCACTGCCCTCAACCTTACATATTTTTTACAGAATTACTTACAGCACACATTTGTTGAAATATACACACTTGCACGTATATATTGTATATCAAGCACATGTATAAGGTATATACTATATATGTGTATACATTCACATTGTGTAACTTATCATGGCTAGCATTAGAAATGGGGCCCATTCTGAAAGGGCCCTCTCCACTAGGGGTCCTGGGTTATTAGCCCAATGCAAGTCTGGACTCTCTGGCTATTGAGCCCTGCAAAGTTTGTAAAATGAAGCTCCAATTATGAAAAAATGTGTAATATCAAACTCTTCCCCTTCCTGAAAAGCCCCTTGACTTTTGAGGCCTGCAAATAAAAACTATCATATCTGTTGAGACTCACCATTGGGACAGGACCCATGACAGGACTCCCATCTACCACTGTTGATGGTATCCAACATGGCATACAAAATGGCCTTAGTGTCACCAAACAATACTTTTTCCCCCATAGTCATATAAATGAAAGAAAACTACTAAGCATGTCTTCTTTTCTAAATCCACCACTTGATATGGACCCCTAACCATTATTATTATGGGAATCCTGAACCACATACTGTAATGTATGATAATAATTGAAACTAAGGTCTAGTAATTGCCAATATTAGCATTACAGCTATAAAACATCTTCACTTTGAAATGCATAAACCTGCAAGCTAATTTCTGGCACAAAGTTTTCAGAAGGCAAGAAGTTCGAAACTTTACAAAAGCCAACATTATACAATTGTCCTTTTTCGCAGTTTTTATAAAACTTTTAATGAACTAGTGCTGCATTTGCCCATGCTAAGGCATTGTATCATTGTATTCATTTTCCTACCTGAGGAACACACTGAGAGAAAAGATGTGCTTATTTTAGCCTGGGGAATAGAAGCACTTGCACCTGCTAATTAATTGTAAAGCAAGTGTCACTAATGACTTAATTTTTGGCACGTCTTTCATTTTCCTTTTCTTATCCAATGCTTATGATTTAGACTTGGCACATATGTATTGATGGTAGTAGTGGTTGGTTAGATTTTTACTTAATAAAGTTGTTGCTAAAGTCAGATCCATAAAGGCCCTTTAAATTTACTTGCTGTATAGGGGAGAGAGAAAAGGCAACTTTTACATTTGGGCTTGTCTGGAAACTGGCCACCTACCACTGTACAAACTGAAATGGAGAAGGGGGTCCCAGCATGGTTTTAAAACAATAAACACTTGAGCAGAAGGTGTTACATGATTAGTGGATGCCAGTGTAAATCAAGTACAGTAATTTAACGAAGTTCAGCTAGGATTCCCCGTGTACAAAGATTAATGCATGTTCAGAGATAATTTCCTAAGAAGATTTTCACTTGCCATATGTACAGGAGGTGTCATGGAGATAAATCACTCCTGGGTGGAAATATTATTATTTAACGCTTGTCCTTTTGCGGTCAGTTAGAGCAACAGACTACTAATTCAATCCAACTGTTAATAATAGAGCAAAACAGTACATCACTACTTTGCTTCAACACTAATACCTATATGTATAAAGTCAATTTATTTAAACTCATGCCCGCAATATAAGCACGGGAAGTTCTTGAAACAAATGAAGTTATTTCTGAAAAGACGAGGGGAAGCGAGCTTCAAAGTATTATTTTCAGACCATGTTTTTATTATAGTGCTACTCAGCTTTGAAGATAGAAGTAATGTGAAGCAGTATGAAAGTATGGATCTGAAAGAAAATGCCAATGATTTCAACATGCTGTATCTGTTACATTTGAGAAGAATTTACAGTCTACTTTTTTGTGTACAAAATTGCACTCATTTTCTATATGTTTGTGAATGTCCACACATCCATCTGAGTATAGTAAAGATAAATGTGGGGGGGGGAGACTGATCAGCAAATATGCTAGAAGTGTTCCTGACTGTTAGTTTACAGGTGCACAAACCTACCTACACTATTACAGGAAATTTCACTTACTCCACAGTCTATTTTTTACATCTGAAATTTAACTATATCTTGAACAAATAACAAGACACAAATAAAAAAATGCTAGTTTCTCTTATAAAGGCTAGTACATTGAAATAACTCATTGGGTCTCATTTATCAAGCATTCAGAGGCAACACTGCTGGCACACAGCTGTCATAGGCTGTGTTCTATTCTCTATTATCTTCCTAATCACAGAGCAGAATTTCCTATAAAGTCATACGTCTAACGTCAAACTGGGATGTCCAAGGTCCACCAGGCTGCAAACCCAAGGTCCCACCTTCTAGAGGTCTGCCCCACCATCCCACAACTGCAGTAATGTATCTTTTACCACCTTCCGACTGCAGCTTTGATTGGGCATGAGGAGGCGGTTCCAGACTGGGGAGCATGTGCAGTGGCCTGGGCTGACCCAGCATATGTCAATTAATGCCATGCACCTAAATTAAAGGTTCAAATACTAGCTATACTGTTATACTATACTTTTTATGTCAAATCTAGACAAAAAAAGTTGAACTTGATGGACGAGTTTTTTTTCAACCTAACTTACTATGTTACAATGTACAATTAAGAATAGAAGAATCAAGAACAGAATAAGAAATGCCTGATTGATAGGTAACTCTGCGCACATCTATATGACACCTACCCTTTCACATCTCGGTTCACAGAGGTCCACTGGAAAAGGAAAAGTCACAATTTGTGCTGAAGATAATAAAGGGATAATAAAATATAAAAAGGAAAGAGAATTCCCCTGAGTTTGCATTGCCAGCTTTCCAACATACGGTATACTGTATGTGGAACAACAAAAATATAATGTAATGACAGTATATGTAATATAGTCTTAAAAGGTCCTCTGACAAACTATATCATTTGAAATGATTCACAATATAACATTTATCGATTTGCTGTTTTGAGAAAATATTTGTATATGTGTAGTGCCTACACTGTCAAACCATTGACTATATTATGACCATGCACAGATTCACTAGGCATCATCCACATCTAACTGACACATGGATTTCTGGAGGAGACAAGCCTATTATGGAAGAGAGTAAAAACACAATAGATATGCTACATGCAAGTCAGGACTGCTAGCTAAATAATAATAATATATGTTCATCTCTTAATGATTCTATTAAAGAAGAAAAAAACCCTTGACAACCCACCTTCCTCCACTACCTGCTCCAGCACCTCCTCCCCAAGTTCCCTCCCTGCAGCATCTAATCTTCTCATAAGTCTCCCTGTATGATGACCCCCTGCAATCTGGCTTCCGCCCAGCACACTCAACTGAGACGATTGTATGAAGTTTTTTCGAGTTTTTTATCGAGTTTTTTCCCGCACAGGAGATTTTCAGGAAAATGTATTGATAAAGAAGGCGAAAAAAATCAGTTCGATTTGGTTGGAGTTTTTTTTTCCAGAAAATTATCAGAAATTTTTGATTTTGATAAATAACCTCAGTGTAAAAACTAAGAAAACCTCCAATACAAAAGTTTGCCAAGTAAAAGTTGTTGAGATGCTACAGAAGTCAATAGGAGCTGTGCTTATCTTATTGGAATGCTTTTAATCAATTCAGACTTTTAGAGGTTTTCAATTTTTTTTTCACTAGGAATTGTCCAAAGGTTTTAGCAGTATTGGTATTTTTTTTTATGGAACGTTCAACTCTTTTTCATTCATACTTTTTATATTCGGTTCTTTTAATAAATTCGTGACATTTGGGGTTTAGAGTTTAGTCGTGGTTTCACAAACCTCTAAAACGTTGATAAATAAGCCTATTACAACCAAACCAAACCAAACCAAACCAAACAACCAAACTACTGTACATTCTGCACATGTGTAACCGAATTGCTGGTGTGGAATATTTTCATATATGTGTGTACATAACACAATTGTATCAAAATGCAATTTTTTATATGAGGAAATTTCATTATGATACTGAAAAATTGGGTTACACGTATACAATTTACAGAGGTTTGGCAATACATAATACAAACCTGCATAGAAAAAGCTGAATCTGATACAATCTCCAAAGAGCATGTAAGCTTAGCAAGGAAGAATTGACTTTCTGAGCAGCTATGTCCCAGTGACTGTGCAATTTGACAGCAGCACAAACAGAGCAACAGAAAGGGATTTAGAGTTACAGGTTGCTTTCTGTCTGCCAAGTCATTTGAAGTATGATAGCTTAGGGTCATCTGCCCAGTGACTCACTTATTTCAAACCATTAAACTTTTCTTTTATGTCATCCCTTGAAGTAGATATATATATAGTAATCCTAGAAGTAACTGCAGTGCGAACAAATTATAAATCAGGGTGCACAGTCACATCTAATACATAAAAAGTTATCTTAAGATGACACAGACTTTTTTTACACTTTTAACCTTTTATTGTCAATACATTGTACCAAAGTCCAACCTTTCTAGAATAAACAAAAATAAATTATAACTGGATCGATCACTGGATCGAACAGATAGACAAATGGTGAAAAAATAAAATGGTTAATTTAGTTGTTACTGTATTTTTGTCCCTCAGGGGAACCTTCCTAACAAAGGAGTCTCCCCCGAGGGACCAAAACATCAACTAATTAAACCTTTTTTTCCAATGAGTGCTCCATTTATATTTATATTATTGTATATGCTATATACAGTATATGCATTGTATACAAATGTAAAGTTAAAAACCACACACTAGTTTTGCATTGCACCTCAATATTCTGAATATTTTATAGTCACATCATAACTTTAGCATCTGCTAATGTCTTGTTTTTATGGCTATATGAAAACAGTTGTCCATGACCTCTCCATGGTAATCTTAAATAAATAAACTGGAGTCTATTCAAAGATTTAGGACATAATAAAAATGTTTTTATTATGTCTGTAATGGGGCATAATGTACAATGCACCAACAACTACACTAGAGAACCATACCTAGGAAGGTGGGATTCCTATATTGAGGGCTCACACAATAATATTGGATTTAAAATGACACACTTTATTTAGCTAATATTAAAAGTACACAATATAGGTATGGGACCTGTTTATCCACAATGCTCAGGACCTGGGGTTTTCTGGATAATGGATATTTCCGTAATTGGGATCTTCATACCTTCAGTCTACTAGAAAATCATGGAAACATTAAATAAACCCAATAGGCTGGCTTTCCTTCCAATAAGGATTAATTTTATCTTAATTTGGATTAAGTACAATATACTGTTTTATTATGACAGAGAAAATACCATGTCTCCTGTTTGACAAAAGTTGATATAATTTACTCTAGACCAGTGGTCCCCAACCAGTGACTTGTGACCAATATTTTGCTCACCAACACCTTGGATGTTGCTCACAGTGGCCTCAAAGTAGATAATTATTTTCTAATTCCTGGAGGCAACTTTTGTTGTTTATTTTTATTCCTGGAGGCAAGTTTTGCTGAATAAAAAACTAGGTGTACTGCCAAATAGTTCCTCATGTAGGCTGATAATCCAAATAGGGGTTACCAAATAGCAAATCACAACACTTATCTGGCACCCACAGGAACTTTATTCATGCTTGTGTTGCTCCCCTACACCCCTACACTAGAGAAACACTAAATCTTCCATAAAGCTCTGAAGAGCAATGTATAAGTCATATAAAAAAATGCATATTTTACAACCCCCTTGGTCAAAATTAGATCAAAAGGCACAGGCAAATAAAGCACAACAAGGATCCTCCTTCCAGTGTCTGTAGCAAGCAATGCCAGTCAGCAGTATCAAGGGCAAATAAGGTCTTGAGCTGTATTAGGGGCATAGAGTCATGGGAGGAGGGGGTCATTCTTCCACCGTATAGAGCACTTGTAAGGCCCCATCTAGAATATGCCGTACAGTTTTGGTCTCCAGCAAACAGGACATTATTGTATTAGAGAGGGTACAGAGAAGGGCAACTAAGCTGGTAAAAGGTATGGAAAATCTTAGCTATGAGGAAAGACTGGCCAAATTGGGGATGTTCACGCTGGAGAACAAGGCGCTTAAGGGGTGATATGATAACTATGTATAAATATATAAGGGGATTGTATAATAATCTCTCTAATGCTTTAATTACCAGTAGGTCTTTCCAGCTGACACAAGGTCACCCATTCAGATTAGAAGAAAAGAGGTTCCGCCTAAATATTCGGAAGGGATTTTTTACAGTGAGAGCTGTGAAGATGTGGAATTCTCTCCCTGAATCAGTTGTACACGCTGATACATTAATAGCTTTAAGAAGGGGTTGGATTGCTTTTTAGTAAGTAAGGGAATACAGGGTTATGGGAGATAGCTCATAGTACAAGTTGATCCAGGGACTAGTCCTATTGCCAATTTGGAGTCAGGAAGGAATTTTTCCCCATCTGAGGCAAATTGGAGAGGCTTCAGGTGGGCTTTTTGCTGTCCTCTGGATCAACTGGCAGTTAGGCAGATATAAAAAAAACCAAACAACTAAAAGGTTGAACTTGATGGACGTGTGCCTTTTTTCAACCTTACTTACTATGTTACCCTGATATGCATTTCGCTTAACTGGCTTAGTCATGGGGAATACCACTTCACATCTTTTTCGTATTAAATATACGTAATTTTTGGTACACAATTAAGTTATCAAATTGCTACACAGATTCTAAGGGGGTTATTTACTAATCACAAAAAATTAGTGATTTTTTGTATTATAAAATCTGTCTTTTAAAAATATCACAAATTTTTCAGAATTTATTAAACCCAGAGGATGGAAAAGTCAGAATCTGAAAATCCGGCATCTCAGACCTGTTGAGGTTGCATATAAATCAATGGGAGAATTCCATTGATTTTTTGATGTGTGCTGAGTTTTTGGCAATACCCTGAAGTTTTCAGTTTTCGGGCAAAATTCAGAGTTTTCGGGTGGAAAAACCAAAAAAAATCGTGAAAATCGGATGAAATATCCGGAAAAAAAACGTGAAAAACGAATTTTTCCCATAAACAAAATTTTCGGGAAAGTGTATTAATAAATAAGCCCAAAAAACCCATGTGGATTTGGTTGGAGTTTTTTTCAGAAAACATTGAGATAAATTCGGACTTTGATAAATAAACCCCTAAGTGTCGGACCAATCATTGTTATCTTTAGTGTGTGACCCATCATCTGTATGTGCACTTGACACACGTCTCTCTAAGCATCAAACGCATTTGACGTGTGTCCATGTATAAGCAAAGTTGCACTGGTCCATGAAAAATCTTTATAAACCTCTAACTCAGAGTAATTCAGACAGAACATTTGCCCCTTATATTCCTGTAAGACATTATAAAAAATATATATATATATAGATAATGAGAGGAGGATATTCAAACCACTACAAACTAAATTGTGTGTGAAAAAATATGAGCATCATTAACTATTGAATCTCATACATGTTTTTTTCAACAGTATATATATATATATATATATATATATATATATATATATATATATATATATATATATATATATATATATATATAATTCAGTAAATGGACCCGCACTCATTCTTAAAGGTGAAATAAATGTGCTTTTATTCACAGGTTCATTTCCAACGTTTCGGTCCTCTCTGGGACCTTTTTCAGAGAGGACCGAAACGTTGGAAATGAACCTGTGAATAAAAGCACCTTTAAGAATGAGTGCGGGTCCATTTACTGAATTGTAACATGGAATTTTGACCAACGCACCACCATCAACAGAATCTGAACCGGGAGGAGTGCGTTCACTGTACAAACTTTATATATATATATATATATATATATATATATATATATATATATATATATATATATATATATATATATCTCCACTTATCGGCACGCACCACTCTATGCAATAATTACCGGGTGCTCACCAAAATCCTCATACTCCACCAGATGAAAGCACTCACGGGTCAGTCATATGAGTACAAATAGCAAAATTTTATTCCAACAACCACATATCAATATATGTGATATGTGGTTGTTGGAATAAAATTTTGCTATTTGTACTCATATGACTGACCCGTGAGTGCTTTCATCTGGTGGAGTATATATATATATATATATATATATATATATATATATATATATATATATATATATATATATATATATATATATATATATATATATATATATATATATATATATACACACAGTATGTAATTATTTTTTTCAAGTGAGAAGTAGTTGTTTTGACCAGGCTTCTGGACTCACTAAAACACACCAATTATTATACTGTAGCAGTAATTTAGGAATAATAATGCATGAAGCAGAACGTAAGCAACTGGAAAGCTCTCTTCCTATGTGCAGCTGGAACATTCAGCTGAGATTTGTCAGGCCATTTGCTTGCCCCATAGTGAGACAAATTTTTAGTTGCTTCCTTGTAAAATAAACTTGTCTTTTACCACATGGGCACTGTTGCATTCAGCAACTGAAAGTTTGGAGTGACATAGGAGTTTTTAGTATGAGTGCAATAAAGAAAAAACTTTTATGCAAACCTATAATATTGAATTACATGTAAAATAAAGCCAAATGACGTAATTGTGCTGAAGGCAACAGTAGCTGCAATCCCATTATGATTTCCATTGCCTTGGAACAACTACAATGATGTACATGTTTTATATAGCAGATCACTGGCTTGTAAATAATTGTACGATTCTCAAACATATTGGGAAAACTGTATGGCACTGCCACATATAAACCAGAAAGCCAGTGCTATAGTTACTCGTATTCAGGCCCCCTTTTAATGTAGGTTGCATGGCATGATTAAAAGTTTGTGGCATACAGGGGCTTAAATTACAGGTCAAAATGATTACTTTGTATTAGACCATTTAGTGTATGATTTATCAAGGTTTGAATTTGAATTGCCATGATTCAAAATCTTTTGCACAACAACTCACAAATTCCAATTAAATTTGTAAAAACTTGAATGTTCAGTATTTATTAAGCAAAAACAAACTGTGAATGTAAAAAATCGACATCTAAAAGCTGACCCGTTCATATAGAAGACAATGGAAGTCGTCCTAAGCAAAATTCAAGCCAAGTTTCTGAGTTTTAAATATAGTATTTGAGTTTGTAAACTCACAATTTCTAGTTTTTTTAGCCTATAAATTCGAAAAATTTTAGTTTTTTCACATTTGGATTTTTCATAAATAAGCAAACATTTGAGTAGAAATAACCTCACAAACCTCACAAATTCGATTCTTGATTAATAAACCCATTTGTGTATTTGGTAATCCTCTAAACTGTCGTGTACACTAATAATAATTAGTTATTACTCAAGAACTGGAATGAAAAAAAAGATGCATATTTATTTATTATAGATTAATTGGGGTGAAGGGTAAAAAGAAAGAAAAGAAGGGAATCAAAAGGAAAATATGTAAGGGAAAGAAAAATGAAAAGAAAGAAAAGAAGGGAATCAAAAGGAAAATTTGTAAGGGAAAGAAAAATGAAAAGAAAGTATTTGGGTCTTTGCTGTGAAAGACCCAAAGTGAGAAGACAATGGAGACTTCAGAAACATAAAATTACTTACTCTCTTGCATATGATTCTTTTTACTTCCTTCGAACACTGAGGGGCACATTTACTAAGCTCGAGTGAAGGATTCGAAGTAAAAAAACTTTGAATTTCGAAGTATTTTTTGGGTACTTCGACCATCGAATAGGCTACTACGACCTTCAACTACGACTTTGATTCAAACAAAAAATGGTTTGACTATTCAACCATTCGATAGTCGAAGTACTGTCTCTTTAAAAAAAACTTTGACTACATACTTCGGCAGTTTAAATCTACCGAGGTACAATGTTAGCCTATGGGGACCTTCCCCATCAGTTTTCTAAGGTTTTTTTGATTGAAGGAAAATCCTTCAATCGATCGTTTAAAATCCTTCGAATCAAACGATTTTTCCTTCGATCTTTCAATCGTAGGATTTTCGGTAAATCCTTCGAATTCGATATTCGAATTCGTAGGATTTTACTTCGAGGGTCGAATTCGAGGGTTTATTAACCCTCGATATTCGACCCTTAGTAAATGTGCCCCCGAGTAGGGTCTTCAAAAAGAAAAAGGTAGTAGAATAAAAAAAGGGGATCCAGAAAATTTATGGAAAAAAAGGATTGTGCATTAAAAAATGCATAGATTGCATACATTTCTGAAATTTGCATCTTGCTTTCCTAGTGTTAACTTTGTCACTCCTTTATTATCTCTTGGTATCTAGATTTGGCCTGTTCTTTGCCAATTTTCTGCTATGCATTTGCTTCCTGATTTGGTATTTCTAAATTGTTTATGTATTCATACTTTGTAGGTGCTAAAGGTGCTCAGGGAAGCCCATTCTTTTGCTCACGGTAGCAACTTAGAAATGGATGTCACCTTCTGAGTCAAACTGGAGCTGTTATAGTGAAGATTGGATTTTCTGTGCCCTCCTTCCTTTTGCTTAGGAGTAAAAATATTCCTACCAAATCAGTATTTATTCTAAACTCATCCTACCTCTGTCTTATCATTCTAAAATGTAGCTATTTCTACTTAAGACAGCAAGTTAGTATTAGCATATTTTCCCGTGGATAGTAAACTTAGTACAAAATATTAAGATAAAATATTAAGAGAATATAAGAAAGAAGCAATTTTGAAAACACTGGTCCATAATAATTTACATTTCTTTATGGCAGGGACACGCATCATTTAAAATTGTCACGCATATATGCAATGGAAATCATAAGTGAGTATGCAAAACTAGTATAAGTAGGTCAAAAACTTTATTCTAGTAAGATTGCAATGCTTTTAACATTTAAAAGAGCAGATAACACCTAGATGAAAGTCACAGGATATCTTTTTTTAGAAGCTGAAAAGGAAAACACTGTTCCTTTCTCAAAGCATTTAAAAGGAGCATGTTTACTTACTGTCTTAATGTCATGAACATGAATCCCTTGCGTATTTAAGGTTATTGGAAAGAATCTCACTGCCAATTTATGTAATCCGTTTTAGAATTTAGTATCAGAGCAAAAAGAGAGCAGCGTAAAAGCTCTTTAGAATTACGCACAGATGCACAACACTGTGGTTTATATAGAATAGACCAGTCTAAGTTAATTATATTTTTGAAATGAGAGTCATGATAAGAATTTTAGTTTTACAAAATCCCATTTACAGACTGTTCTTATATAACACAGGTTTACTATAAATGAGTGCACTCGTCGGTAACAGTGTAAGTGAACATACAGAAATGGCATCAGGTACTGATGTAGGAGAAGCTAGCATGGGTGGATAGTGATGAAGGACAGAGAAATGGGCAAGCTGGCTGGATTGATTGTAGTTTAGAATTGATATTGAGTAATTTATATTTATAAGTTTAGAGCTGTGGTTCTCAAACTGTGGGACTGCCCCTCCCACCCCTTGGGAGACTATAGTTTTGAATGGAGGTCCGAGAATAAAGGAATGCTTTGGGACAAATGTATATTATGTCTGTTAGGAGCCCAGTTTGAAGGTCACCAAAGTGTGTATTTTTGGATGAAGACAGTGATGAAGCAAAGAAACTACATTAAAATAAGTAAATTATAATTGAAAACACAGAAACAGTGCACATTTCTGTAACAGAGCAAAAGTGATAGGTATATATATATATATATATATATATATATATATATATATATATATATATATATATATATATATATATATATATATATATACCTGGAACTTTCTGAGGAGAATAATGAGTTACTACTGACCTTTACTGTATTATTTTATGCAGTAACGATTAAGAAACCACTTGCCTTCTATAAACCAGTTGCCTTCTATAAATTTTAAAATGTTAGTTTTAAATGCCACATAAATTTTATAAGTCATTTTTTGTTAATAAAAGATTGTCAGTGGCATTCAAAAACCAATCTAAAAGCATACTGTTCAACACTTATCAGTGAAGAACAAATAACATGGTACAGTATATTTAAACGAGTAAAGCTTAATTGCATTGGGCAATGTGAGTTATTAAAGAAGTCTATTCAGTTTTCTACATGCATACTTCCTGGTACACATGTATATGCTTTATGTTATGATTTTAAATTATTCTCTTTCAAAAAAGAATCAAGAAGTCAGCAGCTGACACATAACTTGGATTATATAAATAGTTGCACAGCATACAACATCTGTCTGTTTTCCAGTTAGAATTCCACCTGTCAGAAGTGTCAGGTGCCACTAGGTTTTAAAAAGGGGAGTCACCATGTGCTTTTTCTCTTTGGACCCCAGTTGCTGAAGGGGGTGGTTGGTGCTGGAGAGTCTATGGTGGAGGTAGACCTTGCTAGGAGAAGATAGTGTGAGGAAAGATCTGTTATAGTTCAGGATTTAGAGTTTGGATAAGGAAGATTAGTAGAACTGCATGAGGCTTCAATGAGGAGACCAGGGTTTGTACCCAGCAGCATCACCTGCCAACATAGAGATTTTATCCTAAGGGATAAATAGATTTCTGGAGTAAGGCACCAATGTGAGAATTCTTCTAGCCTTTGGGACTAGTTAACGTAAAAGTGATTACTACCTCTGTATGTTGCTAATACCATGCCTGTGTAAATACAATGAAGTGGATGAAATAATACTGTGTGGGGTAATGAAACAAAATATATTCACTCAACAGAAAGTTTATACCCATGTCTCCTATAACTCTATTATAAAGACCAGTGAGGGCCTTTGAAATGTCACACAACACAATGTAAACTTATTATCTGTGAAATTATGTTTGAAATACTGCTTTTAAGACAACTCATTTCCTTTTCCCAATTGTTGCATATATATTTAAGAGTAAACAAATAATTTCCAAAAACTGACCAGAAAGGAAGTATAAAGTCCTATTATACCTATATATATACTCATTTACTTAGGGTCGAATTTCGAGGGTTAATTAACCCTCGATATTCGACTGTCGAAGTTAAATCCTTCGACTTCGAATATCAAAGTCAAAGGATTTACCGCAATTCGTTCGATTGAACGAAAAATTGAACGATTAAATCCTTCGATTTGAACGATTCAAAGGATTTTAATCCATCGATCGAACGATTTTTCTTCGACCAGAAAATTGTTAGAAAGCCTATGTAGGTTTTACTTGCCGAAGTAGGGGGTCAAAGTTTTCTTTTTAAAGAGACAGTACTTCGACTATCGAATGGTCGAATAGTCGAACGATTTTTAGTTCGAATCGTTCGATTCAAAGTCGTAGTCGAAGGTCAGAGTTTTTTTTACTCTATTCCTTCACTCGAACTAAGTAAATGTGCCCCTAGGTGTGTTTAAAAAAAAATCTGATTTGTTTCATGGATGTTTTACAGTGTGCTATATGTAAATTATATGAAAGCACATGCAGCACAACAGGATTACAGGTTAAATGTGTTTGATATGCATTAAAACTAGTGATGGGCGAATTTGCGCCGAAACGGCGCTGGCGTCTCGTTTTTGACGCCGGCGCCCGTGTTTGACGCCGGCGCCCATTTTTCCGACGCCGGCGCCCGTTTTTGACGCCGGCGTCCGTTTTTCGAAAAAAAAATTTTGACGCCGGCGAATTTTTTTCGCGGCTGTTTCGCGAATTTATTCGCTGGCGGCGAATTGCGCAAATTCGCCGCGAATTCGCGCCTGGCGAATAAATTCGCCCATCACTAATTAAAACATGTTACAAATTGAGAAGCTAAATATACAGATGTTGTTTAACCATGACAGCTTTTAGATATAAACAGCAGATTGCCAGAGATGTATTTATTCAAAGTTAAAATTGTATGTTTTCCAAGTATGCAAATAAGGTTAATTGTAGGGTATGGTTATTTCTTAGGGAAATCTAGGCACAAGGGAATGCAGCAATGGGTATTCCATGCATGTTCCTACTGAGCTGTTTATCAGACCTTAATGTAACATACAGAGCCCTACTGTATTTTCTAAATCTAAAAGATAAAGGCTTATTATGGGCTTATCAATCTATTTTTCATATACACATGCATGCATGCAAATTGTACACAGCTGTACACTAAGCACACACAAATGCAGAATATTACATCACATACAAAATTTAATTTGGGCAGTAGGTATGATACAAAGTGTGTGATTTTTTTGGCACCAGCAAAATGAAGTGAAGAGATTTAATATCCCTGCCGGAAATGCATGAAGACCATAATGATTCAGATGCAATTTACAGATCATTTACACACAAAGTTTTGCACCTGTGTTTTAGTACAGCTAGATCCCAAATTTTGCAGCGTGACTATATTGCATTGTGGGTAAAAGATATATAACAACTGTATAGTAGCTATGTTAGTTTAACAATTTCATGTATTGGAATAGATCTTGGAGGCTTTGGAATGTTTGCCAATTTTGTAGAGACGAATCTCATTCGCAACATGCACAAAGAATAAGACATCTAATATTCATTAGGCAACAGTCACATCTTCCTTTAAGCAACAATAACCCCAGTGTATTGACCCACTTGGGAGTAGAATATGGCAACTGCATTTAACCACATATATCAGGGATTGGGGGGTGCATCCAAGGACATCTGGAAGACAATAGAGGCATTGGCTTTCTATGACACATAAGGCTTCATTTACTGATGGTTATTGTATTGTATTGGGTATTGGGTAAAGTGGTTTGCAGGCGTTTTTTGCACCCTGTTTTTTGCACTTTATACCCTTCCCCCACCTTCAAATACTCAGATTATATGCCTATAACATGGTATCCCTTGTGCCAGTGCCTAGTCTAACAAAACATTATGGCACTAAAGATTAAACAGACCTTGATGCAGTAGCACTGGCAAATTCATCAGTTTACTGTTCTCGAAGTTTTCAGTTCTCGGTTTTCAGTAAATGTGTAAGAGCCGTGTAAGAGTTCATCAGGATTGTAACAGTATATGTCTTTGTAATTTTTAAGCAACTAGCTTGGCCTGTAGTACATGAGCCAACAAGTGTAAAGCTTATACAAATGAATAGCCACCGCTGTATTTCATTTTTACTGTATATATATTTTATACTGTGTTAGTTGGTAATTACATGTACTGTACTCTCTTCTTACAGTTAACATAAGACTAGAGGGTTGGTTAAATGTCCTGCCATGAGCACAAAGCACTGACACACAATTTTATAAATCAACACAAAGAATTTTTACAAATCTGCAGGTACAGCTATTAAAGGAACAATTCAATTTTAAAATAAAAGCTGGGTAAATAAATAGGCTGTACAAAATAAAAAAATGTTTTCAGTATATTTTGGTATATATTTGAAATTCGACCCTTGATAAATGTGCCTCTAGATTTCTAACATAATAGCCAGAACCCAATTTCCACTTTACAGCTCTTTTACTCCGAGTTAGTCAGTGAGCTGAAGGGGGACCACATGGGACATAATTGTTTTTGATCCTTAGAATGCAGGTTGGATGATCCCCACCCAAGTCTTTGATTAGTTACTGACTGGTAAAAGTGAAAACCAAGGGGCAGATTCACTAACTGGCAAATTTTTTCCAGTGTCCGCTTTGTAATTTTGTTAGGACTTTTGCAGGCTTCCTAAGTTTGTTAGGGCTTTTGCAGGCAATCACAATGAAAAAAGGAAAAGACGCCAGTGATTTTTGAACTTTGATGCATTTTCGGCTGACAGGATATGATGTAGGTGACAGAAGATTGAGTAAGATCTAGCTTCTTTATAGCACTTCGCCTGGTCTGAGGTGGCGAAGCCAACTCTGGTGAAAGAGGTAACGTTCGGTAAAATCCGCATTTTAGTGAATTTGCGAAGTAAAGCCCGTTCGTCAGATGATAGAGTCTTAGATTTTTACACTGAACAATGTTTAAAATATATTTTAGAAGACTCAGATATGGAGATCCAAATTACAGAAAGACCCCATTATTCAGAAAACCCCAGGTCCCAAGCATTCTGTATAAGTCCCATACCTATACCATCTCATTTGATTATAGGCTAAACACACCAAAATATATATTTGTAAATATACATGCAAACTATTCTTTCCCTACACTAAACAACTCATGGCAACAAAACAAACCAGAAATAGCATTCCCCACACTACTTGATCCATCTGTAGATTCAATGTGATAATGATGTTTTGTACAAATCCTGCATGTAGAGACACAGTATTTCTTTCAGAGTCCATTTTTAAAGAGTGAACTTTAATATATTTTTAGGCAAAGAGAGCACCCCCCATAAAGGATGTATCAGACCAACTCCTGCTAAAGAGAACTTGAAGAGAGGCGGGCTGCTTAGATGGAGCTAGGAAAAAGAGAAAATTTATTTTTAATGCCACTTATATTAATTTAACATTTTTGTTATAGTTTGCTATAAATAAAGGCTGTAAGATTGCCTTCTTGAATATATATAGAGACAGCGTACATTGTCTCCAAGCCACTGTGAAATATATGGGGCTTGTAAGGAAAATCCATATGTATTACTGCAAGTCAGTCTGTTCAGTCTCACAATTCAGAAATGAGCCAGAACTGTTAAGACTTGTTGCTGTCACTTGACTTTACACTGAATTGAATAAATACCAAGGGAACACAAATCACCAGGTTCAAGTTGTTTAGCAAAATATCCTTTCACATGGAGCAGGAAATTTTGGTTTAATGAACGAAAACCTGTAGGTTCTGTAAAAAGGCTAATTTGTTTCGTGTTTGCATTTTAATGAATCAGTCACCATCGATTCTGTGCAGAGCAAGCTGTTCAAGCTGTTTGTACTCCATGAGTCAATGACAGCCAGACCCAAATAGCTTGGCAAATAAACCACACCACTGCAGAAGCTGACTGAATCAGAAATTTTTTGCATAGCTGGTATCTTTGAGGCTAGAAATAAATCCCCAACTAATAATGTAATTTAACCCTCTCAGTAAAACAAATCTCCTTTACAGTGCTTTCAAATTTCTACATTCATTTTGTTGGTTGGTAGTGATTTTTTTTAAAATTATTTTACTTATTTAAAGTCACTGACTTCTTTATATTGGACAATTCACACTACGAAAAAGCACAATTAATTATTTCTAATTATCTAGTTCCTCTTAAAGACCCTTGTAAAATGCATGGTTCCTGCTGGTGACCATTATATGCACCAAATGGGCTATTCACAACAGAAATAATCTTTCCCCCTTAATTGTATTACATGCTGCTATGGCTTTGAGAGATCATTGAGTACCATAAAAGTATTTTTTACAATGGAAGATGGCATTTTAAAAGATCGATAGATGTAATTACCCCTGTCCAATGCTTTTCCTGTAATGCATACAATAAAAGCCCTGTTTGTAAGCTGGCAATTCTTTAAAGGTATTCACCTTCTCTAATGGGTTCTCTCCACAAGTAGAGCAAGCTTGAACCGATTCTTAGATGACATCCCTAAAAGTAAAAGGTAGTATTAACCCTGTAAATAAATACATGATTGTACTTTAACGTATTTACTGTATGTTATATGCAATGGAGACTTCAGCCCTCCCGGACCTGGATCATACTTTCCAAATTAGTAAAATGAAAAATATGGACACTTTAGACCACAGCCCTGATACACTCAGCCACATAAGTTACACCAGATGTACCCTGATCTGTCTAAACCCTGGCCACCTTTTTTGGAAAGCCTCATCCCTTTTGAGCTGTGCGATTAAAACTATTCAAGGAATAGGAAAATGATATGCTACATGGTGCCCTCCACTGAGAAAACCCACTATATTTCTATAAAATGCATTAATGCTCCTGGAACAAACAGTATATTTTACTTAGGTATTCAGTATTTAAATGCCTTTTATTAATAGATAACATTTTAATTGTGTCTTGCAAAGTGAGATGAGAGTGAGTTGTCTCCAAACCATAGGAATATGAAAATACTGGTGTGTAGCTGTTAAAAAATTAAAAACTTACAACACTTTCAGGGAGAAAAATTTACTGGATTTCAGTCATGACAGCCCATGGATAGTTCATATAGCTATTATGCATATTGGTTGCATAATTCATGATTGGCATTCTGCTGCCATCAAGTGCATTTTATGTTTTGGATTTGTAAAAGTGATTCTAAACAACCTTGTCATAAGGTGATTGTTGGCTCTTCACTTATCCATTGTGAGCCTTAGAAACATTTTTCCAGCACACACTTATTCGTAAATATTTAAAGTAATTGACTGTTTTGGTAAAAACTAACTTTCTTCACATAGCTGTTTTCAATTATGACTGTAAATTGTTTACATTTCTGAAAGCATTAATTAAGATATCATTTAGTTTAATACATAATATGATTTGTGACATTATTTCTTTAGTCTGTAGCTGTTGGAATACTGCCAATTTAAACGACAACTAAACTAAAGTGACAAACAAACCCATTATGCTCTCAAACCCATCATACTCTATTGCCCTAAGGGTTAGATATTTCAGAATTCAGATATATTGAAAAACACCAAATAAGATTTCCATTTATGATTATCCAAATATCTTGCCGCTTACGGGATATTCCTGGCACCTATAAGCAATTTTTAAAATAATGTCCCATGTGTTTGACGTGCCTATGTACAAAGGTTTACCTCTAAAATGAACAGAAAAAAAAATTTGCACTGCAGAAAGAATTATTCACTTTTCTGCAACTGTAAGTATTTCTAACATAAAAATCCGATCAACTATGATTGCCCGAATGGACCTTATTTATCAAGAAAAAAAGCCAGAAAAAATAGGGTCAGGAAAACTTCGGAAATTTCCCTGAAAATTCTGAATTTGTTTTTTATTCAGGCTCCCCAAAATCATCTGATATTGGTAAGGACATCAGCCCAGACACTGGGACATTACCCATTGAATTATACAGGACCTCGAGAGCTTTGAGATGCCGGATTTTCAGTCTGACTTTTTAGACCATCAGGCTTTAATAAATTCCGAAAAATTTTTAGTTTTTTTTTTTAGTCTGAAAACTACAAATTATTCAAATTTGGATTTTCGGAGCATGATAAATAAACCCCTCAATGTTTAATGTGCTGGGCAGGATGTTTCTTTGCTGCTTAGATCCTGCAGGCCTCCTGGCTGCACTGATGATGCTTTTATCTCCTGCTGGAGCTTTTTTATGTATGCAGTGGTGATCTGTGTGGCAGGTATCTGGTCACTTGAGAAATGTAGTGGAGGAATTTTAGCTGCATTAGAAGTAATGTTTGCTCTTTTAGCACAAAGGGCACTCTAAGGCAAAGGGTTTAAAATACTGCATTCTTAAGCATGATTGTTTTTCATAGTAACTAAAATGCAAATTGCACATAAAAATATTCTATTGCACCATTCAGCGTTCTACATAATCAGGTCTGGAAATGAACCAAGAAAAAAAGATGCTGAGAATAAGTTACTTTTTGAAGAATATATTGCCATTTCTTGGAAAGCAGGAGTTGATGGATGGAACTGGTTTCAGCCTATATTATGGTAATAAAGCTCCTATGAAGAGAAAGAAGTTTATAGGTCTTTGTGGCTTACAATCAATGCACACACAGTTATTCCATGCTGCTCCTAAATGTGATGTATTTATATTGCCCAAAAAGAGCACCTCTAAATGCAGTTATTCTGTCTAATATGTTTCACCTTGTAACTGTGCTCAAGGGGAGAGGAGCACACATGGAACACAGTGTGAAGCAACATATTCTACATGTTGTATCCCTTAGGGATATTATTCACAAAATGATGGCAACAGTGAATAATAGGTCACAGCCAAAACTTTGCTCCTTTGTATAAATTAGAAAATACTAAGAATCCATAACAGGCATTATATGTGTCTATAACTAGTCATAACACAATATCTGTCACTTTGACTGAAGCAATTTCTTTTAAAAATGAGCGCAGAAATGCTGCTGTATAGAGCAAGATGAGTCACTATAACCATTTGTAGCAGGTGAGCTGCAGTTTTGCCTTCTAATTAATTATTGGGCCTTGAGTTTATGAGCTGTTTTGCTTTGCACTCCTCAGTTCCATTATTGAGCTACAAATATTAAGTCTGCATTTACATTTTCATAGGGTTGTCTGCTTCACAGCATAATTATAATAATGTTCACCTTCCTGAAGGGAAACAAATTAATCTGGCATCTTCAATTTGAAATTATTTGAAATTATTTATGTTTTATATTGATTTTTATTTAAAGAACAGCACAAACATAATTGATTTTCTGGTACAACAGTTCTTAAAACACCTATGTTTGCTGAGCAAACACATTTCACACCTGAGTTGTACCATGCTGGTAGAGTAACAGTCTGCTTAGATCAATAATGACATGTATCACCTTCTCCGGTTTATTCGGTACCTCTGCTATTGGGTCACTGACACTGAATTTAGAAGTGCAAAGTATTTTCATTATTATTTTTCATATCAAACTGTTTTGCGTTCTTCTTCTCCTGCAGGGAATTTTAAAATCCTACACAAAGCTTTTAAGTGTTAATACAAATGTTTATGCCATTCTGTGAATACAGAGCAATGACTTGTAACCCTGTATCTTATACATATAAATATATTTTATAGATATAAAATACAGAGAATAATTTTTCAAAAAATGTTGGTAACAGTGCAAAGCTATGCTTAGAATATTTGAAATGGCTTATAACCCCATATCTTATAGATATAAATATATCTTATAGATATATAATACGGAGAATAATTTTGCAAAAAAAATTGGAAAACAGTGGATAGCTATGCTTAGAATATTTGAAGCTGAGCTCAGATCAAAGTAAGGAGCATGAACAAAACGTACTTGCATCCCTCAGTCAATACTTAGTAGAGGCCCTGTTGGCTGCAATTACAGTAAACATGCGGTAAATACTTTGTGCTCCTTCCTTCATGTGCACACCATTTCTGCCAAATGGAGGAAGGACAAATCTTGCCTCAAATCTTAGTTCTGGTGTTCTGGTTATGGCAATGTACAGCTGTGCCATCAACATAATCTAAGTTATACAAGACAATTTGGGGCTAATTTGCTCTAAAGAGCTTACAGTCTTAAAGGGAAGGAGGTGAGACATAAGCTGGGGCTGACCTGTGTGGTGGTAGAGGTATTGTCAGTCTAGGTATTCGTAGTGTGAAATGAAAATCTTTAAACCAGTAATTTAGGCCTGAGGAAAATAATCGTGAGAGTGAGTGTATTTTGATTGTCTCGTATATAAGGAAGAGTCAATTATGCCAAATATTCCTAAGATTAAGATATTGTAAGTGATTGAGAGAACTATGGTTATTATCAGCATTGATAGCTAAATCAATTCAAATTAATGACCCTGACATTCAAAGCACTTCATAACTCTGCCCCACCCTACATCTCTGAACTCATCTCTATACTCACCCAACCGCTTACTACGCTCCTCTACTGACCTGCTACTCAACTCTTCTCTCATTACCTCCTCACATGCTCGCATTCAATACTTTGGAAGGGCTGCACCCCTCCTCTGGAATTCTCTCCCACGGTCTGTCCGACTTTCTCCCAACCTTTCCGCTTTCAAGAAATCTCTTAAAATACACTTCTTTTGAGAAGCCTACCCTCACTCTGCTTAACTACCAAACGCAACACCACATACAATACCACATTTCTCACCCACTTAATTCAATCTTGCCCACTTCTACACCTTGTGTATTACTCCCTTCCCTTTAGAGTGTATGCCTATGCATAGGGCCTTCCTCACCTTTTGTACCAGTATTGTTTGTGATGTATGTAACTCCATATGTTCTATGTATATAATTCATGTGATTTAGTTGTATAATCACATTTACTTTACAGCGCTACCTAATATGTTGGCGCTATATAAATACATGTTAATAATAATAATAATAATAATAATAATAATAATAATATTTCAGGCAGGAGACCAGATGAAGAAGCCAAAATGTATGCTTTTGACCATGTTGAGTTTTAGGCAAATATAAGATATATGAAGATATTACTTTAAGACATATGGTGACAAATGGGCAGGCCTTTTGAGCATATGAAGATTTCAATATCATCAGCAAAATATTATACTGAAATCCTAAGCTGGTCTTCTTACCAGAATGTAACACTGAAAATGCCACAATGGTTTGGATATAAAATAATATTAAAATGTTCCAGGTTTCTACAGCAATATCAATCTTGATTAAGGATCCGCACAGTATATGCAGTATGTTCAAATATATTCAAATACACCACTGTATCAACGTTTCGGGGGGATTTAACCTCCCTTCATCAGCGTACTACTTTTAAAAAAGGTTTTCTGGCACTAAAGTGTGGAGGAAACTATTCAAATCAGCTGGATCATAGATATGGCTGAAGAGACATTGTTATATGCTTTTTAATTGGGTGATGGTTATGCCGTGGTCACCCCTAAGTAAATGAGCCAGTCAAACTTCCGCTGTATATACAGTAAAAGTCTGCTGAGCAATGGTAAAAAATATGCATGACATTACCTGCACTAACTGTATAAAGCCAGAAAATCCCCATCTCACTAACCAAATGAGGAAGGAGGCATGCTGTTAAGATGTCTAAGCATGCTGTGTTATGAAGACAATAATTGTCTTGTGAAACAGCAAATAGCAGGCACCAGTCATCACTGGCAGTAATGTACTTCATTTTTGTAAAATATAGTGATATTTGAAGCCTCTGCTGTGTTCCACGGCCATATGTACATTGTAGACTCACTTAATTAACGGAGTCTCTAGTCCTTAGTCCATGAACACTTTAAAATAAAAATAAATCTTATCATGTAACGACTGCAACTCAATTTCTATTTAACAACTGTGTTACTCATTTGTAAGCTAATTGGTACACACAGTGGACAAGTATACCATGCAAGAATTATTGACTGATGCTTGTACGTTGCACACAGTGTATTACTACTATGTAAACTCATAAACAAAGAGAGTGTATTATTATAATAAATAAAGTACCCCCTGTTTAAAAAATATCATGATATTAGAAGTCACCTTGGAGTTCAATGACCTGCTTCACTCAGCCTCCTTCCTTGTGCCTTAATATAGTCATGGAACTCCTCTTTGACTTATAATATCCTTATATTTTACAATACGGGGGACTTTACATATATATATATATATATATATATATATATATATATATATATATATATATATATATATATATATATATATATACAATAGTCATGGAACTCCTCTTTGACTTATAATATCCTTATATTTTACAATACGGGGGACTTTATATATATACAGTATATATATATATATACAGTATATATATATATATATATATATATATACAGTATATATATATATATATATATATGTATATATATATATATATATATATACAGTATATATATATATATATATATATATATATATATATATATATATATATATATATATATATATATATATATATATATATATATACATATATATATATATATATATATACGGGGGACTTCCTGATGACGGCTTAAGTGAATAGCCGAAACGTTGAAATAAAGATCATTTTTTGATTTTGCACATTTAAAAGTCCTGTGAGTGCGTTTTTTTTTGCTTTATCTATGATTCACCATAACCAGCACCTAGGCAAAAGCATTTATGTGTGCACCAGAGTTTGGACTTTATATATATATATATATATATATATATATATATATATATATATATATATATATATATATATATATATATATATATGTGTAAAGTCCCCCGTATTGTAAAATATAAGGATATTATAAGTCAAAGAAGAGTTCCATGACTATATTAAGTCACAAGGAAGGAGGCTGAGTGAAGCAGGTCATTGAACTCCAAGGTGACTTCTAATATCATGATATTTTTTAAACAGGGGGTACTTTATTTATTATAATAGACCAGTTTCAATGAGTAACAGAAATGATATATATAACAGTCCGAAAAGATGGCCATGCACTCACAGGTCTTATTAAAGAAAAAATGGTGTTTATTCAGCAAAGAAGTGACTGACGTTTCGGCTAGCTATCTAGCTATTCTCAAAGCTAGCTAGCCAAAATGTCAGTCGCTTCTTTGCTGAATAAACACCATTTTCTTTACGTCCTCCAGGCAGCACATATTTGGGAAGCTCTGATCCAATCCCTGGTAGGACAGAAAAAAAGGCACAGCCAATAAACAAGCAGTGTTTTTTTCTGTTCTGTCCAGTAGGAAGGTCAAGGGACCTATGGTCCGAAGATCCAGACTAAGTACTGGTCTGAAGGCCGTATGGGAGACCACCTCAGGGTGGGTTTCTCAGGGGGGTTGGATTAGTCCCTCAGGCTTACCTGGCATAATAAGCACAGTTCCTGTATCCCCAGTGGAGGTAAAGTTGACTTGTCTACATTTCCCTCCTGTTTGCCAACAACGCAGCTTCCTCACAGTAGATGCACAGTGATGACGTCATCAGCAGCAGCACAAGAAGAGATTCAGCTCCCTCAGGAAAACCGGAGAGGTGAGTAAAGGAGCTTTTTATCATTTTGTGGGGGGCAGTAAGGGCCTGTTTAAAGGTATTTAAGCTGCAGGCTTGTGTTATGCTGCATAAGGTACTTATTGGTAGCCTTCCCAGCCTTGTCATATTATTATACTAATTACATCTGATTTATTGCCCTTATGTTTTCTCTAGATGTCTGATACACCTAGATTGGGGAAAAGGAGGCAAAGCATAATATATGTGCCCAATGTAAACAACCTTTACCTGAAAACTATAAATGCTCAAGATGTGAAGAATTTTTAAATCCTCCTACAAACGATTCGATCTCAAAACATGAGTTTCTGTCATGGTTTAAGAAGTTTCTGTCTGACACAAACGCCAAGTACTTCTGTGGCCACTCCTGAATGTTTACAGTCTTCAGAGACTGAGTGTGTATCTAGTGGATCAGATGAGTCAGATTCCGCCTCATCCTCTCCTGCCAAAAAAGGTTAGAAAAGTAGTGGCAAAAAAGATGTGGACGCTTCCACTTCTACAGATAAACAACAACTTCCTTTCTTTGCGGAAAAGAAGTCTGTTTCATTCCCTAGGCATGACTCAATAAAAAAGTTATTAGAGCAAGAATGGCAAAGTCCAGGGAGAAAGCCTGATTTTTCCAAAAGATTTAAACTTATGTTCCTATTTGATCCAACTTGGGAGATCCTCCTAAAGTTGATGTTCCTGTGGCAAAATTATCAAGGAGAACAACAATTCCTGTAGAAGAATCAGGAATAAAAGAAGAAAGATGCTAGTCAAGGGAAGGGGGCAGGTTTCTGACGCCAGAGGTCAAGAAGAAGTAGGCGAAAGACTCGCTTATTTTCTTACAACATGGTAAAAGACCATATCACATCAGATCTGTGGGTGCTTAATAATCAGAGACGGTTATTATATAGCATTCCATTTACCTCCAAAACAAAAATTTTGTGTCAGCCACATGAAAAAGAAAGTGGAAAAACGAGAAGCTCCAGTAAGAGCCATAACAGATTTTATTTCGATGAAGGTGTTGGAGCCAGTTCCTCCTACAGAAATAGGAGAAGGCATTTATTCACATATCTTTCTGGTGCCAAAGGCAGGAGGAAAATTCAGGCTAGTCATAGATCTAAAGTATCTCAATCAATTTATAAAGAAAGAGAAATTCAGAATGGAGACTATAAGATCGGCGATCAATATTATTCAAGAGAAAGATGTCATGATCTCAAGAGATCTAAAAGATGCATATCTCCATATTCCTATTCATCCATCCAGCAGGAAATTTCTTCGGAATGCAGTATATCTGAACTTAGTTCTACATCATCTTCAATTCAAAGTGCTTTCCTTTGGGATTACCTCAGCCCCAAGGGTGTTCATAAAAGTTGTGGTAGTGCTAGCAGCTGCTCTGAGAAGACAAGGGGTTTATGTAGTCCCTTATCTGGACGATTGGCTAGTAAAAGCGTCTTCCGAAGAAGAACTTCTGAATCATCGAGATCTAACCTTGGCATTGCTAAAAGATCATGGTTGGATTGTAAACATCGAAAAATCAAAATTGCAACCGACTGCCTTGACAAAGTTCTTAGGTCTCTTTATAGATACTGTCAAGATGAAGGTGTTTCTTCCTGCAGACGTGGTGGATTCCCTATACACATCAATACAGGAACTCAGACATTCTCCTAAAGTCTCCTTTCGGAAAGCAATAAGAGTGTCGGGTCTGATGACAGCCTCAATAGAGGCCATTCCTTGGGCGTAGTCACAGATACGTCCCCTTCAACAAGAAATTCTTCGAAATTGGGATCGCTCAGTGTTTTCCCTAGACAAGAACTTCCGAGTTTCAGTCAAATTGATGAAGGAATTAGTTTGGTGGTGCAACAAAAAGAACTTATCCCAAGTGAAATCCTTCAGGAATCCGAAGTATGTATGGATGACAACAGATGCATCGGCCTCAGGATGGGGAGCGCATTTGGAGGACCAAATGATACAGAAGTGGTTGCCATTGGAAAAAACTCGCTCATCAAATTTCAAGGAGTTGAAAGCGGTCAGATTAGCTTTGATGAGACTTCAGCAAGCAAATCAAGAACAAACATCTTTTAGTTCATTCAGACAATCGGGTAATGGTGTGTTACCTCAACAGACAAGGAGGAACCAGGATACCCTTATTAATGAGGGAATGTCGAAAGATCATGAATTGGACAGAGAAGAATCTACAGTCCATCAAGGCAGTCCATATAAGAGGAGTGGACAACTCGTTAGCAGACTCACTCAGCAGAGTATCCATGAGTCAAGGGGAGTGGGAACTCAACAATCAAGTGTTTCATCAACTGATAGACAGATGGGGAGTGCCTCAAATAGACTTGATGGCATTGAAATTGAACAAGAAACGTCCCCACTTTTGCTCATTAAGGAAGGCAGACAATCCAACATATGTGGATGCAATGTCAATTCCTTGGTCGTTCAATCTGGCATACATTTTCCCCCGTTGCCAATGATCCAGAGAGTTATGCAGAAGATCAAGCAGGATCATTCATCAATAGTAATGATTGCTCCTTATTGGCCCAGGAGGAATTGGTCCTCCTATCTGATGTTCTTGTCCAAAGGAGAGTTCTGGAGGATTCCATGGAAGGAGGATCTTCTCTTGCAAGCTCAGATAAAACATCCAAATCCATCCAAGTGGAATTTAGTGGCATGGAGATTGAGAGGGAATTATTAATTGATCAAGGTCTTTCTCAAGAAGTTATAGATACATTGATTCTTTCCAGGGAAAACCTCTACAACCCGAGTCTATAGAAGAGTCTGGAATGTGTTTTCTTCATGGTGACGAAATAAAAACCTGTCAGTTCCTCCAAGATGGCTTCTCAAAGAGTCTAAAGCCCAATACACTGAAAGTTCAGGTTTCTGCACCTTAAAATGTGGCAGTTGATCCACTGGTCAAACGTTTTTTGAAAGCAGTTTCTAGGATGAGACCAAGAATCCATTCTGTAGTGCCTCCGTGGGATTTAAATTTAGTGTTGTTCATGTTATCTGAAAGTCCATTTGAACCTTTACAGTCGGCATCATTGAAGTATTTGTCTTGGAAGACTGCGTTTCTTGTAGCCATTACATCCACAAGAAGGGTTGGGGAATTACAAACGCTATACTACTTTTTTTCAAGACAAAGTGATTCTAAGACTACTTTTTTTCAAGACAAAGTGATTCTAAGGACTCTTCCGTATTATTCTCCTAAAGTCGCCTCTTCTTCAAACATTAATTCTCAGATTATTTTACCTGCCTTTTGTCAACAGTCAGAAAATCGAAAACAGAAGAAACTTAGTACTTTGGATGTGCACAGATGTCTGTCAGAATATATTGACAAGACAAAACCATTTAGATCCACAGATCATCTATTTGTATTATTTGCACGAAGGAGAAAAAGCTGCAAAGTCCACCATTGCGTCATGGGTAAAGAGTACGATATCCTTAGCGTATTGCACAGCAGGAAAAGAACCTCCTTCTCAATTAAGGGCTCATTCTACCAGAACTGTTTCCACATCCTGGGCAGAGAAGTCATCTGTAGATGTTAATGAGATTTGCAGAGCAGCATCCTGGAGCAATGTGCATACGTTTGTCAAACATTATCGGTTAGACGTCGCAGCCTCTCAAGATACAGCCTTTGGCAGCAGAATATTGGAGGCAGCTCTTCAGTTATAATTGATTGTCTCTCCCATAAGTAGCTTGCTGAATCCCAAGTGTCTGCTGCCTGGAGGACGTAAAGAAAACTGAAAATTTGTCTTACCTGAAATTTTCTTTTTCTTGAGTCCGTAAGGCAGCACAATTATCCATCCCTATAAAAAAGAAATCTTGCATCAAAATGGAATTGTGTAGTTCTTCCTAATGTGTAGCTTGATAATTAACACTTCTGGGAGACGTGAGGGGGGTCTATTATAGGCTTGTTTATTGGCTGTGCCTTTTTTCTGTCCTACCAGGGATTGGACCAGAGCTTCCCAAGTATGTGCTGCGGACTCAAGAAAAAGAAAATTTTAGGTAAGACAAATTTTCAGTTTTTCCTTTAATAAGACCTGTGAGTGCATGGCCATCTTTTCGGACTGTTATCTATTTGTTTGCTTTTTGCACCCAGGCACCTTTGCTTTATTAATGTGTTCCGGCTTCCTGCTGCAGCTTTATATATATATATATATATATATATATATATATATATATATATATATATATATATATATATCCATGTAGAAAGCTGAAGCACACTGGGATTTGTCAAGATAAAACTTATTTTATTTTATATGATTGACGTTTTGGTCCACACGTCGATCATATAAAATAAAATAAGTTTTATCTTGACAAATCCCAGTGTGCTTCAGCTTTCCACATGGATATATAACTTTTTCTGAATAGCACCTGGGTCCTTGCTCCAGTAAGTGTGTGCCACAGCCTTTCTGCATATATATATATATATATATATATATATATATATATATATATATATATATATATATATATATATATATATATATATATATATATATATATATATATAGTCAAATACAAAAGTCCTCTGCACTCAACCCATTATCAATATATTTAAGACAGAGACATTTTGTGCATACTGCTACTAAAAAATGCCTTACCCTTTAAACAAAACAGGGATTGTTTGTCCATATATTGCAATATATTTAAGCTGGCCGACTACGTCAAAGTCATCCCATATCTGGCCAGTCCTATGCTCAATTTTATCTGATTCATTAAGAATTCTATTGCTTCATTATACATTTTACAAAGGGACCAGGTTTTACCTGCAACTTACTTGCTGCTTTCAAAGTAAACCTCCATACTTGGCTGCCCTTTTGTTATAGTTTATACAGGAGCAGTGACCAGCTCCATGTTGTAGCTCCCACCCTTCCCAGCTATAGTCAGGTGATCCCACTGGTGTCTAATAAAAACACATTACATTTTTCGCTAACCAATTACTGTATATTAGAAACATTATTTATTTTGCACAGCCTATCTATTTATCCAGTTGTTATTTTTACACTGAACTGTTCCTTTAATATTGTGAAAATCTAAGAATAGTGGCTAAATATGCCTAACAGAGTATAAAATACATCTGGCCTGCCAGCCGTGGCTGTTGGAGAAACACCTGTTACACCGCTAGACACTCTTTACAAGTCCCCACACTTATGGAACAAAACACCAGCTGGCCCTGTAAAAACCACCTTAATTAACTTTAATGCTCTCAATTAAGGTAGCTAAAAATAAAGATTAGACCACGTACATGAGAGCTCAATTTTAGCACTGGAATAATGAACTAATACATTCTTAGATTATGTAGACTTCAACTGTAGTTTAACATCCAGCCCACAAGCAAACATTTATCTGTGCTTCAATAGATACCAGTACAGCCAAGGGTGAACTTGAAATTAGTGCTGCATCCAGTGCTGCAATTAGGCTTGTATCATCATTAGCTCCCTTGGTAAGGTAATTTCCTCTTTGCAACACTTTACAAGAAGGTACTGTAATTCAGTCACATTTATTAGTCAGTGAAATTCCATAGAGAATATGTGGATTCAGATTAGGCACACATCTATTTCTCATCAATTGCCAAACAGTGATGTTTTTAACTAACTCCACTGAGATTGTTATAGTTCTACACCAGCCAAAGGGAAGCAAGCTGGTTGTCCTATTTCTTTTGCTTATTAATATAGAGTATATAGAGAATATAGAGTTAAAATGGCAGAACAAAGGGTCTGCCAGTTTACATACATAAGGCTTCCACCATAAGAATTCTAGTGCTTGCATAGCTTTTAGATAGATATTAACTTTGTAGTATATGAAATATTGAATTAATAGATTTCTTTAGGCACTGTAATAAAAAAAAAATCAAGTTTGTCTTCAAAGGATTCTGTCATGGTTTATGGTAGTTTTTATTGTTACACAGTTTACATTATAAATAATTCACTCTACGGTATAAAATTTTATTCCTGAACCACGTGTATTTTTTAAGCTGTAATATTGGTGTGTAGGCAGCCATCTCAGGCCATTTTGCCTGATCCTGTGTTTTCAGAAAGAGCCAGCACTTCACAATATAACTGCTTTCCATAAGCTATTGTAAGCTTGATAAAGGGCTGGAAGGGCTCGAAACGTCGCTTAGCTTGAGGCACGAATAAAGTTCCAATTTTTTCACCATAATCGGAGTGCTGCTGAAGTATTTTCTTGCTTTCCATAAGCTATTGTTTCTCCTAGTCAGTGTAACTGGAGGAGTCGCAGTGGGATTTTTACTATTGAGTGCTAATCTTGTATCTACCAGGATTCTGTTATCTTGTGTCAAGGAGCTGTTATTTGGTTACCTTTCCACTTTTCTGTTGGTAGGCTACTGGGGGGAAAGTGAGGGGTGTGATATCACTCCAGTTTGCAGTGCAGAGTGACTCAAGTTTATCAGAGCACAAGTCACATAACTAATAGCACCCAAAAACTAACAATATGTCTAGTTGCATATAACATTTCAAAATTAAATATTATAAAATCTATATTCTCTTTTGAAAAACAGATCACAGTGCAGAATTCTGCTGGAGCAGCACTCTTAAAGAGATAGTAACACCAAAGAATTAAAGTGTTTTTAAGTAATGAAAATATAACGTGCTGTTGCGCTGCACCAGTACAACTGGTGTGCTTGCATCAGAAACACAATTATAGTTTTATATAAACAAGCTGCTGTGTAGCCATGGGGGCTTACTGTATCTATTATCTACTGTGTATCCTGTGCTTGAATGGTTGCCCCAATGGCTACACAGCAACTTGTTTATATTAACTATACTTGTGCAGTGTCGGACTGGGATGCCAGGCACCCACCAGAACATCTTAGACCATGGGCCCACTTTCCAAACTATTATTCCTCCTCTCCTCACTCAACTTCCTTATTCTCCTAGTCTTTTATATCTACTTACTCTATTCTTCCATTATTAAGCATTTTTTCCCCATAAAGTAATAGGGAATGGCCATGAAATAGACCAAATGTTTAGAAGCTAGAGGGCCCACTGACACCTTGGCCCACTGGGAGTTTACCTGGTATCCTGGTGGGTCAGTCCGACACTGTATTGTGTTTCTGAAGCAAACACAACAGTTTTACAGTGCAGGGCAGCACTACATTATATTGGCATTGACACTTTATTTTATTGATATAGCTGTCCCTTTAACTGATGCTTTATATAAAATACATGTTTTCCTATCACAGAATCTTTTTAAACACTTGACCATTCAATGCTACTTTTTCATTTGTTTCAAATGGGTTGCAAGAAATAATGAAAACGTTAACATTTTGAATTTCTGGTGTCAGCTACCATGTAGTTTCTTCATTTGAATTGTAGACTAGTCCATCTGTCAGTAATGAATACCTATTACACTGTTGCTAGAGTGTAAGATCCCATAGATGACCATGTGCCAGTGTATTTTGTTATGGAAAATATAAATATTCCAATTGTCTGTTCTAAATAGCATGGAGTGGTAAAATATAGTAATGCATATGTTAATTTCTCTGATCACTCCATTAATCAGTCATTCATTCTACATGGCCATAAAATAAACAAACTGACATCAGGATTTATTTCCAGTGCGGGGTACTCTAAGTTTATTGTAAATAAACATTTTTCACTAACTGAACAATAGTAGAAGAAATAGCAATGCAAAATGTATTTATCTACATTTGAATTCACTGCAGGGAATGATTGTGCTTGAGAGGACACAGAATACATATGATTAAAAAAAGTATTTTCTATTATCCAGAGAGCTTTGATCATTTTTGCCCTAACAAGCAATTGTTAATTTTTGACTAGGTTTTTTTTAAAATGTAATATATTAAATAATATTAAATTACCAACTTGTACTTGATGGTAAGTTTTTATGTCTTAATCTTTTTTAAGGCATGGTTCTCCAAATTACAGAAAAATCTATCTTGAAAACCCCAGATCCCAAGCATTTAGAATAAATAGATACCATATGTTTAATATGACAGATCTTGATAAAGAAAATGCTAGAGAACCCTAGTCACCACCCAAACAAGGTTTCAGAAAGAAAAGTAATATATCAGTGATTTCAAAATAACAGCAAGTCCCTGATGTATTATTTTGGTGGCATTAACTGCAACTGGTAATTCTACATCAATGATATGTCTGGCAATGGGCTAAGAATAAACAATGTGCCAGGAAATGATAAAGGTGTTTTTTTTAATAAAAGTACCCTTGCCACTTTTTAGTTAACATTTTATGAAGAGAGAAGAAGATGCAAACAAGCATTTTTGCTTCTTCTATTCTGAATTGTTTCTCCTGCTTGTACCAGCACAATAAATACAAATTAAGAATAAATGTTTTAATGGATGAATCATGTAATTACAAATAATGACTAAAGGCAAATCTCAGATTAATTGGAATAGTTAGCGCACAAAAACACAATACAGTCTTGGTATGTTTATATAAGTACTTCGATTGGAGTAGACCCTCGCACATCCGTTAAGCAGATGTATAAATTAGCTCGGTGCTCAATGGATGGAGGATACGGTGACCTCCCAGTAACAGGAACAAAAAACACACCAGCACACGAGACTTGTATCTGCAGGGCGAGCCCTTGCAAAAGTTTTTACTGCGGTGGTGCAACGTTTCGGGGCTCTGCCCCCTTTGTCAAGCCCCGAAACGTTGCACCACCGCAGTAAAAACTTTTGCAAGGGCTCGCCCTGCAGATACAAGTCTCGTGTGCTGGTGTGTTTTTTTGTTCATGTTTATATAAGTAGACATACTGGGTGGGAAAAATGTAGATAAACGGTAGGTAATTGGGTTAAAGGTCCGCGCTTGTATCTATAAGACGGTCAGCTGCGCCAATTAAAAAAGTGGATACCACTTATCCACGTATGTACAATAAAATCAAAGGGGGGGGGGTTTCGGTGCGCTAGTTGGGTCTAATCCCGATTAGACCCAACTAGCGCACCGAAAACCCCCCTTTGAAAAATGTAGATAGTTTGACTATGCAATTCTATATTTCTATACTGTATATTTTTTAATGTGATGGAACACAATTTTATTTTGTGTGTTTTTTAATTTTTAAACTTAAAATATTCTGGCTGTAATTGTTTCTGAGAGATTTTACTTATTCTGTATGACAGTATCCAGTACAAAGAACACATGATATAGATATCACAAAACTCAACACAACTTTTCCTACTGAAATAGAGGGAACAAAATAAGTGCGGTTTGAGCTGTAAAGTAAAATAAAGAGCACTATTTTAATGTCTCTCTCGACCAGTGATCCCTAAGCAATGCTTGCAAGCAACATGTTGCTCACCAACTCAGGTGCTTATTTTTGAATTCCTGTCTTGAAGTCAATAATTAGTTGCATAAAAACATGCATGCTGCCAAACATAGCCTCCTGTAGACTGCTGGTCCACATGGGGGCTACCAATAGACAACCACAGCCCATATTTGGCACCCCAGGAACTTTTTGTATGCTTGTGTTGCTAAATTTACAACTGTGTAGGCCATGGTATCCTAGGCTGAGCTGACCTTCTCATTATAGTAAACTCAGATTAAGTTTTTATCAACACCTCAACTAATATCCATCATAAACTTTCTTCCATTCAAAATGTAAATCTATCTTAATGTTCTATCCAAAACATTAAGGCACTGAGAAAAATGCACTCACATAGCATATAAAGCAAAATTTTCATGCATATTTTTTGGTTTTCCTGTTCTTGACCTGTTCTTGTCCCTGACCTTTGCTGATGTGGTGCCTGAACTGACTATTGTCTGTTTTCTGACCATTACAGGCAGCTGTAATTGGCAGAAGCGCAAGCTGCGTCTGTTCTGCGTTTTGGGATACCAAACGTGATACTAAAAGTGAATTGGTTTAAGAGATTTTCATTCATTTTGATTGGTTTGATTAGAGTATCCTTTTAAGTGATGGTATAACTGATAGCACCACCCACTGTATAAATAATCTTAAATATTTAAGGCAGAGTTTGTGTTTACTATGTTTCCTTTGTGACATTAGAAGCCTTACAATACCGGAAATAATATACCCCATCCCAAAACAAAGAGATAATTTCAGTCACCAGTTCTGTGAACATATAAAGTACGAGAATGCAGGTTGAATACATATTTTTTAAAATACAGGTTTGGGACCTATTATCCAGAATTCTCAGGACCTTGGGTTTTCTGGATAATGGATCTTTCTGTAATTTGGATCTTCATTCCTTAAATCTACTAGAAAATCATGTAAACATTAAATAAATAAACGGCTGGTTTTGCTTACAATAAGGATTATTTACAGTATACCTTAGTTTGGATCAAGTACAAGGTATTGTTTTATTAATACAGAAAAAAAGGAAATCACTTGATAATTTGATTATAATGGAGTCTATGGGAGACGCCCTTTCTGTAATTCAGATATTTCCTAGATAACGGATCCCATACCTGTACACAAATTTGAATAAGATACATGGAACTAGTGACACTGAAAACAGCATTTATGACAAGTGAACCATATACAATAATATAGTTTATAGGATATTCATAGAATTCTGGTATTATCAAATAATATTATGAAGGCGTTAGTCAGTATGTGCCAGACAAGTACTCTATAAGTTTTCCTACAAAAAGTGAGTTAAGTCTGCAGAAAATGTCAAAAGCTACAGACAAATTTAGATGGATTAGTATAAATAAAGGCCCTTGGACATTTTTGTAGCTAGCTGCATATGTCAGTGCAGTCTCAGTGGAATGTACAGAAATGGAACTGCATGATTCCGAAGTATAGAGAAGAAAAGATGAATCAGACTGTTGCAAAAAGCTGTTCAAGCTTGCTTTGAGGCAAAAGACAGTGAAGTGTTGAAGATGGAAGTACAAGGTTAGAGAGAGAATTTAATTTGAAAAAGTTAAATATGTTTTAAATACATTACTGTAGTAGAATTAACCAACTAGCAGGCACCTGTAATGTTACAGTATATTTTACATTCTAGACAACTTATATATTTGTTTAGACTATACTAAAAAAAGAAGCGATTAAAATGGAAAATTTTGATTATTTTAGAAATTTTCTATTTATATGCCCGTATCATCAATATATCTGAATTAAGAAGTCTTGTATTCTGTAATATTATATATTAGGCTGTTGTTCATGGTTGTTAAATCTCTACTTAGGCACAATATTCCTATGTTCAAAGTATGCCATGTGTCATTATTATTTTTTCATAACCTGTTGTATAACACTGTATAGAAGTATTATTGCATAATGGCAGTACATATTTATGTATGCATTTTTCAGTATAGATTTTATCCTTTTACAATCAAAACCACAATTGAAAACACCTCAGAACAACATATACACAGGTTAAACAACAATGTAAATACCACATGCTGCAGAAGTTATTATGCTAAACTGGGATTAACCTACTCAGGGAAAGGTGAATCATTTGATTGATTTAAAGATGAGCATTTACTTAATTTCTTTTTGGCTAAACTTAAAAAAAAAAATACTTATACGCCTATTTAAGTAATCTAATGGAATTCTATTATTCTTTTAGAAAGCCTTTATAAAGTACTTCTTTATAAAGTACTTTTATTCTATATTCACCAATAATATGTATTAACAGGTATGCTTTATGACATATTAAATATGGTATGTAAAATAAAGATTGCTACTGTGACTAGTGATGTGCGAATTTTTCCCGAAAAATTCATGAAAGTTGAAAATTGACGCCTGCATCCGAAAAGTGTTGATCGCGTAAATTTTGACGGTGGGGTTAAAGTCAATGGGCATCTGAATAGTGTTGACGCACGTAGATTTTAACGCAAGCAACTTTTTAGACGCACGTCCAAAATTTTTTGACGCAAGCGAATGTTTGGCAGCGAATTTTCACGAGAGATTACCAAATTTATTCGCCGCCGGCGAAACTTGGAATTCCCCAAGAATTCGCGCTAGGCGAATTTATTCGCCCATCAGTCAGAGATAGACTGGTACAAAAAATAAAATCATCTTGGTCAACTTAAAGTATACCGTTCATTTTTTTGGGTTCAGTCATCTATTTCCATGAATGCAATCTCTTCAAGTATAGTTTATGCACAAAATAATTGATTAGAGCTTATACAAGCTTTCTATTTGTGCAAATGTATTTTTTGGAAGATTAAAAAACCTAAAGTCTCCTTTGCTTTCTAAAAGAGAAAACACTATGCAAATTGAAAGAGAAGAATATATGTGCTTTCATCTGTTAGTTGTCAATGTGGCTCAGCTGTTGGGTGCCTCAAGGTAATAACAGATCTGTGAGTTGCAAATACAAACCTTTCCATCTACACAGCCATCCTATCCTTGTAATCATGGCTGATACTGTATAATGATCACTGAAATATAAATGTGTTTCCAGCAGATATATATATTCGCAAGCTTATCACCAGATGTTGTTTAGTAATACAAAAATTATTTATGAAATGGGAATTTAATTTGATTTTAGGCAGATCAGGGCAAAACAATACAGCAGCAGGAGGCAAAATATTCCCAAATTACATACTGTATGTCAGAGTGGGATTGTTAGTGAGCTGCCTTAATTCCATACAGTATGATGACACAGCAGTCTGACAGATGGGTGCAGTAATGGTTATTTTTGCAACTCATCTAATGAAAATATATGCTTGAAATTCAACAAGCATCTTTTACTCTGAAGCAATGAAAATGTCAGATTGCATAAATTCTAATTTTTCCTTGAGTAGTAGTTAGGCAAAAGTTAGTGTGGACATATATTCTACTCAATTTAAGGCCTTGGGGACCAACATTCTTTGTGTAGCCCTCAGGCCTGGGCTTGAATAGACTGAAGGCTGTTCAAGTTAAAATAAAATAAAGTTTTAATAACATCACCACAAAGTAAAGCATTTATTGAATATTCACCAGGAAAACAGTGACAAAAAAGAAATCATAGGAATTTGTCACATGGTGAATTCATGACAATTGTTAGGTCTAATGTTTAGTGCTTGAAAATATGTCCATCAAATTGCCAACCGATTATGTGCTTTAATTTGTAGGCTTGCTGATGTGCAATATGTGCCTTGTTAGCTACCTGTTTCTACAATGCTCTGTGGAGCCCTGTACTTAAAATATGCAGTTAATATAGAGATTTCCCCATGTTTTGAGCTTATAAGTGGTTCCATTTGTGCAAGCTTAATTATGCACAGTTGGTGTTTGTGGCCCTGTAAAAATGGTTTGGTCATGTACTAGGATACTATATAGCACAGTATATTTCTGATATGATGGATATTCCAATAACAGTAGAACCCCTTGGAATGCTACTAAATTAGGTAACTGACTTAGCACCAACCGTGGCAGAGAAAGCGTTAATTTCTATGTTTGCCTATGCCCCTAAATCCATTACCTTGAAATGGAAGGCACAAACAGCCTCAACTATACAGTTCAAGGAAACCCAGCTCATACATGCAGTGCCATTGTACAAACTTCTCTATACAAGAAGGGGATGCTCGGCAAAATTTTAAAAAATCTGGTCTCCATGGTTAGACACACATGATGGTCCCAACTGAGAACCAAGACATAACCCCTACCGAAACCTACATATAGGAAAGACTTGGAAAACCTGCCTCCCTTAATGCCCTCGAAACTACAAGTAGTGCTTGTTACACACATGTAGAAGTAATGCACAATTTAAGTTAGGTGTGTTGAAGTTTTTTATTAGCAAGGTAATAAAGAGAATCCATAAAATGAATAACAGTACAAACATGGAATAACATGTACTATGTTGAAGTAAACTGTAACCGTCAAAAGTAACACTGACTGTGATTTATGCAAGTGCTGTGTAATCATACGTATTGCTCATGTTAATGTACTTTATTGGAATAAAGCTTTGTTAAAAAAAAAAAACAATTGAAATCTTACTGTGAATTTCCATAGCCTATGGAAGTAACGGTTGATAGTAATAGTGAGGTAATCTGGTTACATCATACAAATATAGCAGTGATATAATTTTGGTTTCAGCCAAAAACAAACAAACTGTTGTTTAACATAAACTACTTAACAGAAAAAAAAGCAATGCAATTAACAGCCCTTATTGGATGAGACCACTCTAGGGTGACCTATACATTACCTTACCCATAACAAAGAAACAGGATTCAAAGTGCAATGCTAACTAGTTGCCATACAACTATTGTTTATGCCAATATCCCAATTAAATAACACAGTTCTTATCTTGCATAATGAATTTACAACTGGGAGATAGATTTAAAATTATCCCAGTAGTTCGATCCCTTGGTCATTTCAATCCGTTTTCCATCCGGTATAGTCTGTGCATATCTCCAAATACTGTAAAACAACACTTCTCAAGGAAGCTCAGGGAAAAACAGCAAGACATATTGATAGTATAGTTTGGTATAGTAACTTTTTCGCAAATTTTAAAATTACCCATCTGTGTTTCACACTACCAAAGGCTTGAGGCTAGTTTTAGCCTACCACAGGAAACACTGGACACCTTAACACATAGAGGAAGGTGGGTGCATACAAATGTTTAGAATTACTGCAAGCTTCTCAAATAGATTTCTCATCAATTGTGCCAACTTCAAACTTTGGGTTTTCTAGAGAGATATGCGCTTTATATAGTGTAAAAAATTTTTTATTATGCCTCAGACACCTTAAAGTTACATTCACATAGGATGATTAAAAAATGCTTGTAAGTCTATCCAGTCTGGTGCACACTTCCAACTCATTGAGTTAAATTTCAGTTTCTCATGCTGGCATCTCTTTTTCTCTCACAATGTGTTTCTTTCTAGTCGCACTCTGGACAACATCACCAAGCTCAGCCTAACATGTTTTATCACTCTGGACTTCCTTGGAGGGTGTTTTTAAAATTTGTGAAAAAATGACTAGACTATACTAACAATATTTCCTGCTATCTTTCCCTCAGCTTCCTTAAGAAGCACTGTTTCACAGAATTTGGAGATTTGCACATAATTAATTTACTATAGGAGATGAGTAAAACACTAAAAGTGGCCATAGACACGCAGATCCTATCGTACGAATCGAGGATTCGTACGATTTTCAGATCGTGTGCCGACATCTTTCGCCCGCCAGAGATCGGTCGTTTGGTCGATCGGTCAGGGTTGATTTTGACCGGACCGATCCCGCTGGAGCCCATTGCGCATCGTAATCGGATCGTTTGGCCATACGGCCGAACAATTAGATTACCCCTGATATAGCCATGCCATGCGTCTATGGCCACCTTTAGGGGCACATTTACTTAGCTCGAGTGAAGGATTCGAATGAAAAAAACTTTGAATTTCGAAAAGTTTTTTTTTGGCTACTTCGACCATCGAATTGGCTACTTCGACCATCGACTACAACTTTGAATCGAACGATTCAAACTAAAAATTGTTAGACTATTCGACCATGCGATAGTCGAAGTACTGTCTCTTTAAAAAAAACTTTGACTACCTACTTCGCCACCTTAAACCTACCGAGCACCAATGTTAGCCTATGGGGACCTTCCCCATAAGCTTTCTAAGTAATTTTTGATTGAAGGAAAATCGTTCGATCGATGGATAAAAATCCTTTGAATCGTTTGATTCGAAGGATTTAATCGTTCGATCGAACGAATTTGCCAAACGCATTGAAGTTAGTGTAAGACTATACTTGTTTTGGAGGGGACAGAGGCAATAGAAAAGGAGAAGTGATATGTCTATTTGTTAGCCAGGATTTAAAAGCTAATATAAAAGAAGGAGGTGATGTTAGAAAATGAGGGTGCTAAAGCCTTACGGGTGGAGCCCTTCACTGACTGTAAAGTGTCCAGCAAATTCATTGTAGAAGTATACTATAAATCCCTAATGTAAGGGGAGGCGTGGGAGGAGGCTAAGCTTCTAGTGCAAATAGAAAAGGTTGCTAGCTTGGGGAAAGTAATGATAATGGGGGATTTTATTTACCCATATATTGACTGAAACAATAGTACTGCCAGGACAGTTAATGGAAACAAGTTTAAAAACTTGTTGCATGACAATTTTATGGCAAGGATTGTTGAAGAGCCAACTAGAAAACATGCTATACTAGATCTAGTTTTCTTTAATGACCCAGAACGTACAGTATAGCAAATGTACATTACCTGGGTAATAGCAAATGTACATTACCTGGGTAATAGGTGTGTGTCATTTGGGGGCAGATGTATCAAGGGTCGAATATCGAGGGTTAATTAACCCTTGATATTCGACTAGGAACTAAAATCCTTCGACTTCGAATATCGAAGTCGAAGGATTTAGCGCAAATGCTGCAATCGAACGATCGAAGGATTATTCCTTCGATCGAACGATTAAATCCTTCGAATCGAACGATTCGAAGGATTTTAATCCAACGATGGAAGGAATATCCTTCGATCAAAAAAACTTAGGCAAGCCTATGGGGACCTAACCCATAGGCTAACATTGACTTCGGTAGCTTTTAGCTGCCGAAGTAGGGGGTCGAAGTTTTTTTACTTAGAATCCTTCACTCGAGCTTGATGAATCGGCCCCTAAATGTTTGGTGCAAAAACAAATATACACTGGAGAAACATAAACCCTGAATTTCAGAAAAACTAATTTTAGCTCCTTAAGGGCTGCCCTTCAGAACTTAAATTGGGGCATTATATTTCTAAAAACACTGTGTCTAAGAACACAGAACAGAAATGGCTGGTATTTAAAATTACGTACTGTTCTCAATTTATTCCCATAAGTAGTAAATGTAGAAGCAGTAAGAACCACTCTATGTGGCTTCATATAAAGTAAAGTAAAGAAGGTAATAGGAAAGAAGAAAATGGTATTTTAAACTACAAGTCTGTGGGGACAGAAGCCACATTTAATGAATATAAACACTATAACAAATGTCATAAAACAGCATCTTAGATAGAACATGAGGAATGCATTCCAGCAGAGGCTAAGTCTAACCCCCAAAAGTATAATAATAGTTAAAACATGTGGGTTGAGAATGTGGCTCATTTGAATAATGGCACCAGCATAGTTGTAACAGGTACTTAAAAGTCAAATGTGCTAAATCCATTTGTTTTCAAGTATATACAATAGAGGAGTCAGTCAGTGGCTCACTCAGGATATGGTTCATAAAGCTTTACTAAAAATTAATGTGAACAAGGCACCAAGGCCAGATGGAATACACCCTTGGGTACTAAGAGAGCTTAGTTCAGTTTTAAACTGGCCTCTATTTTTTATTTTCTCATATTCTCTTTCATCTGGTATGGTACCAATGGACTGGAGGAAAGCTGATGCAGTTCCTATATTTAAAAAGGGATTAAGATCTCAGCCTGGCAAATTATTTGAAGGATTGTTAAGGGATCACATTCAAAATTTTGTCCTGATGAATGGCATTATAAGCAGTAATTAGTATGGCTTTATGAAGGATAGGTCATGTCAGACAAATGTGATTGCTTTTTATGATGATGTAAGTAAGATGCTGGACAGTGGGGAGCAGTAGATCTATTTGGATTTTGCCAAAGTGTTTGCTACAGTGCCCCACAAATAACTGCTTTCTAAACTAAGAGCTGTTGGGCTTTGTGAAGAAGTTTGCACATAGGAAGCTGGCTACAAGATCAGGTACAGAGGGTGGTTGTTAATGGTACATTCTCTACTTGGAGTAAGGTCCTTAGAGGGGTCCCTCAGGGCTCTGTATTGGGTCCACGTTTATTTAACTTGTTCATTAATGTTAAAGTTGAAGGTATTTTAAGTAATATATAAATATTTGCAGATGACACAAAACGATGCAGCCCAATAAATTCCATCCAGGATGCGGCATCCTTGCAGCAGGATCTTGACTAACTGTCACTCTGGGCAGATGTCACAGTGGCAGATCCCATTCAATGTTGATAAATGTAAAGTAATGCACCTGGAATGTAAAAATATGCAAAACATATGGAAAAAGACCTTGGAGTCCTTTTAGATACTAAACTTGGCTGTAGCAAGTAAGGCAGGTTATATAGACTTTAACGGTTGAACTTTTTTCAACCTAACCTACTATGTTACTATGTTTTTTGCACAACAATTTTTCAAATTGTGCAACAATTTTCCAACTGCACAACATTTTTTATTATCCATTAAAGTCTATGGGAATATTTTCTCAGCAAAATGCAGCAACATATTTTGCTCATGCCTACTGACAAAATTTCCATTGAAATAAGTTGATAGTGACCCATCACTAACACAAACTGGGTAATAGACAGCACTCCCACATAGTGCTCACTTGGGGGGAAAACCACTTTCCAGAATCCAACTAAGCACAGCAAAATCCAGGACACTCAAGCACTTTTTCTTCGTTATTGTATCAAAAAACAACATAGACTAATACAGACTAGTACAGACTAGTCCGCACAGTTTGTTGATACAATAAAGAAGAAAAATGCCTGACTGCCCTCGATTTTGCTGTGCTTAGTGATTCAAATACAGTATCTCTTTTTGAAGTAGAAAAAAAGTAAATCAGTTGCTCACTTTTCCTGAGCTGTTGAAACAGGGAAATCTGGCTTTTGTGCAGCCGCTGCTTACACAAGTATGGGACCTGTTATCCAGAATGTTTGGAACCTGTGATTTTCCAGATAAGGGGTATTTACATCATTTGGATGAAGTTTTCATTTTCATTAGGAGGTAGGTAATGTCATGTCTGCATATGAACCCAACCCATGGCTGATAAGAGGAAAAAAACATTTTGGAAAATGAATTTCTCTTGTTGAAGATAGTATTAAGCACTTTTAGCAACATAGTAACATAGTAAGTAAGGTTGAAAAAAGATACACGTCCATCAAGTTCAACCTTTTCGTTTTGTTTTTTTTTAATCTGCCTAACTGCTAGTTGATCCAGAGGAAGTCTTTAGGTACAGGATATACTTTTAGAAATTGCCACTATGAATGAACCATGAAATATGAGCTCAGAAAGGTGAAAGACAAGTGAAAACAGATTTTATTAAGGGGCAGATTTATCAAGGGTCGAATTTCGAAGTTAAAAATACTTCGAAATTCGACCATCGAATTGAAATACTTCGACTTTGAATATCGAAGTCGACATTTTTTTAATCAAATTTGGGTATCCTGAGATCGAAGTAAAATAGATTTGAATGTTTCGAAGGATTTCAGCGATCGATCGAACGATTTTACTTCGACTTCCAAAATCTTAGAAAAATGCTCTAGAAGGTCCCCATAGGCTAACATAGCACTTCAACAGGTTTAATTTGGCGAAGTATTGAAGTCGAATTTTTTTAAAGAGACAGTACTTCGATTATCGAATTGTCGAATATTCGAACGATTTTACTTTGAATCGAATTCGAAGTCATAGTATCCTATTCGATGGTCGAAGTATCCAAAAAATTACTTAGAATTTTAAATTTTTTTACTTCGAAAAATTCCCTCAAATTTACTTCGACTCTTGATAAATCTGCCCCTAGATGTCTTAAATAGAAATCAAGTCCCTGATAAAATCTTACAAATGTGATGAATTATGTTGATGGGAATATATATATATATATATATATATATATATATATATATATATATATATATATATATATATGTTGTTTACTAAACAATTCATCTACTCTCTTAGGGGCAAATTCACTAAGATGCGAAGTTGCGCCAGGCGCAACTTCGCCGCACTTCACCGCACTTCGCCAGGCGTAGTTTCGCCAGGGCTCCGCAAATTCACTAAAATCCGAAGTTGCGCACAGGGGTAGCGTAAGGTTGCGGAGTTGAGCTAGCGTTGATTCGCTATATAAAGCGAAGTTACGCTAGCGAAGGCTAATTTGCATACGGCGCGAAATTCAAATTTCAATGGAGGAACACGTATCTGCACTACAAATGCCTAGAAAACCTTCAAATCAGCAAATAAAAATTTTATTTTGCCCTACACATGTGCCCACTGTCTAGGTAAGTTGCCATGAGTCAGGAAATGTAGGGGGGAGGAAGGGGAGCCCCAAAAAAATTTCGATCTTTTTCAGCCTATCAGCCATCATGTAGAAAACACGCCAGCGTTTTTTGGGACTTAGAAAAAATTTTGACTTTTTTTTAAACAATCCCTATCTACTCTATTGCGCTTCGCCAGGTCTGAGGTGGCGAAGGAAGTCTAGCGTAAAAGGTAGCGTTCAGTACACTGCGCAAGTTAGTGAATTTGCGTAGTTTCATCGCTAGCAAAGATTTGCCTGGCGTAAGGTTGCGAAGTAACACTAGCGAAACTACGCCAGCGTTCGTTAGTGAATTTGCGCAGTAGCGAAAATGCCAAACTCTAGCGAATTAACGCTAGCGCTCGGCGCTTCGCGGCTTAGTGAATTTGCCCCTTAGATTATCAGACACTTCTCAGTGAGACATATACAGTAATTGTATCAACGCAACAGTATTTAGGAAGATGTTAAGGCTTTGAGGGATCCCAGCAAGGTGGCTTGTAATACTGTATATGTTCTGGTGAAAATTATATATTTTTGAAAAGAACAATGGATCTGCAAATGACTAATTTATACTGCTCTTAATGTTTCATTTAGCATAAACTGAGTTGTGTAACTCATGTGTCAAGTGTTACTAGAAAGCAACAGTCATCAGTATTGGGGGGTCTGGGACAGAAAAAAAGTATTTTTGGAGTCCCATTATTTATATAAGGTAGAAATATGTGAATATGGTCCATCATTGTTGTTGAAAAACAAGTCCTAGATGCTGGCTGTCAGTCTGTGACAGTGCCCCAGGTTGGGTAACACTGGCATATGGTACGGCTGTCCCTATCTTGCACCTACAATCCCCTATAAAGCATTCCTACAAACTGCTGTTCTGTGGGACCCAGACAGTCAACCCTATTTGGACTCCCTAATGACAGTTCTGACATAATGAATGGCAAAGGCTTAAGCCAAAGAGATAGAGTGCAGCTTACTTGACTGTCTTCCCAAAGAGATACTTGACTGTTTTCCCAAAGAGATAGAGTGCAGCTTACTTGACTGTCTTCCCAGAATGCATAACAGGAAGATGTTCCAAATGAGTGACAGCGCTAATGTAATTTTAGGATTATAGCTATAAATTAGGCAGAACTTTCACCCAAAGGTAATATGAAATGCCTCTTGTCCTATAACCCATGAATATTTCTTAACAGCGTACTCTAAATGGCAGCCTCTATCACTTAACCTTTCCCGTTGCATTCAACAGTTGCTGACACAGAAATACTGCCTTGCTTAGTAACAATAGACAAGCAAGCTTGCTGTATAACAAGCCAGAGCTGAGAAAGATCACAGGCACCTTCAGCTGCTCAGCAGGTTTAAGACAGCTGGAAAACAGCTCTCAATGAGAAGCTTTAGTCAGTCAGGCAAAACACACACATCATTCTCATTAAACGTGTCGGAAAATCAACAATCAGCACAAAGCAACTGGTGGCTTGTCTTCACCTTTTGTACAACCTGATTTCCTGATTGTCGTGTCAGTGACCTGCCTTGATGTTTTCAGCAAACAGACACGTAAATGATGTCATTATTAAAGATGTCAAGGTAATTCTTTTACCATGTCAGGTTTTTTTTGCATCTCACTTTCCTGGGGTCTGACTAGTGCTTCTTTTAAAAAGCAAAAGGAAAGGAGGGGGGGGGGGCTAGATGCCATGAATTAACATAAATTCCATATCAGAGTCAGATGCATTGCATTTCACATCTCAAGTACAAGGGTTCCTCTGCTATTGCTGTCAGGCAGCGAAAAAAATAACAGTAGAAAAAGTTATATTGCTATGATTCTATGTAACCAGATGAATGGAAATGCACCAGTATATGTCATTGTACCATAATATATCAGACCATCAGAAACAAGTACAAACCAGACAAGCTGATGAGTGACAGAACATTGCTGGTCAAATATAAATGGTTTATCTACACTTAGATTTTATGGTGAAGAAATATTTTAATAATGCATTTAATCAAAAAGTAAAGAGTAAAGTTTAAAGCAGGCAACTTACTGCAGTCATCAGAATCATATCCATCCAGGTCCCCTTCTCCTTCGTGTTTAGAAGGTGCAGTGGATGCAGCTCCATAGGCTCCAAATAATTTGTCCACATCCTCCTCTTCCTCCTTGGAACTTTCACAAGGGCTTACAGAAGGTTGGCTCACATTAGATTTGAGGGAGTTAGCACGAGTTACAGCTGCTGGAATACCACGGGGAAACCGAGGGAAGTAATCAGATATTTGTTTGATAGGCTTGATGGGACCTGGGCAAACATCAATGGCCATATGTTCTTGGATGCTTATGGTCATTTTCTCTCCTTTTCGGAGTGTCATGCATGCGATTCTGCTCTGAAACCCAAATCAGAGAATGGATTCAAGGGAGAGGCTGCCTTCTTGAAGTTTAGCTACATAAATGAACGCAGGCAGCCTGTAGGCAGCAAGGTCACAGATGCTGCAGCAGATTATGTTGCTCTCACTCTTGGACTTTCAGACACCTTGTTCATACTGCCTGTAGCTCCAGCAGTCACAGACGCTCCTTATCCTCTCTGTATAGATGCTAAGCGTAAGCATGAGTGAGAGAAACACTGACAGGCAGAGGGAGGTGTCTTCTGAGTGATGTCACTTGGTAGCAACCAAGCAAAATACAGGAAGCAAAGGAATGAGGGATGGGCAGGTGCACTTAGCAGCCTCTACCTTACAACCTGTGAGCCTCATTAGCAGCACTGCCTGCCACAACAATTGACAGGGAGACGAGAGCCTCATCACTTAGAAACCACTTTAATAGAATACATAGTATTGTTACAGTGCCTGTTTCTACCTATTCCATCAGTGAGCAAAAGATAATTGTCTTACTAGACTTGTTGCTTTCTGGAAGGAAAAGGTTAACGCCATGTTAGAGGTGACAGAATACAAGCAATTTTCTGCTTTAGCTCAGCCTTTCTCTTTGTTGGTGTGTGAAATGGTTACTAAAAAAAAAAAACAGCAACTGCATAAATTAACAGTGAACAGGATTATGTACATAAAGATGCAGCAAAAAATAAAGGAGATTAAAATGGCCATAGATGTCCAGATTTTAGCCTCATATCCGCTGAATCAGATGATGTTCTGGTCGTGACAGCAATCGGACAAAAATGATGTCTGACAAATAGTAATGACAGTCACCCATTGATATCGTTAGATAAGCTATACATGCAGAAATATCATCGTTAGCCGACAGAAATCTTCTAACATGTCGGGACCATCCACACATGCTACGAAAATCATATCAAACAAATTTTTGTGCGACTTTAACATTGCGTCTATGGCCAGCTTTAGAGACATGCTCTAAATAAACGCCAGTTAAAAATAGTTGAATCAGATTGCTGCGACTTTTGTTGGGGAGCTGCACAATGTTTACATGTATAGTTACATGCAGAGTGAAGCCTGAAATCAGAAGGTATTTTCTTGTCTCATGCCATACACACAGCACTGCCTAGATATCAAAAATGAGAAAAAAAATAAGGCATCATGGGCAGAGACATGCAAATCACTTCTTCATGTCCCTTTGGCCAGCTTTGCATCCAGAACCGCTGGTTTATAGCACAGATACAGTCTTTTTTGACTCATTTTAGCGCTTCTCACCCTAACCAGGTTCGGTTTCCATTTTGCTACTCTCCAAGTCCTACCCCATCAGAAGCCATGTTCCAATATCTTGCTCTGATGAGATCTAACTAGATCCAAACAGGCTGCTTTCAAGTTTGGATATACAGTATTGTTCTGAACCATTGGGCTGTATCTGTGCTATAAACCAGTGGTTCTGAATGCATAGTTGGCCAAAGGGACTCTTTTGGCCATGGAACCAGAATAGCATTGACTGTTAGATGCATTTACGTTCAAGAGAAAAACAAAAGTAATAAATATTAATGAAAACAAATAGGCAGAGGCATAAAAAACAATATCTTTCTTACCTTTACCAGCTAATTCACAGTTGTGAACCAATGCTAGACATTTTGAGCAGTTTTTATAAAAATTAACCCAACCTTTAATTTGAATGTCATCTTCACTGGAGTTTTGTTTTCCAACCTCCATGTTCTAATATGTTAGATTGATTATCTATCTGTAAGATGCTTCATGCTGGCTGTCCTTCAATCACTTTTTTATTCTCCTGTTTGGTATGTGATTCCTAAACTCCTCAGTACAGTCATAGATAAGAAAACAGAAGGTGTTTCTGCCCTGTTGCTTGCTCGTTTGATCTGATGTCAGCTCTGTTAACACTGTATTAGCAGGAACATGAAAATTTATTTTTTTTCATTTTAACTGGGATGAGTGCAGTTGTTTAAAGGGACAGTATCATTGAAAACTGTATGCAATAATTAGAGTGTTTGAGTGATGTTTAAGTAATTGAAAAACAGTGATGTTTAAGTAATTCTGAAAAACAGAATGGTTGTTTTTAAACAGCTGACCAGTATATATTAGACTTTGATTGCTATGGATTACTAAATGTATTACATTACCCCCAAAGATTGAAAATGATCAGTTGCCAGCAAAATAGTTCTCTACGTAATGATACTGATTACTATTATTTCACCATTTCATATTATGGGATTTCACCTAGCTTCCCTCTCTTCTTTTGGTCAAACTAGCATAGACGTTCAGTATCCCCTGTAGTCTTTGCACTAGACCTGGATGGGAATCTTCCCAACAACAATAGAATTGTAGCACAGCAGAAGAGCTTTGCACTTGTTTTTATAGGAAAATAGAAGACTCGTACTTTAGCCTCTCTCTCTACGAGCCAAACTGTTCATAGTTATGAGGGAAATGTTCAATATAAGTTTCCATATTATTAAAAATCTCTTCCAAGGGAATAAAGGGCATCTCAATAAAACTTACCAGTTTTGGTATGTTTGATATGGTAAGTTTGGTATATTATATAACATCATGTTGCCTGTCTGAAAAGAAGTCCGTGACACAAGAAAATTTTACTTCTGACAATATTTTGCAATTATTGCTTGCTCTCAGCCTACATTATCAATTCCTTGATTTACCTTAAAGTAAAAGTAAGAAAAGAAATACATTATATATGGGCTTTTTTACCAGCCCATCACAATCACAGCCCTTTAGCAGTGGCAAACATTTTCTCTGATGATGCCCCTAGTAAATTCATTTTTCTTTATCTGGGCTGCTAACAGCTGCCTTTTAACATACAGTATACATATATAATATAAATATCATAATACGAGGCTGGTAAGCAATTAGTTCAGATTAATTGTACATGGAAGCTCAGAAACCAGTACAATTTGCATCAGAATTTAATAATCACCAGGCATAGATCAGTACTGTTGTAGGACTGTTGAATGGTTATTACAGTGAGTACAGTATGTAAAATACAGCATTTCTAGCCATGCTCATTTTAAGGTTTTGTACTTCCTTCAAAATATGATGATGCATCCTCATTAGTTACAACAGCATTACCCTCATCTACCCCATAAGCCAACACCCTCCGTTAAAGGAGAAGGAAAGCTACAGAGGCATTTTATTGCAAATAGATTAGCTGCAATAGTGCAAGCTAGAATGCTATATTTATTCTGTAGAATGTTTTACCATACCTGAGTAAAAAGCTCTAGAAACTCTCTGTTTGTTTAGGATAGGAGTTGCAGTATTAATGTGGTGTGACATCACTTCCTGCCTGAGTCTCTCCCTGCTCTGGGCTCAGATTACAGTAGAGAAGGGAGGGGGGGAGGAAGAGGAGCAAACTGAGCATGCTCTTGCCCAGGGCAATGAGGTTTAAACTGAAGGCAGGAAGTCTGATACAGAAGCCCATGTGTACACAATAGAAGGAAAGAAATGCTGTGTTTCTTTTGACAGGGGACTCAGAGCAGCACTACTATGAGGGTATACTGGTATATTTAGGTGGACCTTTCCGATAAGGCTTACTTCGTTTTAACCTTTCCTTCTCCTTTAAGAACAAAGGGGTACATAGGTCACAAAGAGGTTTAAAAAATGTTTAGAGTATGGAGCTTTAAAAAAAGCTTAATGTGCACTAACAGGTATGCTGTATTTATTATTTAATTTAAATGATGAGAGTAGCTATTTGATGTTCTTTTGAACACAAAAATGCCTCTCTTTTATTTTATTCTAGAAATCCAATTTTTGCTACCTTCAATATTTTGAGATGAACAGAACAGAGAGTGAAGTTATGGAACAGGCTGTGACAGTACCAACCCTTCAGTGCAGTACAGAATCAGGAGCCAGAAGCGTAGTCAAGATAAATAGGCTGGAACTGTACAAGTCAGACCAGTACCAGTCAGGGATCTGTTATCCAGAAACTTGTTATACAGAAAGCTCCAATTTACAGAAAGGCAATCTCCCATAGACTCAATATTATCCAAAAAAAATAAAATTTTTAAAAATGATTTCCTTTTCTCTGTAAAATAAAACCGTACCTTGTACTTAATCCAAACTAAGATATAATTAGTCCTTATTGGAAGAAAAAACAGCCTATTGGCTTTATTTATTGTTTACGTGATTTTCTATTGAACTAGAGGTATGGAGAAGAAAATTGTGGAAAAATATTTTATCCAAAATACTCCAAACACTTCAGGTTCCGTATTTTCAATAGTAACTGTATTTACAATAGTAGTCAAAACATTTCTGGAAATACAATGCATGTAATATTTGTTTTTATAATATATTGTTGAGTTAATAATGTAAGTGTGGTGTCTGAGGTGAAGAAAGATCATTGATTTATCTAAAAGAAGCTGGCAAAGGGGCACCCAGTAATAAGTCAGGTCTCCTTGAATCACTGTCTATTGATTTAACTACTATTCCATCTTTCTAAAAGGGGCATTTACCTCCCACAAAACTTCTAGCATTCTTCAACATATTCTAAATTATATAAGCATGATAATGGTGGAAGGCAAGCAACCATAGAGATGGCTAAAGAAACATTACATGACATAGTTTTTTTTCAAATTCTCTATGGCCAGTGGAACAATGGATGCAAAAGGTAGTCCAAGAGAATATAGCCTCTGTTAACTTTTGTCTCTCTACTCGTGGTTTCATATGATCATTCATGAAGGAATTAAATGTATTTTCTTCTGGCTCTTAATGCCAAAACAGAACTATATAACCTTTTTGAAGTTTGATTATAATGTAACACAGGTATGGGATCTGTTATCCAGAATGCTTGGGACTTGGGGTTTTCCGGATAAGGGGTATTTCCGTAATTTGGATCTTCATACCTTAAGTCTACTAAAAAATCATTAAACATTAAATAAACCCAATAAAATAAAGTTTCCTCCAATAAGGGTTAAATATATCTTATTTGGGACAGAGTACAAGGTACTGTCCTATTGTTTCAGAGAAAAAGAGTATTACAATAATTTCTTTTAAAAGCATTCTATGGGAAATTACCTTCCTGTAATTTGGGGGTTTTCATATACTTTTTATATTAGATCCCAAATCTGTATAGCAAGAAAAGATTACATAAGATAAGAGTGAGATGACTGCCGTAGAGCTGATAGTGATAATTCTCACTGTGGAATTGTTTCCCATCTGTAATCACTCTTGGGGCAACTATTTTGGGTTGCAGAATAGTCAGCTTCATGAAAGTTATGTGTCCTCATTAATTGCTACAATTATTCTATTAGAACAGTGCTGTTCAACCTCTGTGGTGGAGGGCCGATAATGGAAGCCATTGTTAACTGCTCTCTGTCTATAAACCACATTCAATTTAAACCCCATGTTACCACAAGAACCACAAAAAACATAAAAAACAAAAAAAAATGGTTTGTACTCACTTCAGGGATATCACCCATCATTCATATGTGAAAAAGGTTGATTACGTCATATTAAAACTTACCCTTAAAGGGGTTGTTCACCTTTAAATAAACTTTTAGTATGATGTAGAGACTGATTTTCTGAGACAATTTGTAATTGTTTTTTTTTACTTTTTATAATTTGTGGTTTTTGAGTTATTAAGCAGCAGCTCTCCAGTTTGCAATGTCAGCAAACTGGTTGGTAGGGTCCAAATTACCCTGGCCACCATGCTTTGATTTAAATGAGAATATGGAATATTATTACGGGAGGGTCTGAATATAAAGATGAGTAATAAAAAGCAGCAATAACAATACATTTGTAGCCTTACAGAGCAGGGTCCTGACCCCCATTTGAAAGCTGGAAAGATTCAGAAGAAGAAGGCAAATAATTAAAAAACTATACAAAATAAATAATGAAGACCAATCCTAACATTACTTAGACTTGGCCAGTCTATAACATACTAAAAGTTAACTTAAAGGTGAACCACCCCTTTAAGTCAGAGTATGGCACACAGGCAGCATAGGACAGGCAGAGTATGACACACACAGGGATAGGGTTGCCATCTGTTCTGTTTTGACCCGAACAGTTCGGTTTTTGTAAGGCCTGTTCGGGTCTGAACTTTGTTTGGTTTTCAGCCTTATGAAACCCGAACAATAATCTGGCCAATAATGTACATGAAAAGCATTTAAATACTAAGATACTCACCTTTCTTATTATTACAGACACAAAAAAAAACAATCAATCAAAAATAAGAATGTTTTTTTCTAAATTAACATTGCTTTATTTCAGAGCTTTATGGATAACTGATTTCTATATAATAGATAGAGCTCATACCTGTAATTAAAGGATTGGGCCTAATTATCAAGCAGAATATAGGGTTGCCACCTGTGTGGTTTTGAACTGGGCATCAACACTTTAAAACATTGGATAGAAATCCAGCCAGTTGCATATAAGTGATGCAATAACCTTGCCCTGGTGTCATAACTCCACCAACATCATTGTGCCCACCTCTGATGTCATCATGCCTGTTCCTACATCACTACCTTACCCCTAAAGTTATCTGCTGTTATCATGTTCGGGTTTAGCCATCAGCAAAGGTATGCAGGCACAGTATGGCACACATAGAAAGCATAGGGCAGGTAGAATATGACACACATAAGCAGAATAGAGTAGTAGACCACTCTAAGATGAACAGTACATATTGCACTACATACAGTGACACGTGTCGGGGTAATGTTGCTCCATCCATTCCTGTAAGAATGTTAAATGTTCATTTTAATATGCATTAGCATCTTATCACTGGGTGGAGGAATGAGATAGGTTATGGACACAGGGGAAGTGAAAGTGGAGGAGCAGACAGTGTGGAGAGAACAGCCAGGAATAAAACTGATTTCTAAGAAAAGGGAAAAATGGAGGAAGCAGAGGAGCAGAACAACACCCTGCACTGGGTTTTCACAACTGGTGAAGAAGATGGAATCCGAACCCACTCGTGCAAAGCACAATGGATTAGCAATCCATCAACAATATTCTAAGGATTGCTACCATAGAACATAAGGTATGCATGAATTATGCAAATTCCTTTAGGTAAGCTGTCACTTCAGCCATATTTTAATGGGGCCACACAAACATAGCTGCGGGCCAGGCCACTAGTTGGAAAGCACTGTAGTATAGCGCTCCAATGAGGATAATCATGGGAATACACACAGTAGTGTGCTAATGCAGTGAGCACCAGTTGCTACAATGAGGAATGGCATTAAGTCGTACCTGTATTATAAAGGTGTCTGACAATCATAATATCTTGCATCTGTGGATTGCACCTTGGTGAATGGCCCTTTACAACCCCACTTTCTCACAGATGTCATGCTATAATACCTTTTATACTGGTATTATATTTTAATTATTCCTAAAAGCAATGTTTTTCAAATATTTGTGCTCCCATTGTTAGTGGGTCTCAGTAGTGATGTGCGGCTTGAGGAAAAAATTGACCTGCACCGCCTGCACTCGCCCCGCCGATTACATCACAAAAGGAGCGGGACAGCAGGTGCATGCCTATAAAACCGGAAGCCAGCAGTGTGAGGTTGCGGGCTGGGAAAGCAAAGTCGCAGGTATTGGGACTTCTCCTGCGCCGCCTGTGGGCTGAGGTGGTCTGGAGGCCTAGCCTTGCACTGCGTCCTCCTCCTGGATGCTCCTTGGTTCTCTGCCCCTGGCACAGACTCCAGCAACACCAGCAGTTGCCTTTTGAGCTGCTCCCCATCCTGGCCTGCCAACACCGTCTTAAGCCCTTGCAGCACCTCTCCTGCACCATTCTGAACGCTCACTATTCTGGTGCCTCCACTAGGTAAGGCTGTCTTCTCACACTTTTTCCTGCTATTTAAAGGTTAAGCCCTTCCCTTTTCCCTACCGCTTTTCTTTCCCTGTACTACAACTCCCACAATGCCAAGATCCATTAATCCCACACTACTTTTTTTCCCTAATCGTCCCTCAGTTATGGCCCCTTTTGCTCTCTCTGTCCCTGCATAGGGCTTCTTTCTGTGCATAAAGTGGTTTAATATTATATGAACCATGTGCATGATATGTCAGATATACTGAGATGGATTTACAAACCTTTCTTGGTAAATTGCATGAAAACATAATAAATAGTGAATAGTGTGGGTTGTTTTTGTAAAGAAGCGCTAACCTTACTTTTAGGGGCATATTTACTAATGGAAAAAAATTCTAATTTCTAAGTATTTTTTTGGGTACTTCGACCATCAAATTGGTCAAATTCGATTGGATTAGTTCGAATCGAATGATAAGAGGTAAAAATAGTTTGACTATTCGACCATTTGATAGTCGAAGTACTGTCTCTTTAAAAAATAGTTTGACTTCATACCACTTTAAACCTACTGAGGTGCAATGTTAGCCTATGGGGACCTTTCCCAGCACTTTTCTAAGCTTTTTTTGATCAAATAAAAATCCTTCGATTGATCGCTTAAAATCGTTCGAATCGTTTGATTCAAACGATTTTATCGTTCGATCAAACGATTTTTGTTCGATTGTTCGATCGAAGCTTTTGCTCTAAAATCCTTTGGATTCGATATTCAAATTCGAAGGATTTTACTTCGTGGGTCGAATTCGAGGGTTTATTAACCCTCGAAATTCGACCCTTGATAAATCTGCCCCTTAGTGTAAATTGTTTTACATATTTAGATATAAATTTATTGGTCTAAGGGGATAGTTGCTATACAAGAATATAACACACAAAATATAATTGGTGAATTTGTTCTTGTGGATTTCGCTTTTTCATTACTCTTATTTGAGGACATCACAATTTTACAGCAAAAATAAGGTAGGAGCTTACCAATTTTGCACTTGTTATATATTTGACATAGAAAAGCACATTATCCAGCGTAACAGTCTCAACTGAGACAACCTTCATCATAACTGAAACCTTCCACATTATTTTTATCAGCTTAAATCCATGGATTGTCTCTGATCTGACTTTTTTTGTTTCTCTTTCATAACAATTATCAACAGTGAGGGGGAGTATTTATTTAAAAAATAAAATAAAAATTTGACTCCCAATCATGATTTGGCTTATTTTACTAAAAAAATCTGAATGAAAATTGCAGTGACAAAATAACACAACAATTCAAATCATGCAACTTTTTAGAATTGTCACCTTAAAACCAAGAATTTTTGGCTTTTCGATAAATAAATAGGCTGGCTCCTGAATCTCATCTTCCAGTAAAATGCCTGGATTTACAGTTTGACAAGATACCCCTGCAAGGATGAGGAAGGATTGCTGGAATCAAAGTTTTGTCCCGTTGACAAACACAGATTCTTTGCATACAATGCCCTCCCCAATACATAATAACATTGACTAACAGGTACTAATTTTAAAACTGTAGACTATCTTTTATGGGGCAAGTTCAGTTTAACAGCGCTTGTGCAGGTTTTAGGACTGGAACCTGTTTTTTACACACCATCATGCATTTTCTACAGGGTGGAAGTTCTTTTTCTCTTTAGTCACAGACAACATATTTTTGGATTCTTATGTCTGTCTTAGATTCCTGAGGTACAAATTGATTGTATGACATACATTCAGTATTTATGTCTTTAGTGGAGAACCTGCAACTGAAAAAAATGTTCTCATCCTTGGATTGGTGAATCTTTTTTTCCTAGCTGGTATAAAACATGTTTTAAAAAGTAGTAATATAAAACATTTTTGAAGTAATAAAACAGAATTCCGAATAGAAAAGACAGTACGGATCATTCTGCAGAATAAAAAACACAAATATACACTATTACCATAGCAAGGTCAGTGTACAACAAACAGTCTGGTAAAAGTTATGGTTGTGGCTCCCCCTACTTATAATGAGGTCCTGTATCAGGTTGAAATGGACACACTCATCTGCATACTCATCAATGCATGTTCACAGTGTGGTAGCTAATAATATCCACTTTCCTATGCATATTTTGCATATTTATACAGCAGGAAGGAATAATAGTACTCAAATGATGGACATGTTTGTCAATAAATTCTACTAAAGGCTTTTTAGAAAGATCTGGGCTATTCTAATGTGTGTGTGTTGCTCTTCTACATGATAACAGTCAAATGGCATAATGTTTGTATTTATCAAATTGATTTTCCATGGTTGTTGCCACCGTGTGTTTATCATTTTAAATAGAATTGTTTATGACATGGGAACTCCTAAATTTGACCCTTCACCTTGAGCCATCCCACTGAACCCCATTGTTACATATCGTAATGAAACACCAGGAGATTAGAGATGGGTAAAATAGCCTCAGCATTTATTCACATTTTATCAAATAAACAGGATCTTGCCAGCCCAACCCAAGGCAGTATTCTAATAGCAGAATTCCATAAGAGATCGCTACTATGCTCTGCCATTCCTCACTGAAGACGTTGTGATCAGTCATTATATCCAGGTAGGCCCCTACCTACAGAGAGAACTCTGCTACCAGCAGGAGCTGCATCTCCCACCATGACAGAAGTTCAGCTGCTCTGAATCTGCAGTGTCTCGATGACAGGAAATGCAAGCAGGCTGTCACCTAGCACAAGCAGTAGTAGCGCCTGTATCAATCAACCCACTGAGCAGTCACGGGAGAGAACCTCCTTTCTCCCTGAGAAGATGTAAGTGCAAGAAATTGGTCAATAAATACAGCAAATTGTATCACTAATCAGCAAATATGGAAAACTTGTGATTACAGTGCAGATGCTTACAATGTTACACTGGCTCCTGCTTCTCTGTTACTGTCACTGCAGGTGCAGCTGCTCCTCTTTGACTACTATCATAATCAAAGAGATAAGGAGAGATCTCAGAAGGGAAGGGATGGGGCGTCACACTAGACCAGGAAGTAAGTGAAATGAGCTGGAGATTTGAACTGATTATGCAGAAACCACAGCAGGTTGAATGCTGGGGCTAAGGTAGGTTATTCTAGGGGACTATTTAAAGCAATATGAGAGATAGAAAAAAAATGTTTACTTATTCTGAGCTGCAAGTCACAGCTTCCCCAAGAGACCTGCTTATCTTAAATTGTTACAATAGTTTTTTTGCTTATCTTAAATTGTTACAAATATATCAAAGTGCACCTGCCACATATTCTGGGTTCTCTGCCAAATGTCAATTAAGTTTCAGAAACTTTGTATCTTTTTCTGGCTGTTCAGTGCAGGAGATCAAAAATAAAGTCAGGCCATTTCAGTAACAATCCAGGACTGCGGGTTGAGCAGTCAAAATCAGGACTGTTCCGAAAAAATGGCACAGTTGGGAGGTATGCTCTCCTGTAAGTTCTGCATGGATTTATCATGTATATAGAGATGAAATCTGAGAGGTCAAAATTTGACAACAGGCTGCTGAATCAAGTAACTGTATCTATGGAAATGCTGTGTAATAAGCGAAGCCTGGAAAAGTTACTGTATTCAGGCTTCGCCCTATTCCCTACTGAGCCCCACTGCTCTCCCTGTATAATCCAACTACAGCTCTCTGTATACTCTAGTTGCAGTAGCATCAGCTCAATGTCACAGGCTGGATTTTTTGTATAACACAGAGGGTGGCTTTTGATCCCAGGTGGACTTCCATGCTGCCTGCGTGACAACAGTGATATTTACTGCTGTAAACCAGCAAATAAACAGCAAGAGACTAACGAGCAGCTGCACGAATAGTTGTGCCCTCAAAGCCAGCAGTATACTGAGGAGTTAACATGTATATACTACTGCTAATAACATTATATAAAAGATAGTTCTGCCTCATGTTTCTACCTGCTCAGAGATGAGGAAATGAACTTGAATTTTTTTGATTTATTAAACTCTGATTCTGCTAAAAGTCAGAATAAAAAAGTACTCCATCTCAAACCTGCTGAGGTCATGTAGAAGTTAATGGCAGATGTCCCATTTACAATTGGAAAATATGATTGTCTGTTCTGGGTTTCGTACAATAATCAGAAGAATTTGTAGTTTTTTGGCATCTAATCCGAAAAAAACTTCAGATTGTTTACGATTTTATCAAGTCTTTTCCCACACCAGATTTTTTTTCCAGTAAATTTATTGATAAGTATGGTTAAAATATGAGACATTTTGGATTTTAGTAAATAACCCCCTTACTGTCAAGTCGTACGCTTCTTTATACTAGCTGTGACCTTAAAGAGAGAGAAACTTTGTAGGCAAGGCAGGTTTATTAAAGGAACAGTAACACCAAAAACTGCAAGTGTATCAAAGTAATTAAAATATAATGCACTGTTGCCCTGCACTGGTAAAAGGTGTGTGTTTGCTGAAGAAAAAAGATAGCTCTCCCCTCAGGCAAGACTGTCCTGTATTATAGGGACACAGACTAATAGGGAATTAGGGCTAGTGAGTTCCCTGATCCAACGTGTTAGGATCCAGGTCACGGCGCTGAGATCCTGAGGGTGTATTTAGCCAGGAATCTCCTGGCGCCCTTGTATTTTGTCTTTCATGTACAGTAGCATATAGGAGTTGTAGTTTCACTATATCCTTACTTCACTATTTCCACATAGAGAAGGTCCAGCCTGGTGTGTTAGGGTCCAGTGTAACACATGCTCTATTCCTTTGGGCGGATATTAACCCTTTTGGTCTAAAAGAGCCCAAAAACCCATTCCAGTACTATGGAGGGAGAAAGCAGGGAAGGGGGCCAATGGAGGGAAGGGGATGGGGTTTCTATTAACGGGGGTTTAGTTATCCTTTAATAAAAGGAGAAAAGGCACAGTTTACATAATATACTGTTCCTTTAAGATGACCTCTTATTTATTCCTTAATTACCTCATATTAAATACTTTGCCACCAGGTCTTGCTGACCTGGTGCCTAAAGTATATATAGTATAAAACCTATGTGTCCATAAGCATATTTTTAAGTAGACCCTAGCATCTATAGGCTATATCCAGTAAGTTCTCCATTCACAAATACTGCATTTGTTTTGTGCAGGTGACACCATGCCATTTACATGCCACTGCTATGATTGGAAATGTTTGTGGCCCTTTCACAGAAATATCTACACAGCCCCTTATTATTTCATTATACCCATCAGGGCTGAGGAAAGTATTATTTATTCACACTGGCACTATTCACTGCCTAGATGACACTTTATTTTTCTAAAGTTTTCTAAATCAAGACTAGTATAAACAGCTTCTTGATGTGTTATAAGAAAAACAGTTTTTCATTCTAAATGTATCATTTTACATGTATTAACAAGCTGTTTGGAGGGGGATCCTAAAATTCTTATAGCTTTATAGTTGTTATTTCTATGTTCTAATTAGGCTACATACATAATAATATACCAATCTGATTAATGTACAGTACTTGTGAAAGATTGCAATTAACAAGCCACATACTAACTATATCACTGTTTTCTTACTGCATTAAATTATCAACCTATTGCTAGCCTGAAACTGAAGAAGAAGTGGCTTTTTAAAAAGTGTTAACCACAGTGAAGTGCTACAATGTCAGTTACAGAGTGTAGCTATCAATATTCTTTTTTCACATTAGCATTTCCATAATAAAATAGATTGGGCAACTGAAATATGGTATATGATACCTTAATATTTGAATCAGCATTTTTTTATGTTTTATTAATTTAAATATTATTTCCTGTGATTTGTATTGTTTACAGTACCTACTGTGGTACTCCTAAACTACAGTATGAACTATTATTAGAGTTGATGGGTGCATAGTGAAGAAAAAAACATGTTCACATGTATTGCAAATTATGACAGTGTTACTTTTTTAACTTATAAGGGGCTAATTACAATAAATGGTAAAATGTTTGTGCATTTTCATTTGCTAATTTTAAGCCATGTTGTACTGTGCAGACACCGACTGTGTAAGACTGTAACTGATACAGAGAATCTAAACCTCACTTATTCCACTCGCCTAAAACAGCTTGGCTCACAAAGTGATCTCTGTCTGTTTACTCACATTCAAGCAATCACACACTTGGTATAACTTAATACACAGGAGAAATGTGTCATCTGTTCTGTGGTTCTCTGGTGTACTGTGCTGACGTTCAACAAGAGCTGCTGCAGGTGTTTGGAATTTTCATGTACATTCATTTTTCTTCTTGTCAGCAATGCTGATTACATATTTTGTGTGTTTGAACTTGCTATGCAAGCATTTGATTATATTGGATATACAGGTATGGGATCTGAAAGCTCTACATTATGGAAAGGCTCTCTCCCATAAATTCCATTTTACCCAAATAATCCAATTATAATAATCCAAACTAAAATATAATTAATCCTTAATCAAAGCAAAACCAACCTATTGGCTTTATAAGGTGGCCCTTTTATCAAAGGTCGAATTTCAAATTCATGTGAATTTTTTTTAAATTCAAATATACTCATAATTCGACTGGGAGGCTATTTAAGAAAAATTTAAATGTCTAATTTTCAATCTAATGGTTCCGACCTTTAAAATTCGATTTGTATTCAATTCATATTCGATTTGTATGAATCAAAGGTCAGGAAGGCTATTAACATCTCCAAATGGCTCCACGAACCTCTGCCATTGACTTGTAAATGAACTCGACAGGTTTTAGGTGGCGAATATTCGGATTAGGACTGTTTCCATGGTCGAGATGTGATACATCTCACATTCAAGTTTACATTTGAATATGGGGATCAAAATAAGAATGTGTGAATTTTGACACTCGAAAATTCTAATTTGAATTCAAACTTACTCTTCGACCCATAAGGAATCAGGCTCATAGTTGTAACCCTGGGGATCAATGATTATCTCTTTTTACCACTGGTTTTGGTATTACAGCTGTTAACTCCTTTTAACATTTAACATTTCAGAATCTCCCACTGTATAATTATATATCGTTTGTTATATAATATACTTTAGTTTTCAATGCACAGTGCTTTTCACTATATGATGTCACAGTGTGTTTATGTAATAACTGTACCTGGTGGATTAGTGGGAGGGGGTCTGCAGGGACGCCTGCAGCCCCCTCGGCGGGGACGCCCGACACGCTGCTCCACTTCTAAGTCCTCTCCTTAGGGTGCGCGTGGCGCGCTGCTTCCTGGTTTATAGCGCATGCGCGCTGGCGTGATGACGTCAGCGGGCAGTGGCGCGAAATTCAAAGGGTATTTAAAGGGACTTCAGTGTGTAATTCGGGTGCCCATTATAGGAGTTTGTTCTTGATGCTTTCTGAGCTTTATGCTAACCTGTTATTCTGATTCCTGTTTTGACCTCTGCCTGGCTATTTGAAGATCCTGACTTCTGAATCCTGACCCTTGCCTGATTACCGACTTTGATTCTGCTTAACCCCTCTGATTGACTTCCTGGTTTGACCCTTGCCTGCCTGACTACGTTTATTCTCTGCCTGCCCCGACCCGGCCTGGTCTGACTACTCTATTGCCTAAGGCCTTGTACTACGACCTTCTGCCCAAAGACTCTCGCTAAACAGTCGTGCCCCTCTGCCTATCCAGAACCTCTAGCCTTGCACCTCTCGTCCTGGTGGCATCCAAGTAGCTGAGGGCTCCTCCCGAGGCCAAAGGTGGTCACACTACAGGTGAAGCACGAGCCGAGACCAGGGTGCTTGGCATTTGTTCTGGTGTTGGGTGCCGACCGTTACAGTATCTTTTTAATCACAGAGCAAAACAGTAAATGCTACATAGCAAAAAACCGAGGAATGGCTCACCACAGCAGATGGATCGCATTAATCCCCTTCTGGCTCCCATGGAAAGTTATTGAAACTCCAAATATGCACACCACATCCTCTGCAGAGCAGTCTATTTATATAAATTATAGTAGTATTTCTAAAACAACACATAACTTTTACCAATGCAGGGCAATAGTTTTAATTACTTTAAAACACTTTTATCCTATTGGCCCAGCTATCCTTATGTCATTTTAAAGAATTTCGAATAAAGTTTGGAAGATTTTAACAACTCATTGGATTGATCTGTTTGGAGTTTTTCTGCAGAGGATCTTGTGTGCACATTTAGAGTTTCACTATATAATATGCTTTGGGTGCCACTGTCCACATCTTTATAATAACAAACTGTCTTGCCACAAACCCTTACTCTAGAGCAGGGGCCAGCAACCTTTACTATCAAAAGAGCCATTTTGCCCCCTCTCTCACTAAAGAAAAATAGTCTGGAGCCGCAAAACATAACACAGCTTATAAACTTTTTTAACCTTTTTTTAATTTTAACTGTTACAACAGAATACAACAAACAGAAGTGCATTGTGTATATGCAGGGCTACTTTGAAATAAATTAAACACTGAATAGCCCTATTAAATGCTAGTGTTCTCATCTGTTTAATGTGACTTCTGTTTCTGAAGCTCCATGCTGATCGTCTGTCTCGAGTGTGTGACCGCGGTAAGGACCATGATGAATCATCTTGCTGTGGCTCAGTCTTGCCTGTCAAAGCCGCAAGACTGAGCCGCAGCAAGCAGGATGAAGAGCCGCATGCGGCTCTAGAGCCGCAGGTTCCCTACCCCTGCTCTAGAGACTAGAGAAGCACGTTGACACATTACTACACATACTTTTTCATATTTTTCATATTTTATGGGACTGCCCATTGATTAAGCCCTTCTGGGAAGACATATGCTGCATATCAGGTCAATTAATGGTTGTATAAAGTATGTCCCTAAAGATCCTGCATATGTCCTACTGTATCATTGAGACACTACAGTCTCTTCTTTGACACATAGTACTTTATCCCATTTGCTTAATGCAGCTAAGATAATGATGACAGAAAGATGGAACCTCCCCACCCTCCTATGACCATAGATTTGTCAAACAAGTTAAGTTTGAAGAACTTTTGGTCATTACTCATAAACAACACAAAACATATACTGAAGCATGGTTAAGATGGATTATTTTAAAAGACTCCAAAATACATACAATAACTAAATTAGCTAAATAACTAATCCCTCCATGGGCCTCCCCTTCCCGCCTCCACACCCTATCCACCATTCCCTTACCTGTTCTCTCCCACCCCCCCTTTCTTTATATTCTACTAAATACATCTACGATGTTACCTGTAGCCAGCTTATACAACTGCTACATTTTCTTGACACTAATGTAACCCTAAGATTGATCTGTATATACTTCGGCAATACCCGTTATTCATGTTTTCTTCAAGAAAAATTATATTGAGAAAAAATAAAAAAGGTCAATTTAGAGAAACCACACTCCATAGTGGTTTGTTTATAGACAATGATGCATGTATCTTTGTGTGATATTATCATGAGATGCTACTGAAATGCAAATGTATGAATAAATCATATTTATATTGTCAGCATCGAATATATATTTTTCTTGTTTATCATATCTGTATTAATGTTGACATGACTTTCAGCAGTGTAGCACATAGATAAGGGAGTGTTATCTTTCAGTATTGAATTCTTGTCCAGCTGTGATGGGATTAGTATCTACTGTACATACTCAAGGAATAAAGAAAACACAGAGAGAGAGTAAATACCAAACATCAGAGTATCTTGCAATAAAGATGTACTGCCAATATTTCCCTTGAGTCATAATTTTAAGCCTGTTTTAAATAGACCATGCTGCACAATAACAGCAACACATTTTACAACAAAAGGACACTGGATTTTATTTAGTTCCTAAATTACAAACCACCAAAATATCACAGTTCTGTTAAGGCAAATCTGCAACGTGGTACATTCTAACACTGTGCCATGCATTATTTTACTGACAAAGATTGCAGAAGTTTAAATTCATGTTTTGTGATCCCTAAAATGATCTGCATATTTGTCGTTCCAAACTTCCATTATATTGATGTGTGTTTTTTCCTTTTTTTTTTACATTTAATTTGTAAAACATTGGGATTGGTGTCACATGTGACATGTCACATTTCCTTTAGCATATTATTTCTGAATTACAGGATCCTCCTTTTTTTTTTCTTTATGCCTATGTATTAATATTATGCTATTTAAGAGATTATATTTGAAAAAATATGAAAAAATCTGAAAAGACTCAATTAAATTGTGAAAAATATGAATTGTACAATTTTTGGGGATTTGACACCCAAAAACTCAGATTTTTCCAGATTATCACGTAAAAACCACAAATTATAAAACCACAGATCATGACATCTTCCAATTGTAAACGGGACATCTGCCATTGGTTTCTACATGACAGTGGCAGGTTTAATAGATCACAAACTATGTGAGGGTTTTTTCCTCCGAAAAAGAATTGCATTTTCCCCTTTAAAACTCCGGGCAGAAAAAAATCAGACTTTATTAAATAACCTCTTTAATATACAGGTACTATCATAGATTCTGCATCCTACCACTATGTGGAATGTACATAAGAGATAAACTCCCGCTATAATTCTTTACAAAGAGCATTATTGCAATTAATGAAACCAACTCTCACAGCATTCTTCTAGATGAACTACACAAATTCAGCTTCAAAGCACACATCTGAAATAAAGTTCTTACTGATAGGAAGACTACTATCTAAACAAGCCCACCCCCTTAAAACTAGAACATATGTGTTTGCATAATAAAGGGATTTTTACAAGATAAATATAATAAGCTAGCATTTGAGAAAAAAAGTTGAACATGTGTTGTTGGCTGTTTTTCCCTGATGGATGATGAGCAATTCCCAGCAGAGGCAATACATGCAACTCTTGCACTTAGGGGCAGATTTATCAAAATACAAGTTTTTGAAAAAATCGTATTTAAGAAAACAATTTGACAAACTATTTCCACTCACTTTTTTTTCCCGGGAAAAAAAGTCATATGCCAGCGAGCCATGTTATTGCTCATTCATTTTCAATGAGGATGAAAATCTCAATTGTTTTAATAAACTGGAATAATAAATAAATGAAGTTGTTCGAGTATATTCCCACCGATTTCTATACAACCTCAACAGATATTTTCTCAGGTTTCAGGAAATACTTGTGCATTTTTTATGTGTCTATATTTTTTCTCCATGTTTTTTTCTCAAACTGAGAAAAAAATTGCAACTTGATTTTTGATAAATCAGCCCCTTTAGTATGGGCCCTGGCTGCATTGGTGATGAAAGGATAGCATAGATAAACTAGAATTAGTAGTTTGAATATATTCTTTCTCTCAACTGTACAGTTTTTATCTTCTCTCTCTCTCTCTCTCTCTCTCTCTCTCTCGCTCTCCCTGTATGGCCCTTCATTTTAATTTTCAATTCAGAGAATCCTATCAATCCTTAGAAACTTGTAAGAATCCTAAGTGAAATTGTCATACGTATAAGAACAAAGTTACAGACAAAAGAAATTAGTTTTATATTAATAATCAAAATATTTATAGCCAAAAACATCTCTTTGGAACTACTTGTTTTGGTGCAGTTTTTGGCATTGTTGCCACAGGGTGTCAGAGGGCCTTACCCCATTCCCTGCAGTCACCCTAGACAGTTACCAGAAGTGGAGTGTGCTTAATGGATTGAGCTAGAACAATTGCCTAGGGCAGTGATCCCCAACCAGTGGCTCATCTATCGTAATAAGTCATTAATCAACTGGACTCATACCCTCTCTGATTTTTACCAAGCAGTCCAAAAAAACCAGTGTGTTATCTTGCATCAACACAGTAACGCCATGAGGTCTCTGACCCAATGCTAGTTATACTAAACTGATTATGCTAATTGGAGTAAGATTCCAGGGTATATAACCACAGATTTTTGAACAGGTCATTATAAATTAAGAAAGCCAGTCAGATGACTAGTGAAATGTATTCAAGGAGAAAAAAAATACAGTGAGTCCAGTTTATTTGACTTATTAGTATAGATATACCAGGACCTGGATGAATCAGAACCTTCACAGATAACCAGTGTTGCTCACCAACCCATTGGATGTTGCTTCCAGTGGCTGCCAGTCCCCATGAGGGCTACCAAATAGCAACTCACAGTCCATATTTGTCACTCCAGGAACTGTTTGCATGCTTATGTTGATCTCCAACTTCTTTTACATTAAATTGTGACTCCTGGATATATAAATTTGTGGACCCCACAAAAATAAATACCACAAAACTTTATCAAATCGCTCTTACAGTTGCTTTCATAGTTGAGCATTTACATAGGCATATTTTGTTAGCCTTAAGGTTGAAGTTGGGGGTTTAATAAATATGAAAATTGGATTGCAAACACCTTTTGGAGGGTTAGTATATTGCAATGCTGTACCTTTGTACAGTGCTGCTGCTCATCATTTTAAGGCAGGTAATACAGCAAAAACCAGCCGTGTGCAGTCTTGATGCAGAAGTAGTGCTGTAATCACCTTTTTATACTCTTTGGCATATGTGGTTCAACTGCAGTGCTAACTTGACAGTGATCTTAATAGAATAGGGCCAGAAATTACTATAATACAATGCCAACATCTGACATAAACTATTGTCATCGCATAAAAGGAAGAGAAGATATTGAAGGTTTAGAACAGATTAAGTTGATTTTTTAAATTTAAGAAGCCAATTGTATTGCCCTCTTCTGTAAGGAGCGTTGAGGATTTATTTCTCAATTAAAAAAGCAGTGCTATCTCTTTTGTATGTAAATTTCAATTGTCATGCACAGAAATTAAATTACTGCCATTCGTGTATATCATAATCTAGACAACAAACCAAGGGCCTGCTAAGAACCCTAGCGTAATCATTGTGCCCAAAGTTTTTGGGAAATGAGATGCCCCTAAAGAATTATGCTGTGGGCCACAGCAATTGGCAGTTGTTTTTCCTGACAATGGATTATTTTATGAGATTTTATATCTCTCCTTTCAACCATAACAGTCAGCTGCTAAGAAGGGCTGAGAAGACGTGATAAGAAAATGTTTCCTCTAGTTTCTAAATCCCGTGAATTTAGGTACTTCCCAACTAGTGAAACAATTTACAAATAAATAAACGTTTGCTGAGGTTTTTAAGTACAACAGATGACATTCATTGAAATGTAAAAAAAAAAATCAGTGGAGGGTTTCTAGATACAACTCCTCTGCATCATTTGCCACTATATACTGTAAGTAAGTGCAGAAAGGAAAGCCCTGGATCTATAAGCTGCATAATAAGGGATCCAAATGACCAGCAGCCAGATTACACTGGTCTAGGTTAGAGGTGGGCAGAATCACATGTAGCTGTGGTTAGGTGAGAAGGAATGAGTTAAGGCAGGAGATGGCCAGGTCAGGGGTGGAGAAAGACAGGGACGTGATGTCAGGGGAAGAAGCAGTTCACTTCCTTATAGTTTGAGCAGGTAGAAACATCCCACTCATCCTCCTCCATGTTGCAAATTTTGTGAAATGTCAGGAGTTTTTTTTCTTTATGTTCTCATATTATCTATTAATAACTGAATATGTAAGTTTTCCTAAAAGTGTTGTTATATTGTGGTGGCTGTATCTTTACACATTTTAATTGTGAGAGTTTATATTGTATTCATTTATGTTAAATGAATGTGAAATGCTTGATCCAGGGAATGTTTCTGAATGCCATTGGGTTCAGGAACTAATTTTTTCTCTCTTGAGGCATAATTGGCACTGGCTTCAGGCTGGATCAGAACAGTGCACATATGATATTATATTTTAAGTTTTATTTGTCACAGCAGCGGTAGGACCTTGCCAGAGTACTGCACAGGTAAGTTTAGAAGAGGGTGAAAGGAGGTTCTCTCCCATGACTGCATGGTGGGTTGATTGATACAGACGCTACTATTGCTTGCGCTAGGGAGCACCCTGCTTGGATTTCCTATCATCAACATACTGCCGATGTAGGTCCTGCAGCAGGGCTGCTCAACTTCTCTCATGTTGGCAGCACAGCACAGTAGCGATCTTTTTAAATTCTGGCTTTAGAATATTGCCTCAGGTTGAGCTGGCAAGGTGCTATTTATGTGAATAAATGCTGTGGCCATTTTACACCCATCTCTGTCTCCTGGTTTAATTAAGGTATATAATAATGGGGTTCAGTGGGATGGTTCAAAGCGAAGGGTCAAATTGAGAAGTCCCCTTGTCATGTAATGTACTCAGATGGTTACTCTATCTGCTCGGCTTATTCTTCAAATCTGTATTTACTAATATTAAAGCAAAGTGCCTCTGAAAGAAAAAACACCTTGCACAGCTGAACATCACTTATATAAAATAGGAAAGGTCTATATGCATTACCAAGCTTACATAATGTAGGAGGGGTATATTTGTCTTTCCATAGTCAAACAATGATTAAATATGGATATCCTGTCCGTCTCTAGAACAGTTAGGATTACTCTGTATAGTTTCAGTATTAGCAGGCTTAGGGTTGTTTAATATATTTATGTTGGACATCCTCTAAGGTTTTGGGCCTGTTTTACAGTTCCAGGTCAAAATATTTTGCTTGTAGTTAAGTATTTGGCTAGGGGGTATCACAATTCTCCAGTCTACAAAAAGCAAAGTCACCATGTGCATGGCCTCTTTCTGTGGATCTTCACTTCCTGGAGGGGTTGGTTGCTACCAGACGATAGAGTGGGTGGAAATAGATTTCCGTAATAGGAGAAGACATTGTGGGGACAGTTTCTGTAATAGTTCACTCTAGAAGTGAAAGATAGAATCAGGTTGTTAGGTAGTAAATAGAGCAGCCAGAGTCTCCAATGAAGAGACCAAGAGGGTTATTAACCTTAAGTGTCTTCCTCCAGTATAGGGCCTCAAGCAGTTAGGTTTAGGAATAGAAGATTCTTGAAGTGAGGGACCACTTTGAGCATCTACTAGCGTTGGGTTCACCCATAAGTGTGTACTACCTCTGGGGTGTTGTGAATACTATGCCTGTGAGAATACCATTCAAGGTATGAAAAAGATTGTGTGAAATTTAGCAGATATAAAGTTTATTAGTATTTCAATTATTTAAGAGATTATTTTTGTGTGTTTTATTCAGTGGGATTAACTTTAACTACCAATACAGTGAGGGCCCACCTGAGAGAAAGAGTCCCATGTACCACATGCTGTATCAGGAGCTGCAGGGATTTACCCTCCAGCTGGGTAAGAATAAAGAAGGTAATAGGAACCACATAGTAGACCATAGTTCAAAATGGTTTTAAAATGTAGCTATTCCAATATTTGGCCCCTGTCAAGGGCCAGTTTTATATAGTTTTAATTTTGGAATCCCTTACCACTAGCTAGGGTTTGGGGTGTAGAAGTGGTCTACAGAATAAATCTTCATTCTACTGCCTTTTTCCCCACACAGTAATCCCAATCTTTGAACATTTCCTGCCTACCCATTGGTCATATGTGGAGGGAACATGATTGTACTAAAGTATTACGGGCATACTGATTTCATAGAGAATTAAGTTGTTCAGTTTTAATGCATTCTGACCGCATAGTTTTCATAGTTTTCACAGTATAGACATACAAAATTGACAGAAGAAGTAAGCTTGCAAGTTTGTATACGATTTCTACTGTGTAGCTGCAACTTAATTGAGTAGATTTCTGCTAATTTCTGTGAGAGCTCGGTGTTTGTCTCAGTGGAGGTTTTTAACTATTTTTTACTATTGTACTATTGTATTTTTTACTATTGTATCTATCAGTCACTAGAGAGATGGGTTTAGTTTCTGTCAATTTGAAGGCTCTAACACAAGACCAAACATTTCCAATAAATAGTAAAATTATATCTATAAGATATCTTTGTAATAAGGTGTAATTAGCAAAAAAAGACCTCTTGGTCTTGCCAGTGATCCCCTGCCCTTCTTGTGGGTTCTCATCATATTTTCTAGCAGTGCGGTACCAGATTGCCTCTTATTTCTGTTCTTTGTTTCTCCCTTGTAATATTTATTAGCAGAAGTTTGCAAACTGAAAAGAATGGGTGACTTTCATGATCTTGGAAAGGTTGTAATTAAGCACTGGACAAAATGTCACCCTTTGGTTAATAATTCAATAAAATCTAATTCAAAATAAGGAGATATTGAGAGTGCAGAGTGCACCTTTTAATCAGCTGAGTTCTTTGTGGCTTGTTAGGAATTTGTGCTTTCACTTTTTATATCAGAACATTCAACCTCTGAAAGTGTGCCCACTGAGAATCTTCCTGTTCGTGTTTCTTGTTTTTATATCTAAGGATATTGCTTGACTGAAATAGTTGCTCATTCTTCAGTTGTTTTAGACAGCACTTTTTATGTAAATGCCTCAAAGATAAATTTAAAAATAACGTCAATGGACATATTGATTTGGGACCCATCATTTCAATGTCAAATTTTCAGTTCCTATAAAATAGAACTCGTACTGTACACATTGAAAATGATAATGCTATTTTAGAAACATGGGGTTTATGTAAAACATTTGGTGTGCTTATTATAATACATGATGGGATCTGCTTGTAAGAATTAGCCACATTTATTTATCCATTTCTGTATTTGTACAGAAGAATCTCGATAGCCATTAAGGAGTCATGGTCTTATATTCTACACAACCTGGCCACACACCAGCTGCAGTAAGTGCTCAACACACTGATTCCATGTACTTATTCCATTTACACATGCTGAGATATTCCATGTACTTGCAAATCATTATCCCAAATGGTTTTATATTTTGATATCCTTCTCTGGGAAGACATAAATATTCTGCTTACTCTGGCAACTAGGCTTATCATATAGTTAAATTAGAGCTCTTTGCAATCTGCCAGAGAGAACTTCCCCACTATCTCTTCATTTCTATAGAGGATTTTTAAAGGTATATTTAGCAAAGCGTGAACTCTTGCTTTCAACCATTGATAAATGGAATAAAGAGTGTCAGAAATTCATTCTGGTGGACAGTGGTAAATTCAATCTCTGATAAATATGCCACAATGTTTTTGATGTGGTGCTGCTTAACACAATATGAATTTATTTGCAATAATTTACATTGTCCTATAGATTGGCACGCATTTGTGAACAGAGAACCAAGCTTTCATCTGATTTTATACCCAACATTCTGATCTCCTTACACATTGCTTGCCATACTATATAACAGCTAGAGCACTGGTTACTAAATATACTCCTGTGTTAGATGCAGAAAGTGTATTGTAAGTAAGTTTAAATTTAATATAAATGGATTATTTCATATTTAAAGTCAATAAAATAAAGGATATTAGCACAGAAAAAACTCATATATTAAGATTTTTATGTACTGTGCATGAGCCTGTTCTTAACAAGAGTACACCGAAATGAATAGCTTGGTTTTTGCATATTACTCTAATTTAGTACCCTGGAACACTTTTAGACAATTATTTGATGCAGTTTCCATGATACACACACACACCTGTGCAGGGACAGACACATCAGGCTTGGAAAAATCCATTTGTTATTGTTCTCCTGTTTTATGCATTTAATCTGTGATGTGTTGTGAAATTGGTATCAATTATCAGCAACTCCCAAGATGTTCAACACATTAATGCACTGCTTTCTCACAGATCTGTCGTATTGAGAGGTCTGTGGGCTGAATTCTCCTGCATAGGAAAACATTTCCACTAAATATTACTCTATAAGTGTAAAATGATATTTTAAATTTAGAACATATGCTATAAAGGGCACCAATAAATGTGTATGCTGCAAATCATGGATCCAAGATAATAGCTCTTCTACTTTTATCTCAACGTGCCAGTATTAAAGCATACAAGGATGAATTAATTGAAAATAGAAATTACTTTTATCCAAGATGAATTAAAATAAAGTAATCTGTACCCCATATCTTATACATATCTGATACACTGTACCCCAATTTATACATATATAGATTCACATAGCCAATTTCTCTTTTTGCAAAATCTATAAAAGACAAAGTAAATCGTCATATGAAATCTTGCTTCGAGGCATCTTCTGTGCTGTTTCTGGACCCACTGATCAAATAAAAATTTTTTTATAGACTAGAATTTCTTTAAACAACTAAAAAAAATTATCGTAACTGGTGAGATAATGATCCATCTTAATTATGCACCAACTCATTATAGCATTGGACTGAATAATGAATCCTCCAAAAGAGATTCTGACAAACACTGAACCATTACAAACCTGTATACCTATGTTGAGTCTAATTGGATAAAGCTTCTGGCTTGATTTTTATGGTAAGGTTTTTATTTCTAACACTGCAAATAATTCACCCTACCATTTAAAATTTAAATCCTGAACCAAGAAGTGTATTTTTTTAGTTGTAATATTGGTGTGTAGACAGCCATCTCAGGTCATTTTGCCTGTCATGTGCTTTCAGAAAGAGCCAGAACATGAAGGAACTGCTTTCAGACAAGCTATTGTTTCTCCTACTCAATGTAACTGAGTTGCAGTAGGAATTGTTGCTCCATGTTGCTAAGCATATCACTTTACATTATGAGCTTTGAAGTCTACCTGCAATATATCTGCCCCTTATATCTGCCCCTTATATCTGCCCCCACAGTGGCAAGATGGTTTTACAATTAGCAACTATATCTGCCAGTGGAAAGATGGTTTTACGATTAGCAACTTTCCATCTCTGATTATGCATTTATTTAATAGAAGAAAAAGGACTACAAAGCCTTTGAAGGAAACCTAGAAACGGTATCCTTATTCGTCGCTGTGGAACTCCTAGTGTTCTGTAAATTACTGTAACATGTCAATAGTTGACTGTACCAATCCTTTAGAAATTGCGAGGAGTGCCACTATCATCAGAAATTGGAATCATGGTTGCCAGTTGTTCTCTTTAAATACTGTAAACTTAGGTCTCATCCAATTTGTTATTTACTCCAACAGGGACTTGTTGGAGTTCTTAAATTTACGAGGAGAGGCTCAAGCAACCCGCAAAGCACTGCAACCTAAGGCAAGTTTCTTAACTTGCGTCATGGCAGGAGAACCTTTGCCCAGGTGACACATAGTAGGAGAGATGAACTGTGAGAGTCAGAGTTTTCTTGCTAATGTTAATTGAGACCTAAAAGTCAATATTATGAATCATTAAAGAAATTAGCTGAGTAGCACACACATTACACTGTACATGGACCAGGTGTAAGTTTTGTGTGTATTGATAGTGACAAGGGGTGGCTTATGATTTATATATTTTGGGCTTGGGTTCAGGTCTGTGTAGTGGTGCCATAGTAGGGTGCAGTTCTTGAGCATATGAGAGGCTTAGGACTTTAAGGCCCTACCATGAGCCTGCCTGCAATGCTTGTGTAACCTTTAGAATTCCACTTGTAAAATACTACTATTAAATATTTTGCAAACTGAATTAACTTTGTTAACTATTTGACCTGTTGCCAGTAGGTGCCACTGTATCTTTAGTCCATGTTTTTAAAAAAAAAAAAAAAAAAAAAAAAAAAAGACCGATGTCCGCTGTCTCTAGAAGAAATCGGTGACGCTTAAAGATTTAGAAGAAATGTCAATGGGACTTTTTCTTCCTCTTGGCATCTATAGGGAGTAGCCACGTAGATAGAATGAATCTGCTATCCACATAGAATTGGAAAAAAACACACTTTGAGCTTTCAGCTGCATATCCCAATCCAAATTATCTTAAATCACTACTGATATATATTGTTGTTCCAGGCAGTTCCAATAAAGAAATATCTGTAAGACAATACAATAATATAGTATGCACAAGATTGCAATAAGAAAACATTTTCTGATACTGGGGCGCATATGTTCACTTTTCAGTGTCCGGGAATATCTCTGAATTCTTTGGAATCTGCCGACCTAAATGTACTATATAAGACAACCACTTCTGCTGTTTCCATACTGTTTCTTGGGAAACGTTTCTAAAATGTACTATAATATAAATAACCTGCCTTGAAGACTGATCAGAACACCTTTTGTTTCCATTTCCATTTTTTTACAGGAGTTCTAGCAATATTTCAGAAATGTCCAGTAAGCTTGGTAAAGGTAGAACCTACTGTAAATGTAACTCCAAAATTCAGTAAAAATAGTGCTTTTGACAAGGGTAAATGGTTCTCGCTGAAATAGGACATGTGTACAGATGTAGATACATAAATATTTACCTAGATAATGTTTCAGGTAGTCAGAGTTTGCTGCTGATGAGCTTTGCTGAGTGCTAACACCCCTCTGAAAATGAAGCATGTTATAGTTCAAAGCATAAATTTTATTATAGATTATTTAATTGGTTAACATTATTCTGGAAAAGCAAATAAACCTTATGAAATTGTTTATTTCAGACCTTTTATGCCAATATTGTAAAATCAGTCGATTAACACTAATGGTAACTTCCCTAGCTGCCTGCAAATAAATGTGGCATTAGCCCTTTGGTAAGACCTTATAATGCCACTGACACTGGTTAAAGAAACAGATCTGTAAATAGTAAATTGGATGAGACATATGTGTACAGTATTTAGAGAACAACTGGCAACCATAATTTCAGTTTCTGCTGATAGTGGCATGCCGTGCAATTTCTAAAGGATGGCACAGTAATTTACAGAATAATATGGAGTTTATTTATCAAAATCCGAAATTTTCAAACTATCTTCTGAAAACCAATCAGACCAAATTTGTACAGACTTCCTGTATTGATACATTTATTTATCAATACATTTTTACAAAAATTTCTTGTGAGGGAAAAGACAACAAAATTGTGAAAAATTCTGAATTTGTTTTGGATTTTTTGACTGCGTCTTGTAAAAAAAATAAATGCATAATCAGAGCTGGAAAGTTGCTAATCTTAAAACCATCTGGCCTCTGACAGATATAGGGGACAGATCTGTTGCAGGTGGACTGCAAAGCTCATAATGTAAAGTCATATGCTTCGATTAAGCAACATGTTAATGTGATTTAACTACAGGGATTATAAACTGCTAATGTATAAATCACTAGGTTAGGCATAAAAAGGCAGAACAGTGCAACAGTACTTTCAAAAAACTGATGCATAGAGAGTAGAGAATGCAGACTTAAGTTATGAAATGCACCTTGCAACACACTGTGCACCATATTTTTAGCTCTTTGTGCTACAGAATCTACCATGAATAAAGATCTGTTTAAGTTTGGCAGTGTTGTATTCATAAGAGACAGTCTGGGGTGGTACATGGAAGGCCCCTTAGATGCCGTGTAGCTTATGTATTATTCAGACATACAACCTAGGGAGTCCCAATGGGTTTAAGATGTGCTTATTGGTTGTTTATGGCAGGGCACATAATTACCATGCAAACCGTGGGATTGGGGGAAAAAAACAATTGTTTGCAGAAAATGCAGATGAGTGAACCTTACTTGTATTTAGCCTTTGTTTTGCCCAGCTACAATTCTCAGGATCATAAATATTCCCCATAATGAATAAATATTATAGAATATGTTTCCCAGCAGACTGAAAATACCAATGGCAAGCTCTGTCAGCTTTTCTATCATCTGCAATATTATGATGCAGTATTACTCCTGATTTTTAACATTTCTGTTAGGGAAATCTCTGGCCTTTGTGTTACACCTCATAGAGCCCTAGCTTAATGTTATATAGTGGCATTTTTCCATTCCTTGTGGTAGATAGAAATTGGTATTGGTATAGGTGTGGCTAGGAGATGACTGTCATGCTAGAATTTAGCAAACCTCATAAAATAGCTAACACAGAGTTCAAAAAAAAAAAAAAAAGGTTGTGCGGCAAAAACACATTGATCAAACTGGCATTGTCAATATTTCTGGTGTTATTTTAAGTCATTATCTAAGTCAATGTTAGGCTCTTCAACACTTTAGTAACTGGATGCTTCGGTGCTGATCAAAGAGGATTTAAGAGCATCAAGGAATTAAACTGTGGCATAAAGATGGAGCATTATTGTTTAAATGAAATCTTTAACTATTGTGATACATACAGGGATGATCCTGCCCATTTTGCTGCCCGAGGCAGCCTTTGTTCTGCCGCCCCCCATCCCCACGGCACTCCCATTTTCGCTGGAGGGGGTCGGGGGGGGTCCACATCGCTAGTGCAGATTGCACTCTCTGCACTAGAAGAATCGAATTTCCGGGTTGAGAAATGGAAATTCAGCTCTTAAAGTTACCAGTAGCGGCATTTTTACCACCCCTGGTCTCGTTGGCGGCGCGCCCCTGGATACATATATTGTAATGCTTTCTTATGACTCAAATAATTTAACACATTAAAAACTATAAAAAATGTTGGGGTGCTTGCTGGAATACATTTTCTACCAAATATCAGACCTGGCAGTATCCTAATACCTACTTGGCATAATTATTTTGTTTGCTGACTTTGACATTTGCCTGTTGAAGCCCATAGCTTTTTTTCCAATCTTCTTTTTATAACATAATTTTAAACTTGGCTATACATTTGTAAAAAAAAAACAAAAAAAACCCACTACACAGCTATATAAAAACAGGAATAGGCTCTAATATCCTGAATGCTTGGGAGCTGGGGTTTTCCATGTATGGGATCTTCCTGTAATTTGAATCACCATACTGTAAATTGGCTAAAAAGCCTTTAAACATTAAATAAATCCAATTAGATTGTTTTGACACCAGTATGGATGCATGCATCTTAGTTACCTGCAATGTAACAAAGTCCTGTTTTATTGTTACAGAGTAATAGGAAATTATTGTGAAAAATATGAATTATTTGCTTAAAATGGCTGTATTGGAGATGGCCTTCCTGTAATTCAGAATCTTTTGGATAATGGGTTTCCGCATTAGGGATTACAGTACTTGTACTATGTTTTTACACAGATTTATAAATACAATATGCCCTACACTCACATGCAGATGGAACACAGGAAAAACTGTGCTCAGAAAATGACATACAGCTGAGATATTGTTGACTGTATATTGAATTAGATTGTTTATGGCTTAGTTTTATGACTAAGGTACACAAGTGTCATGCAGTGTTATTTTCTTGATAACAAAGCATCACACCGATCTTATTATTTATAAACATTTATAAACGCATAACTGGAGTACTTAATGTGTAATGACTGATTCTATGCTACAGTGATAAATACTTATATGTTTAAATAATTATAAATGCTTTTATGTCTGAAAGTCTTAAAGGGGAACTATCGCGAAAATGAGACATTAGTATAAGCTTCATCATACTGAAACAAGAAGTTTCTATACCGTTTCTCAAATAATCAAGTTTATCTTCACTATCCCTCTCTCAGCATCTGTTTCTCTTCATTCTCTCTTCATGCAGGAGTTGGGTGTCAGATATTAATTGACAGTTAGATCCAATATATCTTACAGGGGGCTCCTTTTGCCTAGAAGATGTATTAGAGCTCACTCTATTAAAATCACCAGACATCATGTCTCTCTACATGCAGAATTTGTGCAAAAGGCAGATATTTTGTTAGATTTTTTTTGTAAAGGTATGGGACCTGTTATCCAGAATGCGCAAGACCTGGGGCTTTCTGGATAATGGATCTTTCCATAATGTGGATCTTGATACATTATGGGGCACATTTACTAAGCTCGAGTGAAGGATTAGAATGAAAAAAAACTTCGAATTTCGATTTTTTTTGGCTGCTTCAACCATCAGATTGGCTACTTCGACCTTTGACTACAACTTTGATTTGAACTAAAAATCGTTCGACTATTCGATAGTCGAAGTACTGTCTCTTTAAAAAAAACTTCGACCACCTACTTCGCCACCTAAAACCTACCGAGCACCAATGTTAGCCTATGGGGACCTTCTCCATGAGCTTTCTAAGCAATTTCTGATCGAAGAAAAATTGTTCGATTGATGGATTAAAATCCTTCGAATCGAATTAATTTTCCTTCGATCGTTCGATCGAAGTAAATGCAGTAAGTCCTTCGAATTTGATATTCAAAGTCGAAGGATTTTACTTCGATGTTCGAATATCGAGGGTTAATTAACCCTCGATATTCGACCCATAGTAAATGTGCCCCTAAGTCTACTTGAAAATCATGAAAACATTAAATAAACCCAATAGGCTGGTTTTGCTTCCAATAAGGATTAATTACATTTTAGATGGGATCAAGTACAAGGTACTGTTTTATTATTACAGAGAAAAAGGATTAGAATTTAGATTATTTGGATAAAATGGAGTCTATGGGAGACGGCCTTTCCGTAATTCAGAGCTTTCCGGATAACTGGTTTCTGAATAACAGATCCCATACCTATACTGGAATCAGTTATTTGAGTGAGCTCTAATTCATCTGCTAGGGAAAAAAGTCCCCCACCCCATAAGATATATTGGATCTGTCAATGAATATCTGACATCCAACTGCTGCAAGAAGAATTAAGAGAAACATGTGCTGAGAGAGGAATAGTGAAGATAAACTTGATTATTTCAGAAATGATGCAGAATAATTAATTGGTTGTATTTAGAAAGTTTATTATTTCAGTATGATGAAGCTTATATTAAATGTAATTTTCGTGATAGTTCCCCTTTAAGAGTCAAGTGAAACTTCTCTCTTTAATCATAGTAATTAGAAAAGAAATTCGAATTCCTATACTCCGGAATTAGCTAACTCATCTCTCAGTTTGATGGATATATTTAAGTAGGAATAAAAGATATCTGCTATTGCATTTTTAATTTAGCACTTAAAATCCTTTTCAAAACACTTGATACCTTTTGCCCCAGGATATAGATTCAATTAGCCTTAGCGCCACTTTTTTCATTATTTATTATTCACGACACAACATTGCCTACATAAGACTGACAATTCTATACTCGGCATGTTGCATTTCCAGTTAAAAATGATTTTCATTTGTATAATAAAATTTTGATGCCATGACTATAATTGAATTGCGAGGGGTTTAGGGTATACAGTTTTCTGAGCCTGACATGATACTCCTTCAGATATACTGAGTTGAGAATATTTACAATTAGAAATATGAGGATTTGCAATGAGTTTTTTAACTGGTCTGAAGCCATCTTTTTCCATTCAGTAAAAATTGCAAAGGAGCAATGATACCTATTAAAAAAAGGAAAACAGAAAGAAGGGAGGTTAAGCAAAAGAAGTGAAAGGTAGGATTAAACCAGGAGTGTCCATACTTTACTAATGCGAGGTCTACTTCCAGTGATGTTGTCCCATTATGATCTACATCCATAAAAGCATTGTTAGCATTTTGTTATTACTTAAATATGAATTTATGAGAATAAAAATGTATATTGTTACTATTTAAACATCTGTTTCTGTGTAACTATAACATAATACATATCTGAATGAAAAGAATGAAACAGGAGGGTGATTTAGCTGTTGGCCCTGTCTTGAGATCTACTGATCATCAGCTAAAAGTCTACTTATAGATCCTGATCTACCCTTTGGACACCCATGGATTAAACATATGTTTCTTAGAAAGCTGCCCAGCCCTTTTAGTATCCCTTTCAGGAATGATCTTTAAATAATGCTTTATGTTTATAGTTGATAGCAATGAAAGCAAGAATGAAGCATGTTGACATAAACTGTTTATAAGCTACTGTCAGCAGCAATTGCCAAAAGTACAGCATGATCTATGTACACACTACATGCAGGGCCATATTTATATTAAGGCACCCAAGGGCCTGTGCCTAGGTCGGCAGGTTTCGGGAGGTGGCCCTCGGGTGCCTATGAATGATTTTTTTGAAGTTAAAAAAAAAAAAATCGGTCAGCCTCTTCCACGAAGAAATCTCTGTTGTTGTTTTAAATGATCGAATAATACTAAGACGAAGAAGTCGTGTGAAAAGCATAATATTAAATCATTCTTTACAGAGAGGTCAGTAGAATTATGGAATTATCTGCCAGGCAAGGATCACTCAGTGGCTTCAGGGAAAAGGCTAAAATACCTTTTGGGATAAGCAAGATGTCCCTGAGTACAACATGTATTTAAACAGGTAGTTGTTGAATCCGGAAGAAATGCTGGCTGCTGTTGTAGGAGTTCAATTTGATTAAATAAAATCATGGTGAAGAATGTGCAAATGCCTTTTCCCATGTACAAAAAAGGTGATTGTGTTTTGTGTAACTAAAATTTGTACAAAGAGGGTACATTGAACATGAATCTTATAGTAACCTTTCCCTATTCTCATAAGGCAGAAGCATTTATTGTTCTTTCTGAGTTTTTTATTTTTTTTTGTCAGGGGAAAAAAAAAACAGTCAGCAAAAAGCCAAAGTATTTGAATGAGACAACCACATGAGAGTTTAGGAACTCTCGCTTGTTTTACTTGCTGGATGCTTAAGCATGAAGGCTCATTAGTTCTGGGGCCACCAATTAGCAATGTAAATTGTATTACAACTCTGGGGCAAATTTACTAAAGGGCGAAGTGATTAACGCTGGCGAAAATACGACAGCGTGACGTCATTTCGGAACTTCGCTGATTTACTAATGGTCGCCTGCGTAACTTCACTAGCAAAGGACATAGACTCTAGCGGTACTTTGCGCCCTAACGCCAGGCGAATTTGCGCTCTGGCAAATGGAAGTAACTAAGCAAATTCACTAAGATGCGGATTTTACTGAATGTTACCTCTTGCGCCAGACTTGCCTTCGGCACCTCAAACCAGGTGAAGTGCAATAGAGTAGATAGGACTTCCTCAAACAATTGTTGAAAAGTTTTCTAAGTCGAAAAAAACGCTAGCGTCTTTTCCTTTTTTTAGGGTAATAGGCTGCAAAAGAGCGTAATTTTTTGGGGGGTAACTGGCTTCCCCCCTACATTTTCTAACATATGGCACATTAACTATACACTGGGCTCATGTGTAGGGCAATATAACAACTCTATTTTATTTTATTAAGGTTTCCCAGGCTTGTGTAGTGTAGTCCATTGAACTTTAACTTCCTGCTGTATGCAAATTAGACAAAGCTAGCGCAACTTCACTTTGCTTGGCGCAGTAACGCTAGCGAAACTTCAACAGCGTTTGGCGCCCTGGACGCAACTTCGGATTTTAGTGAATTAGCATAGTCCCAGTCGCCTGGCGAAGTGTTGTGCTGTGGGTGAAGCCGTCGCTGGAGTCTTAGTAAATTTGCCCCTCTGTGTTTTAAAACAGATTAATAAATTGCTCCTAACAGATGAAACACTGCAAATTGTATGCTCAGCACCTGATATGCAATTGAGATATAGCCAGCTAGCTGTATACTGAACTAGATTGTTCATGGCTGAGATTTATGGATGAGATCCCCAAGAGTCATGCAGGGTTATTAGCTCATAAATTACATTTATAAGCACCTATTATAAATTGTGAGATCAATAAGAACCATTTGAAAGATATCATTTAAAGAATATTCATAACTATAGTGTATTGACTCATAGACATCTGAAATTTTGCAAAAAAGTTGCAGATTGTAACCAGAACTTTATGATAATTTTAGTAATATACACATTGAATACTAAAAGCCTGAATACTTTAGTTTGGATTACAGCAATCCATTCTGTGCACATTTGAATGCCAATGTGCAATGTGGCCAACAGACAATAAGGCCAACTTCATTGCCAACACTTAAACCCAACAGGGGCACAGCTTAACAATTCTTCTGGTTAAAGTATGTAAGGCCATTGTTACATTTCTTTCTACAAATATGCAGGAGGGGAATTTCTTATCTGGATTTCACCTTATTTGCTTTATGTCATTTTTACAGTTTCCCCAGGTATGAATCACATATGTACCTTGTCTGGAGATGCTTAAAAAACTGACCAGCATTGGGGACAGTAGGTCAACTCCCTGGTAACAGGCATCTAATCTTTAAAATGTGCTTATTGGAAATGTAATATTTTTGCATGTTTTAATGTCCTCGTTAGTCCAGTTCCACGATCCAGTTTTATAACCAGGATGCAATCAGTGTATAATTACTTTCCCTTTCACACTTTCCTTGTTCCAGGTATAGAATCTGATGAACATCTGAAACAAAATTGGAAGATGCAAATATGTTTTTCCCCATACCCTAAATTATTATTAAGTTAACTAGAAACATGGTGAACTTGATTAATATGTGTTTTGTTCTGATTTTACAATAATAAACGCAGCAGAATCTCAAAGAAAAAAAAATAGAACCCCCTCCTTGGGTTGCTGGAGAATATTACCTCTGATTGGTCACAGAATTGCCAAGTTACGATGGAGGTCGTGATGTTGCTAGTGTGGCTAGCAAAAGTTTCTCCATTTAGTCTGATTCTTATGACTTTTGATTGTAACACATTTATATAGGGAAGTCAACACTGTTCAATTGCATGCAAACATGATCTGCTTGCAAAGAGGACAGGGATAATAACTCTCATTTCTATTAAAAGATGCTGTACAAAATTATATATATGTGCCTTTTCGATCCTCTATTAACTGTGACAGAAATTGACTTTACAAAAATATAATTTGCAGTATTTGAATGATAGGTATTACTCTGCATTTCAAAAATTTCCTATATTCAAAAGTAATTTTGCTATAACATTTTTTACATTTCCTCTTATGCTTTGGTTTCTAGACCACGTTCTAATTATTATTCTTCTGAGAGTTTTAGTTTTCAAACCTTCATTTTTCTCTGGCCCCATCCTGCAGTTTCATACTCTTAATACAAAAGTCAGGGGGGCATCGCCAGATGAAAGATGTCTTTATTTAAATTAAAATGATAATAACATTATATAAGATCTGGATAATACTTGTCATGATTTACCCAAAGAGCCCTACAGTAAAAGTAAAAGCAAAGGTTAATACATATAGAATGTTTTCTAAAAAAACTAAGCCATATTGTAACATTTTGTAGATGTATGCAGAGTAATGCAAGAACTTCCAGCTCCCCAAAGCCCAACATATACAACATTTAGCTGCAGATTTGAATCTTTGTACCACAAATGCTACTTTGATGTCTTAAATTCCATTCTATCATATGTTTGTTTCATTTTGCAAGTCTGGATTTGCTGCTAATATTTTGATTTAAACCATGATTTAAAGTGTGCCTCGCAAGAATTCAGATCTGGAACTAATTGTCTTGATGAGATTTAAAGAAGTCACTAGGTACTTTTGGATTTTAGTTGGTCATAGAAACACAGACTTCAGTGATTCATTACCCAGTGACACAAATGCTTGTTTCCTATGCATATTTATTATGCTGCTTTCTGTATTTAAGTGACAGCATGCTGTATATCATAATAATTAAATGTAGTACTCTTTCAAAAGCTAGATTCCCTAAATCAGCTAGGCAAATAAAATTATTTTCACAGAAGTTTTATGAATGCAACTGTGGTGATAACAAGTCTTAATTTTGTGCTAGTTTTATATCTTTTGAAAAATGGTAGTTCAGGCTACATTCAAATAAGACTGAAAGTTCCCTGGTGAGCTGCAATAGAATCCAATTTAAAAACATAAAGGCAAGTGAAGGGAAGAAGCTTGTGAATGAGGTCTATATTAAGGAAGGACATGGAGCACTCAATTAATTAAGGGACTGAACTTTTATGCAAAAAAATATATTGGTGTCTTACACTACTTACAAGACCATTACATTTTTGCACATAAAATTAAACCCTTGAGCAGGGTTGGACTGGAGCATCGGGGCCCCCCCCAGGGGCTGCAACACCAAGGGTGTGGCCGATAGCAGGAGCCGGTCTGGGCTGGCCCAGTCCGACCCTGCCCATGAGTACTCCGTGTCCTTTCATGCTGATGTTACTTTTTGAGGCAGCATCTGGGCTTTTTTTGCCATAATTTTGGATGAGAGCACTACCCTTCTATCTTTCCTTTTGCTTTATATATGTACATTTACTCTTACTATTTTATTTAAGTTAAAGTGAGACCACCAGTTCTTTTACTTAACCTTACAAGCTTCTATTCTGTTAATCATCTCTTTGTGCAAGTATTTCTATGTATTTCATCATAATCATTTAATAATTGTGAATTAGTGATTTCTTGGACAAGAATTGTTATTTTTTTGTATTTACCATATATTATTTGTAAAGTAATATTTGTAAAGTGTCAAACTTCAAACAGAAAAAGGCAATTTTTACAATTCATAGAGGACAAGATTTACCCGCCAATATAATTTCAGAATTCAACCTCTGCTCCAGGCTTTATTTATAGACTTTATGATTTCTCATGTGCATCCCATTTGGTATTAGATCCACAGAATGACTGGCTGACACTTGCAGACTGATAGAAATGAAAATGACCTTCTTAAATTGCCAGCTGCAGAAAAATGCAAATTTTATAATGTCTTTAAGCAACAATTTTATGGTGAAATAACTCAGTTTACCCCTTTAAAATGTTATTTTCTGGTGGAAGGAACAGAATCTCCCCATGCCCATGAATATTCATGTGGACTATGTTTAGGAAATATTATTTTCAATTAAAAATGAAGCTTTTAACTAGAAAATTCTTTCATCCTTATTTCTCAAAAAATCCAGAACAATTGTTTTTAAATATTCTATATATAATATATCTATATCAATCATGTTCACCAAAAAACAATACAAAGGGGCTGATTTACTGTAATTGATGTTAAACTGTACAACTTGTGTTGCCAATAGTATGGTAACCAATCAGCAATTCGTTTTTTAAGTTAGAAAATTAAAAGACCTGATTGGTTGCTGCTTTCAAATGTACAGTACTTGTTTATAAATGAGCACAAATAATGCACCTAATTTTTTGAACATGTTATGCTCTCTCATTATAGGGGCATTCCCTGGGCATTTCTGGCGCAAGATTAAAAGATCTAAATATACCAGAAAAATATTTTTATGCTCAAAATTACAACTGATTTTGAAAGCCTCACACAAAGTGTCTCACACATGCCAATACCAGATATGTATAGTTTATGGAGATTTCTGCCTTTTATAGATCAAAAACTCCCAGCAGTAAATTACCGAATTTCAAAGCACTACAATAGAATATGGTAAACCTTAGATTCCAAAGCCAAAAAATCCTGGAACATATCCTGAATCATATATTTTTTTAAAAACATTCATTTTGCCAAATCCAAATGGGTAGTAACCAAGTCTTTCTACTCCAAAGAACTAAACATCAAAGCTTTTCTGAATGTAGCAGTTTCTATAAAAATTTATGAAAATTATGAAAGATCACCTCAAAACTTTTAATTTGCAAGTTTGTATCTCACACAGCATTAGGTACCAAGAAAAAACACCATAAATATGAATGCCATGGGTCCAGTAAACATTTTTATGCCCATTGTGCATAGGATTACCAAAGTCTCTGGTGTTTAGAGACCCTAAAATGAAGTTTGTGCATACAACTTATCCCAGAAATCACTACTGCTACTGAATAATCAACTCATTTACTGAATTTTTTTTACTGCAAAAAATAAGTTGACACCCCAAAACCATATATTTTGGAAGGTACACATTTGAATGCACAGCTGAATCCAAAATGGGCAGCAATGCGTTCCCAAAATTCTCGGTTTTGATCAAATACATGAAAATCATTTGACCTTCCACTTTCTAGGACCTTTTCTCCAAAATATTATTAGGTACCAAGAAGAAACATCCTAAATATGAATGTCAGGGGTCCACTGAACAGTTTGATGCCCAATGTGCATAGGATTATCAACGTTTTTGGTAAGTTGGTACATACAAATTGTCCTGAAGGTCCCCCAAATAAAAAGACAGTGCATATGAATTTTCAAAGCTGACTGTTTGGCTGCTGCAATATAATATATATATATATCACCCTGTATGTGTATTATGTGCCATAAGACCCCCTAACAGTAAGGAGACCCCAGGAGACCCCAGAAAACCAAATATTTTTCAAAAGTACACATTCTGAAGAATCAAAAACGGGTAACCATGTCTTTCTACTGCAAACTGCCAAACTGCAAAACCATGCAAAACGCATAATTTTTTATGAAATTTCTTTAAAAAATGGCCACAAATCTTGCATTTTACCCCATTGTATGTATGTATGTATGTATGTATGTATATACATGTATTTTATAACATATCAACATAAAATTTCCTAAATATGAATGTCAAGGGTCTACTGAACACTTTGGCCAAAATGCATAGATTTACCAAACTATATGGTGTAGCCCCCAAATGAAAACAGCGCATTTGAATTTTCACGGCTGACATTCTGCCTGCTGCAAAATAAGCACCTGGTATGTGGATTATGTGCCATAAGACCCCTAACAATTTGGCGACCGTAGTAAAAAAACATATATTTCTGGAAAGTACACATTCTGACAAATCTAAAATGGGTATATATGGTTTTCTACAGCAAATTACCAAACTGCAAAGCTATGGTAAATGTAGCATTTTTTATGAAATTTCTGAAATTTGTCACAAAGCACACATGTTACTCCATTATATGACCCACATTACATAAGTACCAACAAAAAACATCCTAAATATGAATGCCAGGGGTCTACTGAATAACTCAATGTTCAATATCACCGAAATAACATAAATGGGTATTGTGGAGTACTGTTAGGCAGGCAAAAAAAACAGATGTACACTTGCCAAATTGCATGTTATGTGCATATATGCATGTGTGCAAGTGTGCAACTGTGTATGAGTGCTGTGAATGTGTGACCCTCCCTGATCCCCCCAAAAATGTATGTGTGTGTGTGTGTAACACTGACCTGGAGCAGAGGCTGAAAATCCGCCTGGAGGGGGTCCCACAAAGAGGAGGAAGCAGTCCTCGCCCAGGATCTGGTCAGGAGTAGGCGCTGGGGGTCCAGGAAGAACATGCAGCAGCAGGAAACATAGATTCCATGTGCCTGCTGCTGCCTTGGGGCCCCTGCGTGATCACGCCCCAGAGGTCACTCGTTCCCCTGCTCTGCTCATTGCCTAGGGGCTGGGAAACACGTAGGGATGGAGCTTCATATCATAGAATCTACAATCTGTGGCTGTTCAGTCCCTTTATCAACATATTGCAGATTCTACACAGGCCTGGATTTGTGGAAAGGCCACCAAGGCCCAGGCCTAGGCTGGCAGGATTTTAGGAGGCAGCATGTTGCCCAACCACACCCACATTGGCTCAAAAACACTGGGGATGTGGAGGAGATAAAATAGTTTTTTAAATTTCCCATAAGCCAATCCCCATTGCTCCTGTCCCGTTGAAAATTTAAGCGAATAAAAGGAAGAGAACACGATGAACGTTAATGGGCCTAGGGGTGCAGGGATTATTCTGCAGGGATAATAAATTCTGATGTGCACAGTATGACGGAATATAACCCCTCAAAGACTACATCATATACAGGTACATTATAATTTGTTAAACAGACTTTGTTTTGCAGGAGATGGACAAGAAGGTTTAGAATAGTTCGGAGGTATTTTTCATTTTGCAAACAAACAACAAATCATTTATAATAATACTAGGACTTGTCAACTTTAGTCTATATTCCTAGCAGGGTTTGTATTTACACTTGTATAAGCAACTGTACCAACAGGCAAAACAGGTTCTGAGTTATCCTTTTGTAAACAGAACATCCTGTTGTGCTGTTGTGTCATTGTACCTATGTACCTATACTGCTTACTTTCCTAACTTTTATCTTTTTGCAAATATAAAGTACTCTTCTGTTGCTGCACTTTTACTTATAATCACACAGTTAATTTGCTGTAGTAATGCTGCCATTTTAACTCTGATGCTAGTCTTATACTACCTACAATACTGATAAAATCATCTGAAACAGAGTTTAATATGATTTCTGGTAGGTGTCATATGGATGGCCAATCACAATAATATCTATGTTCCATGGATATAGGTGGGTTGATCATTTAGGGTGTAATGATGTGAAATAAGGCGTTATTTCAGTGTATATAGTTATGCAACGGGTGGCACCAGCCCCTAAAGTTGGCCTGTAGGGGAATTTCCTTGTAGGAGTTTATAAAAGGAAGTGCACAAGTAGGCACATTTTCTTTTGGCCTAGGAAGAACTGATGACAGTAATGACTGGGGAAGGGGACCGCATTTGGCTAGGATTAGGGTAGGTAGGACCTCAGCAAGCTGCTAACCATATAACCCTAAGCGGCTTCCCTGAACACCACTACCTGTGGTAGTGTAGTGTAGTTTTAAAATAATCTGGACATAACGTTTTTAAAGTCAAAACAAAAAGTTACATTTTAAAGCTTTATAGAGGAATACAGAAAAATTTGGTGGGTGGTACATACATTATTTGTCATTCTTTTCTTTTTGTTTTTCAGCGTATAGTCCATTAGCAGATAAGGAAGCATCAGCAGATAAGGAAGCAAAGAGGAGCACTTCCTTCAGTTTCCATTATCCAGGTTGTCAGACTGTCTAGCCATTGTTTGTGGCTACAACTGCTTGCAACTGCAGGTACAGGCAAATGTACTGTCAGCTGTACCTATAAAAGTGTAGCAAAAGAACAGAGGACTCAAAACAGTAACTATTTTCTCCTATGTGAACCTTACTGGAAATTAGCGAAACAGCAAAAATCTTGCACTGTTCTTGCCTCCCAGTGGTGAACAGGGAAATTGGTCGAGAACCGGATTGCAAAAAATGTTTCTCATCACTACCAAAAAGGTGGAAACAAAAGATGCAACTGACACAGTAGTCATGATTGGTATAAAATGCCTGCTTTATTCATTTACTTTACATTAGCACTGATTCATAATTCCATTCTCACTTTGAAGACTTACTTGATGAGATTTCTTGGAAAAGTTTCGTTGTATGTTTATAACCCTTAGGGGCACATTTACTATGGGTACAATATAGAGGGTTAATTAACCCTCGATAATCGCCCATCGAAGTTAAATCCTTAGACTTCGAATATCGAAGTCGAAGGATTTACCGCAATTCGATCAGAAATTGCTAGGAAAGCCAATGGGGACCTTCCCCATAGGCTAACATTGGTGCTCGGTAGGTTTTAGGTGGCGAAGTAGGTGGTCGAAGTTTTTTTTAAAGAGACAGTACTTCGACTATCGAATGGTCAAATAGTCAAACGATTTTTAGTTTGAATCGTTCGATTTGAAGTCGTAGTCAAAGGTCGAAGTAGCCAATTCGATGGTCGTAGTAGCCAAAAAAATACTTCGAAATTCGAAGTATTTTTCATTCTAATCCTTCACTCGAGCTAAGTAAATGTGCCCCTTAGTATGCATATGGCTTATATACGACATGTATGATGTGTCTTGCTCACTAACCGGATGTGGGCCAGCTGGTAAAAATTCCCTACGGCTACAACTTGCCAGCTTGCTTCTGTCACGTTTCATTAAAATTAATAGGTCAAAAAAGGCTCTGTCATTGACCAATGTTTACCAAGATACTCAATTATACCTTTTGTTCCTTAAATAAATATATAATTTGCCATTTATAGAATGTATTTTTTTATATAGTATGTGGATACAATGGTAACCAGGACTGGTTCGTTTTTTTAAAAGATTTGGCAACTTTCTGTCCAGTCTTTTTCTGTTTTCTTTCTTCTGTCTTTTTGCTATTGACTGCCTCTATATTTCTGTCTACATTTTCCTGCCTGTCTACAAAGATGAAAACATGAAAAAAAATATACATGAAATATACATGACCATTGAAAAAAGACAAAGTCCATCAAGTTCAGCCCCTCCAAATGAAAACTCATGTGTAAGAAAGAGCAGAGAAACTGGAGAAGAAATACTGATCACTACGTTAAGAAGGCAGCCATCATATTGACAATAATCATTATGAACTGATTGAATGCAAAAGTATAATTATTTAAATGAAAAAGAGTGATGGCAATATATATCTAAATCAATGAGACAGCAAATATCAGAACCAGTTGATATGTATAGAGAATAAAAAATAAAATGTCCACATGACATAGTACACTGATGTAGTTTACTAGTTCAAACAGATAATATTTCAATACAAAAAACTATTATCATGTGCTACTTTTAACCTAGTAAAATACACTTCAGCGTTATTTCAAAAATTAAGCCAAAAGCATTATTAAGAAGTGCAAAACTTTTTACTGGTGGGTGAAAAAATACAGTGTATGTTTTATGGCAAAATCCCTTTATCATTCAATAGCATCTTAATGCTCAGTTCGCAGTGTTATATCATATGCCTCGTTAAGTCGCATTACCAATGAAAGCACCTAATCCTTTAAGTGAAAGCTCATGATTAAATGGTGAATCCATAATGCCATCAAATGTCCTTCATTTACAAATGAGTCTCAAATTCTTGCTTTAGTCCAACAAAGTGAATGTAAAGAACAGTTTATTATTTATTAAGTCGATAATATGTAGTGCAGCAAATGCTCCATTATGAAGAGATCCCAATGAGAGATTGAACAGACACATATTGTATAGATACCACAACTGTTCTCCTGTAATATAGTACATACATATATATATATATATGTATATAACCATGTATTCAAGGAACCATATACAACTTCAATTATTTATTGTGTTGTACCAATGTTTCGGTCCATTGGTACAACACATAAATAATTGAAGTTTTATATGGGAGTTCTGGTTCCTTGAATAAGTGGTTATATATATTTTAAACCGTGCACCCAGGCTATATATGCCAAAATAATGGTTGCCTTGGAGTGCGGATACTCACTAGACTGTGATATATATATATATATATATATATATATATATATATATATATATATATATATATATATATATATGCCCCATATTGGCTGTTAACTCCAGGGCTAAAAAATATATGCAATAAGCATAAGATTAAACATGTTTATTCTTAACTGTACTGTTAATCCTTTAGATTTAGAATATAATGTATTTTAGCTGTAGATTTTCTTTCTGTAGCAGCAATTGAACATGGTCACCTTCTCGCTTTCCATATCTAGTAACTAGTATCTCCTGTGGGGCACATGATTTGACAAATTGTTTTTCTTCATATCATTGCTCTTTAACCAGCTCTTTTACTGCATAGAAAGGTGTGCCCCAACTAAAATTAAACCACATGGACACTTTAACATGGGGGGCACTCATGGCAATGAGAGACAGAAAAGAGAAGCAGTTGGCATTTATTGCTAGCATATATGCTGTGTGCCATTACACTTAGACTGTATATATTTCCTCTATTTTGTATGGAACCATTGTTAAGGTATGAAATACTTTACTGTAAATGTTATTATTTTGAACAACCACCTACAATTTCTTTATTATTATTAAATTGTGTTAATTCTTTATTATTGTTAATTCTTTGTGTTTATCCGAATGCTCAGGATCTGGGGTTTTCCGCATAACGGATCTTTCTGTGATTTGTATCTTCATAGCTTAAGTCTACTAGAAATTCATGTAAACATTAAATAAGTTGGTTTTGCTTCCAGTAAGGATTAATTATATCCTAGTTTGGATCAAGTGAAAGGTACCGTTTTATTATTATAGAGAAAAAAGAAAAACATTTTGAAAATTAAATTTTTGATTATAATGGAGTCTATGTAATCTATGGGAGGTGGCATTTCCGAAATTCGGCACTTTCTGGATAACAGGTTTCCAGATAACGGATTCCAAACCTGTACTGCTAAACACATGGAACTCTTTCCCTTGCACTACTTTTTGATCTATAACCCATAACCACTTTATTTGCACCTGTAAGAAATGTTAGGGATGTATCAACATTGTAATTGTTTGAGTTTGCTTAAATATGTGGTTGACAGGGCTGCTCCTGCCATGAGGCAAAGGCTGCAACCTTGCCTCAGGCGGCAGCGAGTAGCCAGTTGCAAAGCGTGGCAAAAAGCCTCCTCTTATAAAATTAATAGCCAAATTTCCAAGTTTAACCCAGAAATTCAGCTCCGCTAGTGCGGAAAGTGCTATTATGCTAATTTCACTAGTGATGCTGCCCCCCCTTTGACCCACCCTGATGCTGATTTTTAAGTGTGGAGCGGGGGAGGGTGGCAGCAGCCCCAGGATCGCCCCTGGTGGTTAGCCAAAACAAATTTACATATTCAAAACAAAAATTTTAATACAAATGTCACTTTCGTCCAGTACTTTTAAGCAGAGGTTTAGTTTCAGTTCAGCACATGTAATTAATGACTTTAGGGAAAAAAATGCGCAACGCAACAATGGAGGCTGGCACTAAAAAAGGATCCCATATCGAGCAAAGTGCAGATTAAAAGTATTTTTATTGTAGCAAAAATAAAAACCCTTTGAATCTGAATCCTGCTAGGTGTCACCAGAATGCTGGTTTGGTGCATCACCATGAAACATTTCCTTCAAATATATAAGCATCTCTTTTTTCAAGAAGTGGAATCCACAAAGCAAACAATTTTATCAGGAGAAGCTCTGCTTGATGTATAGTAGAAAAGCAGCTATCAAGATGATATCCCTTTCTTATATTTTCTTCTCTTACTTTGAGCACTGCTCTTCTTCTCATCATCCAACTTTCATTTGTTTTATTTTTAATTTATTTTAATTATGATCCTCTTGGTTGGAACCAACCTAGAAGTTGCTCCTATCCTGCAACAGAATCACCTTCTTTCCCCGTTATTGAGGTCTCCGACCAAAATGCTAACCTGTTGCTTGTAATTACTGCCTAAATCCCTTTAAAATGTAATATGTTCTAACATGTTAAACAGCAGTTAACTCATTGCAATCCATGGCCCTGAGCTCTCTTTGTGGATGAAAGATACTGGGAACTGGAATTTACATGCCTCCACCTAGTGGGCACCGAGGAGCACACCTCAGGAGATTTCCACTAGGAAAATAAAACACAGTTTGCAGAAAACCAATTTAACTTTATATAAAATTGAATGCAATCACTGTAAATACAAATCACTCAATTAACTTTGCCCTGGGAAACCTGTGTGTACTATCAAATCCCTGGCACGGTCTTTCAGTTCCAAAGTCCACTGCTCCCCTTCAGGTGGATAAATGCAGATTAACACAGTTCAGTTCAATTCCCTTCCCCAAGAGCTCTTATGTCCCCAGGTAGCGCTATCTACCCCAATTTTCCTTTCCCTTGATTTGGTAGCCGCTCGCTCCTGGCAGGTACACGAGCAGCTGCTACAATATGCCACTTAATATGATATAAACTATCTGTTAGGGGTATAGTTTTCCTTTAATATATATATATATATATATATATATTGCTTGTGCTTGATTATTAGAATGTATTGCGTGCTTCTGCCTGTCTTTGCCTGCCGTAACCTACTAGACTTTTCCTTCAAAATTCTTAAAATGCCTACCTTTTTAAAGAAGCCTATCTGTTGAGTTTTCGTGTACCTTGTGTACTTAATGTACTTTGTGTACTAGATTGCATTGTATATCTCTGCATAGCAATTTATGTCAATAAAAAAGGTGTGATGATGATCTATTAAAAACATAGTGGCATGGTGAGCTATTTGAGCCAAATGTTTTCTCATCATGAAGGTAATCATGCAGAAACAATTTGCTTTCTACCCACTAATTACCCTGCCTACATGCCCTATTGTTACTTGCACAGGTGGCATATGAGTCAAGCTACATGCATTGGCTTTTTATGGGAACCGCACATATATTTTAAGGTTACTTTTTAAGTAGATAAATTAATTAGATTATCCAAAGGACTGTACTGTTAATGTTTAAAGTACATTTAATAACATCTTATCAAAACAGTTAAATGAGGCTTACTTTCATCTTCCACTATTTATTTAAACCCCTCTAGTTATGATCTTTAGTTCAGTTTGTTTTTGCTCCATTGCACTGTCCTTTGCTTTTGTATGTGCTAACGATATTCCAATGGAATGAATATTTCACTTCTTCCTTGACCTTACTTTTTGATATTACTATAAAACTGCCATTTTATAAGCTCATGCCATGTTTCTTTTTTAAAAGTCTCTTATAAATCGAATTGTTTTCCTTTCCCAACATCATCTCATTCCACTTCACCTGACATTTTTATTAAAAGTAATAGCACAGTTGAGAACCAAATATATTAACTGTCCTTGTACTATCTAGAAAAAGGACAAGCGGTTACTAAGGAAACAAGTTAAGGAACCAATCCACTAAAATAACATTTGGAGGCTATTCATGCAACTTTTATTTCATTCCAAGCTAAAAGTACTCAATAAAAACAACATACAACATTACCTAAAAGTTGGCAGAATTTCACAAGTTAAGAGCACGGCAGGAAGGCCCGCTGTGTCAGAGTTGGTCATGCGCCGATACGCATTGGATGTGTTTTTGATGTACGTTCGTGTCTGACATCATCGCACTTGGCGTGAAATTCAAATATTTAAAGGCTCATCTTCCTTTTCATGTTGATCAAAGTAAGGTTTATTCCCATAGCTCCTGGATGTATTTATCAAGTCTGATCTTTGTTCCTGACTCTTGCCTGCCTCTGACTTTGCTGTCCTGCTGCCTGTACTGACCACTGCCTGTTATTGACCATTCTTCTGACTCTGTACCGCATTATTGTTTGGCTTTTGACTACGCTTCTGTTCTCTGATCTTGTACTGCATTGCCTGTTTGGTACCAACCTAGCCTGGCCATTGACTATGCTTCCTGTTTCCAGTTCTACTACTACACGTTCGGTTCCCTAGCCTGCCCAGAACTCTCTCCCTGGTCCTCTCACATTAAGACCTGGCAGCATCTGGCTCCTCCCTAAGCCAAAGGCAGAGGTAGCATTTAACAGGCATCTGTTTGAAAGCAGAAATGAAAAAAGCAGGGCGCACTCACTGACGCTTTGATGTATCTCCGCTGTGCTGCTACGTAATATGCTCCCGATGCGTGAAGGTTCCAACAGTATTCTTTAAACACGGAGCACCAGCGGCTTTAAAACATCCTTTTATTTGAAAATCTTTAAAACATCAGCCAGAGCACATAACAGCCAGTATGCTTGATGCGTTTCGTGGACAAAACCACTTCCTCAAAAGCTAAAAATCTGTTTTAAAGCAGGCATTTGATTTACTAGATCTGGTGTAAACTTTGCACCTTCTATTACATTTCCCCAAGGAGGACCTCATTGGTGGTTTTGTCTAAAGAGCAGAGAACAGTGCTTAGCCTGTGATTTATGCCCAAATAGGCATATGTTCATATCATTTACAAAACTCTGGCTATAAAGTGATTAATATCACATAGTGCATGCTAAACATGGTTATTCATTTGATCCAGCAGTTATATACAATGCTGAATGGGCTTCAGGACTCTCTGTATCTTACAAGTATTTATTTTGCAATTAAATAGGCCACTTAACATGAGAAATACCTTAAGAGAAATATGAGAAATATATTCAAGGATTTTGCAATGGGAGCAGGTGGCTAAATAACCTTTCAAAATCTAACTATGCAGCTTTGATAAGCAATGCTCATGAGTCCTGAGTCACAGGGGTGTTCCTGCTGGTTATAGATAAGGAAGCGCTGTCAGACCTAGCAGGCATTACCATTAGGAAGTGGAACACAAGTAAGAACCATGATGGGTGCGCTCCGTGAAGTCGAAGTGCTTTGCGCACGACCACACACGCGCGCCCTCGGCTGCGCACGGTTACGCACAATTACGCACGTGCGTCCTCGGTTGCGCACAATTACGCACGCGCGTCTTCGGTTGCGCACGGTTACGCACAATTACGCACGCGAGTCCTCGGTTGCGCACGGTTACGCACAATTAGGCACGTGCGTCCTCGGTTACGCACAATTACGCACGGTTACGCGCGCGCGTTCTTGGTTGCGCGCAGCTGCGGTTTCGCCCTAAATTGCCAACGGCCTTCTGGGTTACCTGGGGGAACTGACAGACCTGGCCCGGCATGGATTTGCAGGATTGTTTCATTAGCAAAAACCGAAGGCCTTTGCCCTTCTGTATATATGCTCGAGTAGCAGAATAAACATGGGCCATTTGTTTATGCTTTCAAATGCCCATATCGAATTTTTCGGGAAGTTATTCTTTAAAGACGCAAAAGGGACACAATACAGATTTCCAAATGCGTCTGTTAATGACGATTGTAAATGAGAGACTGAAATTGTCTTAACAAGCTTTCATTGCATTGACGTGTCAATATTTTAGTCAGATTGGCTTTACTTTTCCTCAAAAGTATTACTAAGAATTTACTCCAGGCTAGGTTCACAAGCAAGTTTAACAGCTAATCCTTACTTGTTTAGCATTGGCCAAACAGACCTTTCCTAAAGATCCCATGTAACAAATATACCTTCATAGTCAGTCATTTAAAGGCTTCTGTATTATCTATGTCACTGCAACTTTCTTGTAGCACATGGATTCGAGTCTATGGGCGACATTTTTGTCTTCTGCACAACATTTTTTGTCGCACGTGAATTTTTGGGCCTGTTCCGCAAAACTGTTCACCAGTGGCGAAATTGACGGCAAAACCATACATGGCACAAAAATTTGCTCATCCCTAGTTGGTATTACAGTGAAAGAACTACAGAAAGGATACAGCACATTTGCTTTCTTCTTATAACACCCACCTTAATTTATGGCCTTAACGTTCCACTGTATGGGTGCCAACAAGGACTTGTATATATGGAGATGGACACGACAATAACTGCCAAGTCCAATAATACAATGGGACACTGAACGGTATATATAATGGGAAAGGAAAGAACAGAACAAGGTCAGAGACGGCAGTTTATTACAAAACATTTAGGGGCAGATTTACTAAGCTCAAGTGAAGAATTCGAATGAAAAAAAATTAGAATTTCGAAGTATTTTTTTAGGTTACTTCGATCATCGAATGGGTCAAATTCGATCGAATCGAATGACTCGAACGATTCGAAGTAAAAATCGTTCGACTATTTGACCAATCGATAGTCAAAGTACTGTCTCTTTAAAAAATACTTTGACTTCATACTTTGCCACTTTAAACCTACCGAGCTGCAATGTTAGCCTATGGGGACCTTCCCCAGCACTTTTCTAAGCTTTTTTTGATCGAATAAAAATCCTAAGATCGATTGCTTAAAATCGGTCGATCAAACTATTTTTATTCGATCATTCGATGTAAGCATTTGCGCTAAATCCTTCGATTTCGATATTCGAATTCGAAGAATTTTAACTTGACCCTTGATAAATCTGCCCCTTAATGTTCAGATACATCATTAACAATGAGTGAACCCCAAATAATCACATTGTATTTGCTAGTAGTTAAAGTAAACAGTAATTCTGTGTCCATACCATTTCACGTGTATGATTAAGTTCACATTGAAAACCCAGTATGTATGATATATAGACCTAATAGATTGTAAAATCTGCTGACCACATAAAAGCTACAAAAGAGAAAAGGGAAATTTTAAAACAAAGTTGGGTTTCCATTAGCCAATAGGCATGAGTGTTCATAATCCTAAATACTGTGCATGTATTATAACAATTATTATGTTTCTACAACATTGCACTAAACAGAAATATTACAGTGTGCCATAAAACAAATAAATGGTTAGAGCTACTGTATGTCTGAAACATAATAATGTTTTGTCTTTGTTATTTTGTCTGTAACAGAATGGTATTTTAGTCTAAATGAAATGTATTATTGGTCTTCATCAAGAAATCTTTGCACTTTGCTGCCACTGGCTGTAACCTTTCAAACTCCCTGAAGTTCAAATCATTGCAATTTAATAGAGCTTTAAACTCTTACTCCATGCTATTGGATTTTTTGATAGTAATCGGGTGCAAAGCTAATACACCAGAGGCAAACTAGATATAGAAGGTAGCTAGCAACAAATGAATCCAACAAACTGAAATGAATGGGCATTTGGGGATCAATATGATGAAAATGATCTTACTAGTATTTAAAGGATAACTAAACCTTTAAAATAAGTGAATGTAAAATTGATGATGGGTTTATTCTAAGCACTTTTGTAATGTACATTCATTATTTATTTTGTTTTTATTTCAAGAAATTAAGGAATATGTGTACAGTTAATATGAATTCATTTGGTGACAACAGCACCACCTGCTGGCCAGTTTCTGACCAGTCTGACCACCAAATAGTCAAGGCGAAAGACAAATAGCTGTTCTAAAGTAGTTCTGCTTAGGAAAACAAATAGAAACTTTCTCACATCTTTCCTAAGCAGAAGAACATCAGAGCAGCCTCTTTCTTTCTCCTGACCACTTCCTTGACTACTTGGTGGTCATTTAATTTTACATGTACTTATTTTAAAGGAAAACTTTACCCCCCAAACAATGTAGGTCTCTATAAAAAGATATTGCATAAAACAGCTCATATGTAAAATCCTGCTTCATGTAAATAAACCATTTTCATAATAATATACTTTTCTATTAGTATGTGCCATTGGGTAATCATAAATAGAAAATTGCCATTTTAAAAAAATAAGGGCCGCCCCCTGGGATCGTAGGATGCACTGTACTCACACCACACAAACCATACATGTTAGGTCACATGAGCCAATTAACAGACACAGTTGTGTCTTTTGCTTCCACACTTCTTCCTGTTACAGTTAGAGTTGAAGTATTTCTGGTCAGGTGATCTCTGAGACAACACAGAGAGCATCACGAAATGGTGGCTCAAGGCAAGAGATGTAAAAGGTCAATATTTACTTAAATATATATTCCAGTTTGGTAAGATTCTTTAATATGCCACTTAATATGATATGAACTATCTGTTGCTCAAGTTTTCATTTTGGGAGTATAGTTTTCCTTTAAAGGTTTACTTATCCTTTAAGAATATAGTTTTATTGAACTATGTGGTTTAAGCATTTTTCCACAAGTCCTTTTATGTGCCACCAGCCATAGAGTCTAAAGTGCTGGCTGAAAAGTGCATAGCTCTATATAACCAGTTAAAAAAGCATTAAAACTTACCACTTGTTTTCATGGGGTCCAGGTGCACATGCCTCAGGCCTGTAGCAAAGGGGCTGAGAATTCACAGAAATCCAGCAATACAGTAAGTCAGCTGGTACTAAAAGGGACTACCATATATATTCAAAGAAATATGTTCATTCAGACTGGTGGATGTAAAATGTCTTGTCATTGTTGTTTGTTTTATTAAACTGGGGGTTGTGTCTCCATAAGTTACCATAAGTATCCCCTCAGGTATGAAAAGTGTAAGACTAATTATTGAAACCATGGTTCTGTGATCAAAACCGCTTCAAGTACATGGTGGTCTATTGTGAGTGCCGACTGACTTATTCTTGGCTGCCTGAAAAGTACCAATGTTCTGATTCTGAATTACCAGGTTTCTCCATTGAGCTATATACATATTTACTGCTCGCACATGGCTCATACAAATCAGAAACCTCCAGCATGTTTAGGGTGAAATATTTATCATTTATCATTTTCTGAACCTTTGGAGTAATTGTTTCATACTGTATGTGACGTAGATTTGCTGGCTCTTGCAATGTGTTTGATTTGTTTCATGTTATGTGAATATAATTTAATAGGTATGTTTGTGAGGCTGGCAGCCCTTTTCTCCCAATTCCCATATTTCTGGTGGATGATAAATGCAGCTCATGGACTGATTATAGTCTGTATCAGTAATAGAAGCAGCTCGCATGCAGAAAGAATACTAATGTTGATTTCCAAAGCAATATTTTTCCATCGTTTTTGTTAGGCTGTCATAAATAAAGGAAACATTTATTTTTTATGGATTGTAAAATGACAACTAAAAAGCACTTGTAAGCAATGTACATGAGCAGCCAGGGAAAATGATTTCAATATGTAAACTTCCGATGGATGAAATATTTCTAAAGATGTTGGGCATTTTCATTACAGGGCTTTTTAGTCCTTTTTAGTTTAAGCCACATGTACCAGACATTTATGAAAAAAATGTGTTGCATTTAGCATACCTCCCAACATTTTGGAAGTAAAAAGAGGGACAAAAAAATTTTTTCCGCAGGTAGCGCAGCAATTTTTTGACCACACCCCTTTCTGTGGCCACACCCCCTAATTACCATGTTCGTTTTACAAAATTTGACAGGTTATGAAAGTTTGAAAATAATTCTCCTTATCTAAACTGTGTTTTTGTGTCTCAAAATTGTTACAAAGTATCTTATTTGCACCTGTTAACTGTTCTGGGCTCTCTGCTAAAAGCCAATTAAGTGAGAAACTTTGTTTCTTTTTCTGGCTGTTCAGTGCAGAGAAAAGAGGGACTTTCCAGTACAAATGAGGGACTGCGGGTTGAGCTGTCAAAAGAGGGACTGTCCCTCTGAAAAAGGGACAGTTGGGAGGTATGCATTTAGTAGAAAGATATGTGGTTAAAGCAATGATGTGGGGGCAACTAAAAGGTTTGAGTATTTGGCCTGAAATAAGTAATGATGAACAAAGTAACATAAGGGTAGAATAGAACGATTCACTTTAGGGGGGGTTAAGGTAACAGACACTGAGCTCATGTGACCTTAATTGCTCAGTGTTTTCCTTCAGCTTGTGCTCCTCTTCTTTAAAACAACTGCAAGGACTCACTTTTTAGAGCTTTACACATGCACTAAGGTACACTGCATACACCTTAGAGGGGGCCGTAAAAGCAGGGAGACGATTCTTGGGTTGTGTTAATCCACAGGTCCCTGTGGGTTGCATCTAAAATTCCGATTTTTTTTAATAGATACAGTATATATCTCTACAAGTGCTTGTTTATCAAAGTCAGATTTTTTTCTGGTCAAACTTTTAAAAGGGAAAAACACAATTTTTCGTAGAAAAAAACCCTCAATTTTTAATGTATTTATTAAAGTCCAATGGTGTTAAAAGTCAGAATAAAAAAGTACTCTAACTCAGACCTGCCAAGTTCATGTAGAAGTCAATGACAGTTGTCCTGTTGATATCCTGATCTGCGCTTGGTTTTGTTCAATAATCCAAAGATTTTGTGGATTTTGGGCAACAGATCAGAAAGAGTCGGAGGTTTCAGGTGTCAGATCCGAAAAAGTTGGAGTTTTCGGTGATAAATCAGAATAATCTGTATGATTCGGATTTTTCCACGGTTTTATTGAGTTTTTTCCCCCACAAGAAATTTTCAGAAAATGTTATTGATAAATAGGGGGGGGGGAGTCTGTGTGGATTTGGTCGGAGTAGTTTTCAGAAACTAGTGAGAACTTTTTTGGATTTTGATAATTAACCCTCTAGATCTTAAATCTGCTAAAAATCATTTAAGCATTAATTAAATTCAACAGGATTGTTTTGCCTCAAATAAGGATGAATTATTTATTAGGAGCAGTCGCAGTTGTTCTGTATAGTCATGAGGACTGAGAGAATTAACAAATAGCTGCACCACATAGGGGCAGATGTATCAAGGGTCGAATATCGAGGGTTAATTAACCCTCGATATTCGACTGCCGAATTAAAATCCTTCGACTTCGAATATCGAAGTCGAAGGATTTTGCGCAATTCGTTCGATCGAACGATACAAAGGATTTTGATCCATCGATCGAAGGAATATCCTTCGATCAGAAAATTGTTAGCAAGCCTATGGGGACCTTCCCCATAGGCTAACATTGGCCTCGGTAGGTTTTAGGTGGCGAACTAGGGGGTCGAAGAAATTTTTAAAGAGACAGTGCTTCGATTATCGAATGGTCGAATATTCGAACGATTTTTAGTTCGAATCGTTCGATTTGAAGGTCGTAGCCGAAGGTCGAAGTAGCCAATTCGATGGTCAAAGTAGCCAAAAAAAACATTCGAAATTCAAACTATTTTTCCTCTATTCCTTCACTCGAACTTAGTGAATGGGCCCCATAGTGTACTATACAATAGAGCTATGATTTACTTAAAAACATGCAACCTGCACAGGTCCTTCAAGTTTTGGCCCAACTCACACATCTGTATTACTAAGGTCTGTAACAAGGTAACTGTTATATTGCTGGCTGTCATTTATCTGCTGCTGCTGGGAGATGTAACAATGATTAACACCTTTGAAATTTGCCAGCAACACTAAAATTAGTATTCAGTATTGTTTTCAAACTTTCCCTCACTCATCTTGAACCCATGCTTACTGAAAGCTGTACCCATAGACAGGCAATACTAATCATATTAGCAATACTTTATTAGCATATGGAATATCATGATTTCTTTGTTGTAAAGGGGTGTGCCAGATACCAAACAGATATGCTTTATCTATAGTTCACACCATCTGCCTTTTTCCAGACCAAATACATATGTTCATACAGTATATGGTACAGTTATGAGATCTGCTATCCAGAATGTACAAGTCTTACATTTAATATGTAAGGGAATCCCTAATTTCAAGTGACATGACAAAAAAAAAAAACACTATAACACATTTGACCATTAAAATAACCGAATACATAATTTTTAGTTAAAATCATTTCCAGGATATTGTATTACTATAAGAGAGGAACTGAAATAATGAAAAAAACTATTCAACTAGTAATATTAAAGGAATTCTATCATGATTTTTATGGTGTAGTTTTTATTTCTAAATTACACTGTTTACACTGCAAATAATTCACTCTACCATGTAAAATGTAATTCCTAACCCAACAAGTGTATTTTTTTTAGTTGTATTATTAGTGTGCAGGCAGCCAATCTCAGGTCATTTGCTTTCAGAAAGAGCCAGTGCTGCACTATGGAACTGCTTTTTGACAGGCTATTGTTTCTTCTACTCAATGTAACTGAAGAAGTCGCAGTGGGACATGTTTACTAGTGAGTGCTGCTCTTATATATACCAGACAGCTTTTATCTGGTTACCTTCCCATTGTTTTGCTGATGAGCAGCTGGGGGAAAGGAAGGGGGTGAAATCATTCCAACTTGCAGTGCAGCAGTAAAGAGTGACTAAAGTTTAGTTTTCGGAGCACAATTCACATGGCTGGGGCACCTGGGAAACTGACAAGATGTCTAGCCCCATATCCGATTAAATATTAAAATTAAATATTAAAAAATTAATTTTCTCTTTTGAAAAACAAATTTCAGTGCAGACGTCTGCTGGATCAGTACTATTAACTGATGCATTTTGGAAAAAAAACATGTTTTACCATCACAGTAATAAAGTGAATGCATTGCCTGTTTACAGAGCTTTCTGCATATATGATTTCCAGATTACAGATGCCAGCCTCTGTATTTAAAAATATCTGATCTGATCTGTCCTTGGAAAAAAAGATATACAGTCCAGCTGTTCACAGTCTAAAGTTGCTTACTTCCTGGGTGCACGGTCAATATAAATTATATGCATATTGGAAAGGACCAGCACTCCAGTATTCTTCAAATAAAGTGATTTATTTCAACATGCTGTATCCAACGTTTCTATCCTCATCCAAGGTTGGATGCAGCATGTTGAAATAAATCACTTTATTTGAAAAGTACTGGAGTGCTGGTCCTTTCCAATATATATATATACACACACACACACACACACACACATTATATACTTTTCTTTGCTTGTCTTGTTAGCGTTAATTAAAATGCATTTAACAGATCAGCAAAGGGAACATTGTTCTACACATAAGCAGGGCAGCCATCAGGGGGGAGAGTTGTAGGGGACCCAAAGGGTAAGGGGGGCCCGGCCAGGCCGCACTATCTTGATTAGCCAGGCCCCCCTGCTTTCTGAGAGCTGATGACATTGGGAAGGCAGGGCGAGAGCACAAGGGGAGGTATCTTCTGTCCATTACTTCCCCTTATTGGTCACTGAGTTTAAGTCCCAGTTGAGCTGCTCAGGGATTGGATAGCTGAGGTTTGAACTTCCTCTCCAGCTCATCCAATTACCATGCAGCTTTACCAGGACTTGAAATTCTGTGACCAATAAGGGAAGAAAATGCTGTCATTGGAAGAAGATGCCGCCACCTGTGCTCCCCTCCTCCATTCTGTAGTTGGCAGCTCACTGACAGGAGGTGGGCCACACTAATGAAGTAAGTACAGCATGGCAGGACCCCCTAAAGGTAATCCTTTGTGGTCCCTGTTGTGTGGTGGGGCCCTGGGCACCAGTTTTTTTTTTAAACTTCTGGGGGGGGCAGCAATATTTTTTAATGGGGGGCCCTGACCACAAATGTTTTTTTTAATGGGGGGGCCCTGGCCACAAATGTTTTTTTCAATGGGGGGGCCCTGACCACCAATATTTTTTTATTAACATGTGGGAACCATAGCCACCAATGTTTTTTTTTTTAGTGTGTGGTGGGGGGTGGACCTGTGGGGTGGGGAGGGCGGACCTGTAGGTGGGGCTTGTGGTGGGCGCAGCCCAGGGGCCCAGGAAATTTTTTCGTATGGGGCCCTGCAATTTCTGATGGTGGCCCTGCACATAAGCATAGAGATATATCATGGATGAAGGCTTAAAAACATTTATTAAAAAATCTACGGAACATTTCTGTTAGAAAACGTATGCTTGTTACAGAGGACAAATAACATTCAGTTACAAACTGACTCCAGTTCTTTCCCAGCAGGTACAATGGATGTTCTGGATTCTATTTTTTTCTTGTATCTTTGGATTCATCTTTGGAGCATGGAAGAGATCAGCTTAACCTTTGGAATTCTATTCAGAAAAACACTTTCTACAGTGGCAGATTTTAATTACTATCACAGAGCAATAGTGGAAGAGGTGAATGGAAGTACTTTCAGCACAAATCAGACATTTCGTAGAACTTTATTGCTGTTTTTTAACACAAAGGAACTGGAGGTCAGAATACTGAAGCAGATATATAATTAAATTTTGGGCCCCTCTTTGTCCATTTCAACAAATTGGGCAATATATGTAAGTTTTGGGCTAATATAAAATACCAAGCATTCATTCTTAATGCAGTGTACCCTTCCATGTGCAGCATTCATTGATGCAATTATCTATTTTTGCTCGTATAATGCCATCCACAGATCATAATAAACATAACTCTCAACTCTGTAATAATCTAAAGCTGTTATTAAAGTGGCATTAGATAGCAGATATGCCAAGAGGTTTTCTTTATTTATAGTTATAGATTTATAGAATGAGGACTTTCATTTCAAAGCTCATTCCAGAAATATATTTAAAAAAAAATAAGGTTCTCTTATTTGTAAATGATAAATAGTGAAGCATAGCTGCAGGCAGAGACTTTACCCTAAAACCTGCAGAAAGTGTGAATTTGCTGTAGTGTTGGACACAACCCTGAACATTGTAGAGTTGATAAGACAGGGTTCCAGTTACTAGTATTAGGAACTTCATTGACTTCTACACCAACAGTGACTTATCTGCAGGTATTATAACTTTAAGTTATATTTCCAAATACTTTCATAGCAATTTTGACAATTAATGTATACTGTTGATGGGAATGTCACATGAGACTATAATGGCAGATGCTGAGTTCACATGACATTAACCTAACTTAACTATGTAACTTAACTATGTAACTATCCAGTGTTTGCATTTATTCTTATATCACGTGTCCATCTAGGCTAGTGAGTGTATGGTAATTGTTCAAGGTTTTCAGCTATATAACATTTTAAGGAACATTTTTAAATTACATTATTTTACCTTAATATTAATCCATTATTCCCCCCAACCTTCATAAAGAGGTCTAATACAGGCAAATATTTTGTTCCAGAAATTCAAGGCCATGTTTAATCCTAGTGAAGGAAATCACAGGCGGTCATTGCTGTTTCAATGTCAGTTGCCAGTTCCTGATAACACATACTGCAATTATAAAAAAAAAAAAAGGTAGCGAATGAGAATGACAGACAAAATAGAAATGTCACACACATACAACACAATGTCATTATTGCTATTTTCCTGTAGGTGTTCATCAAAGCACTTTCACACACAAAGGTAATACTTGTGAGATGGCACAATTGCCTTAAAACAGCGTCTACGCTATAGGTATTAATTATTCAAACAATATGCTGGTTTAGTGATTCCTTTTAAGATTTTATGATTGATTTGACATTAAAAATGTTAATTGAAATCTCATGCTTCCACTTAGCTTTCATGTTGTTAACTCCAAGGGCAGTACATAATTGTGTCTAATTCTATCCATGGTTCCTCAACTCATTATCTGCAAGCAGACACACTCTACATGAAGAACTGGAAATACACACTCTAGTGGAAGACTGGAAATACACATCTTCCCACTTTTACTGCTCTTGTAACCAAAGTATTTTTACATTCCTGTTCCATTTGTTGTTGATCTTTTTTCTTGTCTTGCTTTTGTTAAAAGACATTTATGGAAGAAACATTTATAGGAATAGAATATGATTTGTCAAGGCCAGGAAGAGGTTTCTGCAGCTCATATCATATTGTTAGTTGTGGTATGTTGACATTTCATAAACAAAGTTTCTTTTAGGCTCATTCAATGGACACAAGGTGCAAAGAGCAACATAAAGGAACAGAACAGAACAACATGTCTTGCAAAAAATGCATTTTATGTCCTTGGATTTGTACTTTGTGCTTTGAACAACAATTATTTGGCCCTTAGAATGCAGAAAATACCTCAAGGTCAGAACCAGGTTCTTCAGGTGTGTATTGATGCATCATTATTTGTTTGTGGGAGTTGTAAGGTTTCTTTTCTTTGATTACTAGGATTCTGTCATGACTTTTATGGTGTAGTTTTTATATCTAAATTACAATGTTTGCACTGCAAATAATTCATGCTACCATGTTATAGAAATGAAAAGAAGTAAAACCCCTCTCTATTCAATTGACCACCAATTAAAGAAAATTCAAATATTAGTGCAGCAGTGTCAGAGTTTATTAACAGTTTCGTTAACGGTTACTAACCCAGTGTTGCTTCAATTATTGGGCAGCCATTGCTGGGTTACCCAATAAAGTGCTATGTGCTAGGTGCTATTCAATTGAATAGAGAGGGGTTTTACTTCTTTTCATTTCTATAACACATTATTTTGGTAATCACACCTCTTTCGTTCGGAAAACGTATTGCTTCTTTAGGAAGGTACACTGAACAATTCTTTCTTTATAAATTCATGCTACCATGTAAAATGTATTTCCTAACCCAAGTGTATTTTTTTTAGTTGTAGTAATTTTGGTGTGTAGGCAGCAGGTCATTTGCATGCCTGGTCATGCGCTTTCAGAAAGAGCCAGTGCAGAACTATGGAACTGCTTTCTCCTACTCCGTGTAACTGAAGGAGTCGCAATGCAGTCCCAGGACTAGTTACCCTAAGAATAACACTTCAACTCTGCAAACACTTGTCTGCCTGTAGTTTTAATTTAGGGAGAATTTGCTGCTTGGGACAGGGTGCCTGGGGACCTGAAAACGAAGACAGCAGAATGTTCTAGGTGCTGTGCAGCAATGAGAATGGGGTGGTGGCAGAGAGACAAATTGCAAAATAAGTGTGAGAGACATGGGACGAAAGAAGATATGAGGGTAGTTTTTTGTTTTGGGGCCAACAATAACAAGTTATTATCAGAAAGGAATAGTGTCAATACTGCATATAGAATAAATAATTGTCACGTACGGCTCCCTAAATTCAGAACAAGTGCTAAGCTCCCTGGTCATGGCTCATTCTTCTGACTATATGCAGCCGCCTTTGGCCTTTGGAGGAGCCCTCAGCTACTCATGCCCCCAGATCTTAACTTGAGAGCAGCAAAGCAGATGTTCTGAACGAGCAAAGGGACATGTGCGTTTCCATGGTTTTGGATGGAAGGCAATAGTTCAAGGAGTAGATGAAAAGAGTAGTCAGGCAGGCCGGGGGTCGGTAGAGGCAGCATTCAAAGAATAGTCAGGCAGGCAAGGGTCAGGATTGGCAGAGTTCAGAATAGTCAGGCAGGGAAGGATCAAAACTGGAATCAAACAAGACAGAAATCGCACCCAGAATACTAACAAGTTAGACCTAACAATGGCCAATGATCACAAGGCCAAAGCCCCTTTAAATAGTTTTTAATTTCGCTCCATCATCACGCCAGCAAGTAAATTGCGGAAATGCACTCCGCACACGCCTTAGGAACTCTGGCACCAGGATAGGAGGCAGCACCACACGGCAGGTGTCCCTGCCCATTAGACCACCAGGGTGAGACATTACAATACTGCACTCTCCGCAAAATACTGAATAAATATTAACTGGAATTGATAAGCAAAATGCATTTTCTTGCTAAATTAATAAAACTTATATTTAGAAATGTTTCTTCAACATATAACATATTTAAATACTTAATTATAATGCTAAACATGATATCATGTCAATAATGAATATCAATAATGGTAAAAAAAAATCAATGTTACTTTACCTTTAATCACATTCTGTCTGTGCAAAATGTAATCCATCTACTATCCCTTGTTTATATGGATTAAAGCTAGGATTGGCTAGGTATAGCAATGACTTGTTTTATTTTATCTATAAAGCATTAGTCCTGCTGATATGTAGCACCCTGCCTCCATCCATTCTGTGCAGCCCCATATTGTACTTATGAGCTCATTATGCTGGTAAAATGAATAATTAAATAAATAAAATTAATTTGTATGAGAAAGCAAAACCAATCGTGAGTCTCCATCCAACTCTTGCAGGCCTCATTAGGAGTGACTATTGACGTAGAAGCAGGGATGGCTTGAAACCAGACTGCATAACCTGTTGCTACTGGTGTATAATCATGGGGAGGCTTGATTATCAACTGGCTTGAATACTGAAGGTACACTTCCTACTGACTTCTGCATGTTGTAGGTAAGTAATTTTGATCCTTCAAGAAAAAATACATTTGAATTTTCAGTCATGCTTTTGAGATAAAACCCTATATTTATTGTTGAAAGATTTACCACTTATTCTTAGGAATTCTTTATTTCAAGGTACACCGTTAAAAAAGAGAATATTTGTGGTTTGAGTTGTACATACCATAGTTTTCAAGCTTGCTCAAAAAGTCTTTTTTAAAAGAACCCTTAGAAAAGGTGTCTGAACAGACTGGATTAGTAACGTAGGGTTTAGAAGAGATTCAAACCGTGTTTCACTGCAAAATATTACACATTGCTTAATAATCAGCAGCAAGCATTTATTTTTGCTACCCATTATCAAAACAGTAAATATTAAAACCTTATGCAACACTGCTAATTTTGTTTGTGTTCTATACAAATTTTTATGCCCACTGATGGACATAACATGCCTTGCATACTCAATATTTTATTGACAGAGAATCTTCCTTTATATAACCAGAAGGTACTTTCAGCACAGAAGTTAGCAGGACAGATGCAGGTAAGCCTGGGAGCCTTAAAGGATACTGATACTAAAAATATGACTATGAAGTTTTTCTTTCATCCAGGACATGGTACAGTATATCTAATATATGTAATTTAAAAAGTAACTGGACTTGCTGAGTAATTATTGAAGACGTTTCACTACTCATCCGAGCAGCTTCTTCAGTTCAAATGACTGGTGTGGGAAGTTCTCTGCATATAGACTCTTCCACTAATCCAATCACAATGGCACATTGTAACGCTTCAGAGAGGTGTTGATTCTGTGTTGTTACTGTGATAGTAACTCCTAGAAACAGGTGTTAATTCTGAGAGTTGCATGAATGGATGTGTGAAGTTTTCTGAAACTGCTGGGGTACAGATGTTAGAACAGCATTGTATGTAGCAGACAGGTGGCGTCGAAGGCCCCTGCTTCTGTTCAGGGAGGGATACTCCACCTTGACATGAATCGCCTCTTTCACGCCTTTCAAACCAGCGGCCTTCTTTATCAAAGATTTGGACATTGCTATCTTCAAAGGATTGTCCCTTGTCTTTAAGGTGTAGAAAGACAGCTGAGTTTTGCCCTGTAGAGTTCGCCCTGCTATGCTGAGCCATTCGCTTGGTGAGCAGTTGTCTCCCCAATGTATAGATCAGTGCACTCCTCGCTACACTGGACTGCGTATACCACATTGCTTTGTTTTTCTTTAGGCGTTGGATCCTTTGGGTGTACCCGTTTTTTTCTCAGTGTGTGACACTAAAAATTTTCTTTTCAAAATATTAATCTACATTAAAAATTTAGTTCATGTGTGCTTCAAAAGCGGAACAAGCTCTTTGCAGCCCCAGGTGCAAGCTGTACCCCCTGCCAAGGCAAACTTACATGAATCCAATGAAAACAGCAGCACTCCGGTATTATTGAAAAAAGTGAAGAACGTTACTTAAAATGCCTAAAGCATTCACTTTTTTCAATAATACCGGAGTGCTGCTGTTTTCATTGGAATTTTTAAGTAATTGCTACTTGAAGTTCCTAAACCTGACTGTTTTGCCAACCTGACTTATTCTTCTCAGCCTGTCAGTTAAAGTTTCTAATGGACTATTGCTGCACAAATATGGCGGCCCCCCTCCTAGAGGAACATGGTGGTAAGAAAGTTAATGTAAAAGCATCAGGCAAATATTTTATGGTAAACTTCGAACCTTCACTTTCGACCTTTGATAAATCTGCCACATTGTGTGAAAAACAAGAATCTGCCAGTATACTCTCAAACACAGAAGGAAAGTATTTAAGGTTGATATCTTGAAAATTTCTTCAAAAACCCTAAACGTCTCACCCCTCCTTTCCCAGGCTGTGCAGGGGAGCCGTCAGCACTCAAAACACTGGACAGGTCTAATAGGCAACTGAAGCCTTGTGTGATTGCAGGGCTGTGATTGCCTATCTTCTATTCTACTGTGCTTCTGACAGGGACCATTATGACATGCCCAGCCCCAATTTGAAACACGGAGCACCAATCAAGTCGCCATTTTGAAAGATAATATTAATTTGGGGCCAAAGGGAAACCAGCACTAAATACCATTCATTAGTGCCTAAAAGATTGGCGATTTTCTTATTTATGCCATTTGTCTCCTTTAACACATTGCACAAAAAAAGTATTAATAATAAATGAGCCCTTTAATCTTATTATTAGGTAATTCTTTAGTGCTAAAATCAGGAAACTATCTTGCATTTATCAACCTTTGTTATATCTAGCCCTTAAGGGCTTTTGTTCTCCAGAAAACTGTCTTTGAATGTAAACTGTTATATGCTTGCTTGGGTCCCACTAATGAGACAAGAAATTTTAGAAATAATAATTACAACAAAAATTCTCCCAATTAAATTGTTTTGCAGCTAGAGAACTTTTTACATTTTAGACAGGATTGTAATTAGAAAAACGGGTAAGTAATTCAAATAATACGTTGCTTTTAATAGCTTGCTAACCAAGCTTCATTTAAACATTGCTTTTACTTCCTTGGCTTTATCTACTGTCTACAGTCTCAAAAAAATACCACAGGATTATTCCAGGTCTTAAGGAAATCTACCTTTAGTTCCTTGCAAATTACACAGGTGCTGTAACCAGCCTTATAAGATGTATGGTACATAGGACACACCTCTGGGCCTGGTTAAAACGTTTATCACACTATGTGCAGCTGATGTTTTTATCCCTCTTTACTTTTTCCAAAGGTTGAGAGGTATGCATAGGGAGAACCTGTGGCTTTTCTGGAAGAAACAGCTGGGTCCTATCAATAACATTAGCATCAAAAATATTTTTTTGTGCTACTTTTGCTGTAGAGTTAATGATTGTTGCATGTGAAAGAATTTAATTGCCAGACTCTTTACAAGCTTTTTAATGATTATATTCAGATGGCCTGAAAAATTCAGAACACAGTTCAACTTGTGCCATGTCCATGTTTCTGGTGAAATTCTTGGGTCTTCACCTTGTAGGCAAGTTCACTTTTTAGGCAGAGTGACTGAAGGTTAAGTTGGCTCTTAACTGTTCCTCCTTGAACAGGATAGACTGCCAAAGTGCATGGAAAGTTTTGGAAGTACACAAGCTCTTTAAAGATGATCTTAAAGAAGATAGAAGAAGAACATGCCGTTTGCCTATTGTTTTAATCTTCATTAATCTGTTAATCTGACAGCATGGGATCCTTAAAGCAACTCTCAAAAGATCTGAAAACAAAGATTGTTCAGTATCATGGTTTAGGGGAAAGCTACAAAAAAACAATATCATAGGTTTAAACTGTCAGTTTCAACTGTAAGGAATGTAATCAGGAAATGGAAGGCCACAGGCACAGTTGCTGTAAACCCCAGGCCTGGCAGTCCAAGAAAAATACAAGAGCAGCACATGCGGAGGATTGTGAGAATGGTCGGATGAATTCAATATCAACAAATTCTTCAGGACAATGTTCAAGCATGAGTCACAAAGTTGAAGTTACACAGGGGTTGGATATTCCAACAAGACAATGACCCTAAATACACTTCAAAATCTGCAAAGGCATTAATGCAGAGGGAGAAGTACAATATTCTGGAATGGCCGTCACAATCCCCCGATTTAAATATAATTGAAAATCTATGGGATGATTTGAAGCAGGCTGTCCAGGCTCGGCAGCCATCAAATTTAACTGAACTGGAGAGATTTTGTATTGAATGGTCAAAAATACCACCATCCAGAATCCAGAAACTCATCAAAGGCTATAGAAGGCATCAAGAGTCTATTACCTTTGCAAAAGGAGGCTCATAGATATATAGATAGATATATATAGATATATAGATAGATAATGTATAGTATTAAAGTACATGTGTTGAGACACACCATAGGGGTGATTTATCAGTGGTCAAATTCAAATATTTTGCCACAATTCAAATAATTTTGTACAAAAACTCACAAATTCAAATTATATTTTCAAAAACTCAAATGTTTAGCAGGTATTAAGCTAGAAAAACTCAAATGTAAAATGTCTGCAACTAAATGCTTGCAAGTTCATGTACAGTAGAAGTCAATGGGAGTTGTCCTAGACAAAACGCTTTTTTTTCAAATTCGAGATTTTCACGTTTTATAAGCTTGTAAACTCAGAAATGTACGTTTTTTCACAATTTTATTCAATCGAGGTTTATATATTCAAATTTTTTTGTAAGCAAACTGTGAGTTTAATGGAAGTAGAAAAAAAACTTAAACCTCAAAAATTCGATTCTTTAAAAAAAAAAAAGATCACTCTGACAAGTTATTCCGTCAACAGGAAAACCATCAATGCTTTGTGTTAGCCACAAGTAATGTAAATGAATGGTAATATATAAACAATTAGCTACAGATCCAACTCACCTTCTTTGAACTGGTTCTAATGTTTTCAATTGCCAATTCTCATTCTCAGCCATGTATTACAATTATTTTCCTTCTGTGCTGCATTAGTCTGTCAATTATTATTGTTCATCAAAGAAATATTTGGCACTCTTGCAGTTAAATGACTTGAACTAAGTGGTGCATTTTGTTTAAATGGTTGATTTATATTCCCTCACTGAGAGAATTAACTTAAAGTGCCTCAAATGATAGATTATTTTTGGCATGGCATGCTAATGTATTCTTGTGCACTCAATCTTTGGTTTATTATAAATGAATCACTACACTATAGCCTTGCACTGTTTCTAGTTTAAATTAAGAGACCAGTGCTGTCCTTCAGGAAAGTATCATATACTGTATGAGAAGCATTTTTCAGCACTAAAGTATAATACATAACGATAAATGCATTTAATGGTCGTAAGTAAATATGTAGGTGGTCTGAATTCATTCTGCGAGTCATGTCAAATACACAATACTGAAGTATTAAACTCAGAAAGGATGTTATAATAATGATACAAGGGCAAATTTTATACTTGCCATCAGCAAGTTCAACAACAATTGGATAATTGATCAAGAAGAAGGTTAAATACTGTAGGTGTGATAAAGTAAAAAAAAAACTAGGAGTCAATATGCCTTGGGGTTAACATTAAAGGGAGCACATACAGGGATAAACAAAAGCCAACTAGCCTATTACATTTAGAGCCTGTAATGAGTTAATACATTTTCAACTAGAAATATAATAACAAAGGCATGAGAATGTATATACTTCATAATAATTTACTATATGTAGTTTTTAGACATTCTGTCAAATACGGGGGAGCGGATGTCATATATTTCTCTATTTCTAAATCAATAGCTGGTTACAGGTGGTTGGTAAAGGATCAAATGAAAACAACAGTTACAAATGCCACACAGGAGGCTCAGCAGAGTACCATCATTTGCCATCACTGCCAAAACAGAGCCATCAAAGGCTTCTTGATTTGAGTTTTGCTTTTCCAAAACCTTCCTCCGGACATGTTCAAAGTATGATCCTGGAAGATGTTGCTACATGCCTGCTAAAAAGCCTGGAAACATAAACTACTGCACAGAGAGGATATCCAGGAGAAGAATGTGAGCGTGCAATGGACTGAAGTTTAAATGCTTTAAGATATGACATTCTGCTAAAGTCCCTTTTTCAGACTGAGTAAATTACTCTTGAGAGAGAGAGAGAGAGAGATAAAGAGGCATTGGATGCAATATGGAATATAGCTAGCAAGAAATTAAAAACTATAGCAAAAGCAGCAATTTCCTGTATAAAGTTGTTTCAGCTGTATTTCAGTACAAGTGTGCCTCAGGGAATAAATGTTTTTGTTGCCCAATACCATCTTAACAGCTAAACTAGACTGAAAGGTCAGTGCAGTGGGAGGAAGATGCTTGCTTACAAAAGACAATGCAGCACTTGATCAACGATGGAGATAAACTCATTCTCTATGCTGCAGTCTGCTGAGAATCTTGGCTTTGTCAGATGTGTATCTGGATAACCATAAAAGCAAACTTGTTCTTTTATAATGGAAAAAAACAACAGCCATGTCTCAGTTTGTTGAAAACCTTACCATGTAATCATGGAGCCTTTCCTGAAAAGAGATAGCGTTCTGATTACAATGTTACCATGGTAATGCCAATGGCTGTCAAAATGTTACAAAACAGAATATTGTTCCCAATTGAGGTTTGCAGTACCACTTCCAAAGAAACTCATTTGTGTGATCCAAATCATGGTTCAGAAAAGTATTTTATGACTTGCCTAATAAGTTTTAATTTGCTGTGTCAAAAAAAAAACTCAATTACATGCTTCATGCTCCATTGAACACTCCTGATATTTTCAGTTTCTTCCATTCCACTGTTAATTGTAAATTGTGGGGGTTATTTATTAAAATACAAAAAATTCTCACTATTTTCTTAAACTCCCATCCACATCATGTCCACATTTATCAATAAATGTACTTGAAAAAATCTGGTGGGAGGAAAAGATTTGATAAAATTGTGTAAAAAAATCATAATTTTTGCGGATTTGACACCAAATATTATCACATGAAAAGCTAAATTAATCAGATTATTGTACGAAACCCCGCACACATCATGATATCTTCTAATTGCAATTGGAACATTTTTCATTGACTTCTACAGGACCTCGGCAGGTTTGAGAAGTAGTATTTTTTTACCAGAACTTTTAGCAGCATTGGGGTTTAATAAATAACAAAAAAAAAATTCCTCCGAAAAAATTGAGTTTTCCCCTTTAAAGCTCTGACCAGAAGAAAATCAGACTTTAATAATTAACCCCCTAGAGTCATTCAAATGTCTGATGTATACAAAGGGAAGTCTTTCACATTAGCATTTTAGCTGCCTTTTTGTAATACATTATTTACTGCATTTGCAACTATAAATTTCCTTTTGGTAATTACAAATTACCCTGGGCTTTGGTAGCATTTTTTCCTGCATAGAAAGCAATCTACATTACAGAGCTATAGATCAGTACTTTAGGAATAGGTTGGTTTATTGAAAAGATTTTGTGTGCAATTTTATCAAATATTTACACCGTGCCAATTGTAATTGATGTAAAGCATATTTTGTATATAATGAGTCTTCTGGGCAATAGGACAAGAGATGAAAAAAGTCAGAGAAAGATGATTTCACCACAACACAAAGGAAATGCTTTCATGTGGGAACAATATTTACACAGTTTAAGGCATCCTAGAGTAAATTAGGACAATTCAGAAAATCCTTATAAAAATTAGGATAGTTGCACAAATACAGCTGTGCTTGAAAGTTTGTGAATCCTTTAACATTTTCTATATTTTTATATGAATGTGACCTAAAACATAATTTGATTTTCAAACAAGTCCTAAAAGTAGATGAAGAAAACAGTTAAACAAATGAAACACAAATTATTATACTGTATTTGTCTTGTATTTATTGAAAAAATAATGATCCAATAACATATCTAGGTTTGGCAACATTTAATCAGTATTCACTTACTTTCACTCAGTATTTGGTGTGACCCCCCCCCCCCCCGTTGATCAATCCTGCACATTGACGATGAATTTAAGCACATTCCTTCATACAGATCATCTTAAGAGCGTGAAAGTGGGTGGGTTTCCTCACATGAAATGCCCACAAAACTTCAGTTGGATTAAGGTCAAGACTTGCCCATTCTAGAACATTCACTTTATTCTTCTTTACCAATTCTTTGGTAGAACAACTTGTGTGTTTAGGATCGTTGTCTTGCTGCATGACCCACAGTCTCTTGAGATTCAGTTCACAGACAGATGTCTTGACATTTTCCTTTAGATTTCTCTGGTATAGTTCAGAATTAATTGTTCCATTTATGATGGCAAGATGTCCAGGCTCAGATGCAGCAAAACAGGCCCGAACCAGGACACTCCCAACACCATGTTTCACATATGTCACCAATATTTTGGACGAGAGTAGTGGCTTTATCCTTGCTACCCTGACAAACTCAGCATTACTGTTCAGTGTTCCCCTGATGGTGCACTCAATATCAGGAGAACACCAACATTCAACAATGTGAGTCAGGCCTTCAGTTGCTTTGACGTTACCCTGGGTTCCTTTGTAACCTCTGGGACTATTAGATGACTTGCTGTTGGAGTTATCTTTGATGGTCAACAACTTCTGAATGGGGTAACAATGGAATTTCCTCCATTTGTACACAATCTGTCTGACTGTTGGTTTGTGGCATCAAACTTTTTAGAGATAATCTTGTAACCTTTTCCAGGTTTATGGGCATCAACAACTCTATTTCTGAGGTCCTCAGACACCACCTTTGTTGAGCCATGATACACATCCATAAAACGTGTTGTATATGTGATCAGGCTTTGCTGGATCCCCTTCTTGAAATAAAACAGGGTCTCTCACTTACACCTGCTTGTTATTCCATTAACAGAAAACACCTGATTCTGATTTCGTCTTTAAATTATATGATAATCCTATGGATTCACTTACTTTTGCCACATACAGATATGTTATTGGATAATTTTTTCTTCAATAAATACATGACCAAATACTGTATAATAATGTTTGTTGCATTTGTTTAACTAAATTTTTTATAAATACAGTATAGGCAAACCATGGAAAAATAAATAGCAATTTGATTGTCCGTAAATGGACCCCATAATCTCTCTGCTGCTAAGGTTAAATATATTTATGGTTAAGTACGCCTAAAAGGAAGAGCCTTAATACAATATTCTTGCCTCTCAGCTTGCACACAATGGCTGAAGCCAGAGTAAAAACAAAGAACATATTATACATCATATATTAAAGAAATAATATTAAAAAAATATTACAAAATGGGCATGTAAGAAAAACAATGTATGCCAACATGCCTAATTCATCTTACATAAACACTGATATTTGGTAAATGAAATCACAACAGGTTGATACTTCCCAAGCGTATAAGAAACTAGTGCTACATTTATTTTTATCTATGTATAAATATATATCATACTGATAAATGCACAGACTGGATGTGATAAACAAGTTGCTTTTAACACATTTAATTACACGTGTTTTCAGAAAATCAGTACAACACAGTAAATCATCACGGAGCTTTCAGCTACTGCTGGGTAACATCTGTTACCCGCCAATTAAATAATTAGACAGTTCATTGTACCATGGGATCCTAAAGCCCAACCAACTGGTTGTAAACTACATGCAATGAAAAAGTTGCAGCTGTAAATGTCCTGAGAGAATAGGAAAAGAAACAAATGCACATCTGGTGTGCTTAACTTTCTGCTATAAGCAAATGCCTTATCAGCTGCCCCATATGTTAGGAGAATACCTTTATTTACCAGGTAAGCTAAACAGGTTTGCATATTGTTTGTTTTGTGTTAATAAAATAGCTTTTTTTTCCTTCACTTATTGTTAAGTGTTTTGTGTGGGTACAGCTGCTTTAACTTTGTAAAGAGGTCTTTCATACATTATTGGCTTTGTTCCTTGTACACTGCAATTATAAGCTTATTTCAGCATACTGTTGCTGCTGACAGACCTGCCTTCTGTTAATATCCTTCCCTACCACAAGTGTTATTGCACCATTCACTTTGCCTAAGGGCAGTACAAGGTTTTCATGACTTCCTGAACCTCCTGCTTCAATGAAAGGTTATCCTCCTGCAGGTGCAGCAAGTGCCACTTGTGTTTGTCTATTGAAGCTGAAATCAGGGACATGATGAGAGAATTGTGTATTTGCTTCATATGTGTTCCAGGGAGACTCTGTAGTGTTCTTTGAGATCTGCTGGAAAGGCTCTCTTAATATATAAAGGACTTGTTAATAGATTATGTGGTCATTCATCCAACCATGTCTCTTTTTTCTTTCTTGTATTAAAGCAGCAAGCATGTTGATGTAAGGAGGTGTGGTGATATGGCGAAAGCACAGCTGAGGACTCCCCTTGCTAGAAAATAAATCCCTGTCTGTATGTTTTCTTCAAATATAACAGAATATATACTTTTTACTGTTGAATCTGTGATAGGATACAAGAAAATTAGATACTGTGTCACCTCAGCTGTCCTACCAAAATGGCCTTTTTATGTATCACAAAAAATCAATCATACCAATGTTTTAAACACTTAAAAGGGGTACTGTCATGGGAAATGCATCTGTTAATAGTGCTGCTCCAGCAGAATTCTGCACTGAAATCCGTTTCTCAAAAGAGCAAACAGATTTTTTTATATTCAATTTTGAAATCTGTCATGGGGCTAGACATATTGTCAGTTTCCCAGCTGCCCCCAGTCATGTGACTTATGCTCTCATAAACTTCAATCACTCTTTACTGCTGTACTGCAAGTTTGAGTGATATCACCCCCCCTCCCTTTCACCACCAGCAGCCAAACAACAGAACAATGCGAAGGTAACCAGATAACAGCTTCCTGATACAAGATAACAGTTGCCTGGTAGATCTAATAACAGTACTACTGCAACACATCCAATTACATTGAGTAGGAGAAACAACAGCTTGCCAGAAAGCAGTTCCATCCTAAAGTGCTGGCTCTTTCTGAAAGCACATGACCAGGCAAAATGACACACCAATATTACAACTAAAAAAAATACTCTTGTTGGTTCAGGAATTAAATTTTATATTGTAGAGTGAATTGTTTGCATTGAAAACAGTGTAATTTAGAAATAAAAACGACATAATAAAAATCACTACTTAATAATCCCAGCTTTGCCCATTTTAAACTTTTTAGGTACTTTACCCAAACAATAAAAAAGGGTCAAACCAAGGCCATTCTGTTGTGCACTCCATAAGCTGATGACACGTGTCTTGGATGTGCAAACTTCGATTTGAGCTATGTATTGCCTTTCCAAGGTGTTGGGATGCAATGTCATTAATCACCAGGGTCATTTCATTGCAGCTACTATTTTTATTGCCAAACACTTGTCAAATAAAAATTCTGCAATCATTTGGCATGTCAGGGAAGCATTAAAAGCAATAACACATTCAAAATTATGTTTATGCAAATCAACAGAAAGAATGTATGAAATAAAAGTGGTATTCACATGGCCCAAAGGCAAAATGAGCCATACATGCAAATTATATTCAATGTAAGTCTTACAAACAGATACATACATTTGCTAAACATTGCATTGCTTAAAAAAAGGACAAACATATATTTGACTTGTTTAAATGTTTACTGGTGGTTTCCTTGTCCTAGCCAATCTTCAGTACTTATATAAAAGCCATAACAAACACTTAAGAAATGTGAGGATTAATTCCCAGTAGAGTACAAACTTATTTCATTTTTAGGAATGTGAATAATGGGAAAAAACATAAGCAATGTGAGCAAAAGAACATACATAAAAGAAATTACAGTATCACGTCTACACCTTCATCGCATTTGTTTCAAATACATACCATACACAGCTGCAGCATTTGCATTCTCAATGGCACATTAAAACAAAGGCTTCAATATATATGTAATTTTGCACCATTTCTAAACTGGCATCTATGGAGAAAGAAAAGAGCAACTCTGCATGTCACTGCAACTCCGTAGCTCTGAATTACAGGAAGACCATGTCTTACAGATTACTCTTTAAACAAATAAGTCTTATTTTTCAAAATCATTATTTTTTTTATTAATTTTCTTTTGATCATGAAACTGTACCTTGTACTTGATTTTTAGCTGAAGAGTCACAAGTTACCCCTCCAAAGCTTTATGAACTGCACCCGTTATTAAGCTGGGTAATTATGAACACTTAGCAATAAAGATGTATTATTATACTGTAAGTGCAACATAAACATAAGATTGTTAATACATCAGTTGCACTCAGCTTGACATTTGGATGCACATTGGATGTCTTACAGTATCATTTAGACATTAAGAGGTCTTATCATACTTATTATCATTGCTGTGATCTTTGTTATCACACTGAGTGCACAGTCACGTACAATGTCAGCAAAACGTTGTAATGATTCTTACAACCAACTTCCAGGGTTCTGCCAAGTTAAATTTGTAAAGCCCCCATTGTCAAGTACCGTACTAGATCACAATGTGTTACCATGCAGTGGTTCGAATTGAAGTGTTTGCAACTTTTTTTTTAATCTCTGTGTTTACAGATATACAGAGGTGCAGAATATGCAATTCAAAAATGAAAGGAAAAAAAACACGAGTCTGTCATTTAAGTAAGATTAACACCCCAGAAGAATATTTATTTTAGAACTTTTTTCTGCAGAAAATATGCTTTTTGGGTACTCAAGCACAGAGAAGATACAGCTTATTTTATACACAAATAAAATAAAGTAATAGATAACAAAAACAAAAAAACAATAAAAGGCACAAAAATATTTACAGACACAAATGTTAAAATTTAACCTATAGAGTATATGCCTTATTTTAAGAGAAGAGTTGACACTGAGATAAAAGAGTAGTTGGGTAAAGCTAGGAATAACTTATTTAGAGCTAATAGTGGTAGTAACCCAATAATCTTGAGGCCATCATTATACACAATAAGGTTTTGCAGACTGTAAACTGTAACTCACTTACATGCCCAGCTTGCAAACATTTTCATTTGGTCTCTCTTCAGTAATATGACATGAAAAATGAATATTTTCTTAGATTTTATTGTAAAGATTCAAAAATACTGTGCGACTTACGCGCTGAACCTGCTCTACAAATGAACAGGACACAGAAACTTCAAATTTGAACCTCCAGTATCTGCACAAAGAAAAGTCTATTGCCCTTAGATACAGGGAGGACAATTTTGCATTATGAATGCAGTGCTTTTACAAGGATCCTAAGTACAGCACAGTCATCCGCACAGGTAGTCACTTTGGAATGTTATTTGTACTTCTTTGCACTTAAGTTCAGTGTATCTCCTTTACTTCTGGTGTGAAACTTTAGAAGAAGGTGTTCCCTGCAGTACTGCACTGATAAGGTACCACCCACCATATGCTGAGCGTGAGGCAGGTTACAATGGTACATGAAAGAGGCTGAACTGCATGTAATGAAACACATTCCTGAGGTCCTGGGCTGGCTGTGAATGTTATCAGGTGCTCTGTAAGTGTTGGGGAGGGGAAACACCAAGAAATGCAGAACACCAAGGGCAGTGTATAGATGCAAAGATATTTCTTTGATGAACGACTGATTTTAGTGCAATCCAACCAATCCGTCAATTGTCATGAGGTTAGTGGGAATCGAACGATCGTGCATCTAACAGTGAAATCTATTGTCCAATTGTTTGCAGGGCCAAGCAGGCAGCTACCCTCAATTTTCCTGGACAACATCGCTGGTCAAAATGGTCTTTTTAGTTGATGGTCAAATCGTACATGCTTGACAAAGGGGTTTACCCTGAAACGTTGCACCTTGCAAATAAACTCAACAAGGGTTTGTCCCTGCTGGATTTTTGACCTGAGTGCTGGTTGAATTTATTATACTTACGATTTGTGGAGGATCCCGAAGCCTTCTTTGCCGGCACCGACTTTCACGACATGGAGAGCCAGGCTGTGCAAGCTGGTAACATTATACTATTCTACAGCTTTAGGAAAAGCCAATATGAACAGCGAGCGAGATAAGGAAGGCAAAAGGAAGGTATGGGACAGAAAAGAAAATAAGTAATGAGAAGTAGAATGAAGGTAAAAAGTAAAGAGGAGCAAAGGGTTAAATTAAAGGGGTTGTTAACCTTCCAAATACTTTTTTTAGTTTAGTGGTTTTCAGATTGTTCTCCATAAACAAAGACTTGCTTTCCACCTTTTCTTTTTTACCATTTTCCCAAAATGTAAGTTTAAAGTTCTTGTCTCTTGTGTGCCAGTTTGGCAGCTCAGTGATCCAGAAGCAGATTCTGAACTGTTACAGTGTGTTACATTTAGAGGCTACATTAGTTGTTATATTTCTCAGCAGCATCTGTGGAATATTAGCAACTATTGTATCAATTGTAACAGCCGTCTATAATGAAACTCATTGATTCTGCTTAGTAGGGACAAAATTATTTTGCAAAATTAGCAAAATACGAATTGGCGAATTTGAATTGACGCCAGTGACAATTCTGACGCCAGCACCAATTCCGATGCACAATAAAGTCAGTGGGTGGCTAATAATTGTCACCAGCATAGGAACTGTCACTGGCGTCAAAAAATTTTGATGCCAGCGAATTTTCACGGCGATTTTGCGAATAAATTTGCCCATCACTAGTGCTGGTTTTCCAACCATGTAAAAGGGGCTGTCGATTTGTAAATCAGGACTGTTATTTTGGTACAGCGACAAAGTAGCCATGGACGAGAAAAAATTCAAGGCACTCTCACCCCTGGGGTGAGGTTTACTGGTGGGCCCCAGGTACCCCAGTCTGACACTGATTCCATCCTATCTATAATATTTCCATAGGTTCTAATCAGAAAGCTTTTTCAAATGCAAAGCCATGGCAGATGAATTGTAAGCAAGGCAGCAACAAAATATGCCATTAAGGATTCTGCCCATTAATGCAACATACCTGAACTCCAGAGAAACATTAACATGGCTCCTGATTTCTTAGCACTTGTATGTATCATATACAGTATTCAAATTCACAAATTCATCATTTAAGTACAAAATTGTAGTGTTTCGGAGATGAATGTATCACAGCAACAAATAATCTACTGTGCCCAATAATAATATATGAAAAATATTAAAATATTAAAAATACTGAATGTAAATCTCTTCTAACCAGCCCAACATGATGCATCCTAAGAGCCACATACAAAACACTATCCCGCTTGATCTCCTACATGATGTTGTTAAACACACTGACCACTGGAGACAAAACCTAGATAGCGATTGATGTTGAACTTTTGGGGATGAGAGAAAAATATAAAAGGTTTGCAATTTTTCTACTGTAGTATCCTTAATTCTAGCCCCCTCTCTAAAGGAATATGAATGAAATGGGATGGTGTTCATATTTATCCCCTTATACAAGTTCCAATTTTTCTTGAAAGTCCATTGTTAGCATGGCAGTTGTCAAACTTCATAATGCAGTCCATATGCTCTTCTTAGGTACTCAGTGCCATAGATTTGTGTGCCCACTGCGTTTTCCTTTGTGAAATAAAACAATAAAAAAATCATTAATCTTGAAAATGACAGAAATTGTCTCCAGTTTCTTAAAAAAAAGAAACCTCAACAAAATATTATTTTTAAAATAAGCAACTAAATACTTATGTGCTGACAGTTAAGATAACCAACAAAAGGGTTATATTAGGCTGCAAGTGAAATTAGCAAAGTGCAGTTTTGAGAGGTTTTTCCATGTTTTTCCCAGAATTTCCGCGTTGTTGAGGTCACCTGGAAGACATCAGGGGCATGATTTTCAGAATTTTTTGAGCCCTCTCTTCCTTCAGTGCAGCTGAGCTTGGCCGCTATGGGAATCCTGGAACTACCACTTGGTTCGGAGGTATGGCGGTGGTAGCTCCAGGGTGCCCCTGTGTCATTAGGTGCAACTGGTCTTAATACAGAACAGTAATGAGAAAGGACTGAGCAGCACAAAGTGACTACTGAAAAAATTAACCAACTGCAACTATGCAGTCATAAATTACCCCAATAGATTTTATTACCTGTACTACTTTTAATAAGTTGCAGAATAGCTTTGAACATGAAAACTCACACACTCTTTTTACTTTATTGGTACTAGTGCACCTCAGTAAAGTGCATGCATCTAAGACAGAATAATCACCATCTGTGTCCATACAGACAGTTGCGGTGCCCTGATAGTGCTAACCAGAAGATAATCAGAAAAACACTTTGATTTGGTTTGGTATCCCCATTATTTCAATAATCTTTCTGCCTAATCCATTTGCTTCCATTCTTTGGATCTGAATTTCCACCTCATTTTTCTTTTTCTCTTATTTGTCAGACTTTTACTCCCATCATTTTGCTTTTGCGCTACATCTTCTGCTTGTCAATATGGACAAATTACTACCCATTCTGCAGTAGGAATGAAGCTTTTGCTTGACACAAGCTCATTCCCTGACCCCCTCCCCCCACACCCCATAAATAGGGACTTTGCCCATGTGCTTATTATTAGCTTTGTATAAAGTAACCCCTCCTTTCTCCAAACTGTAGCCTTTGATAAGCTTTGATATACATAACAGCTCATAATACAGAGCCCTTATTTGTGTGCTGTTTGTAGCTTCTGCTTATACAGTGGAGCTCATTTATCAATAGTCCAGATGCATGTGGCCAATATTGAGAAATGAGCCCTAGCGATTCAATATATTGTTTGTTTGCTCATGGGCATTCTTAAAGGGGTTGTTCACCTTCCAAACACTTTTTTTAAATTCAGTTGTTTTTAGACAACTGAATTGACATTGTTTTTAGACATTGCATTATTTATTTGTTACTGTTTTTCCAAAATCTAAGTTTAAAGTTGAACGTCCCTGTCTTTGGTGTTTGAGTCTGACAGCTCAGTAATTCAGGTGCAGACTCTAAACTGTTACAATTTTGCAACATTTAGTTGTTACATTTCTCAGCAGCATCTCTGGAGTATTAGCAACTATTGTATCAATTCTAACAGCTGCCTGTAATGAAACCCAGAGATTCTGCTCAGCAGGGACAAAGATAAAAAATGTATCTAATGGAAACCCAAACACACCAGTGATTCCTTTCTATAATAATACACATTTTTATCCCTGGATTAACACAGAGGTCTGACCTAAATCAGTACTTGTTAATTTTCAAATTAGAAAGAAGGAGAAAAAGTACCCCGCTTAATCGCTCAAATATCCTGGCTAAGGGAACCTGGTGGTTTATAATTGGTTCCAGCTTGGGCATAAGCATCAATTTTTGCCTTTTAAAATCAAATCACTGAATGAAATATATTGCACTGCACTATTTTAATTTATCAAGAATCAACTTCAGTAACTGTTTATTAATTGGATTAAATGCAATTATAGCACTGCACTTTATAATTTAATCTTTATTTATAAGGTAATTGAATAAGGCTACAGGGTAGCCTAGTTTGTCACTGCTGTTATTTCAGCGATTAAGCGGGGTACTTTTTCTCCTTCTTTCTAAGAAATGGATCTACTAAATGGATCCATTAAGAACAGTTTACAGGGTCGGCGACCCCCCCTCCCAGAGCTGCTTCAGAAGGTGAAACATGACTATTTACACTTCAATATTAGAAAAACGGTGACACATAGAAAATAGAAAGTCGTTGGGAAAGGTTGTTATTTCTGGTGATCTATCTGAAAACAACCAGTTGTTTGAAGGTGAACCACCCCTTTAACTGGTGTCTGATCTTTATGCTAATATTGTACAGGTGATCATGTAATTTATCAAACTAAGTAGACAGCTGCCAAAAGGTTTAGTGAACATTGGGTACACAAATGGGTTCAGTTTCACATGTTTGGCTTCATTCATTACCCTAGCACTGTCAGCACGTACATTTATTACATTAGCATATATAAATATGGCACAAAGTCATATACTGTAATTGAAGTCGGCTGGAAGCATTATTAAGAATGCATATGCTCTTTATCAGAACATATCCATTCATTATCACACCATCAAAAAATGCTTTTTTTAAAAAATATGTGGGAGGAATTTACATTTTTAAGACACATCACCAAGATTAGAATCAACACTGTTAAGTGGGTTAAGATAGCTAGAACAAACATAAAAATACACACACAAGCATGCCAACCCGTTTAGCTGGTTAACCTTTTAGTTAAAAAATCTGTTAATAGCTAATGCAGATATAAGAGAACAGTTAGTTCCTTTTTTAAAAAAACAAAGGTTAGTTTGTTAAACAGGAATCGACAAAGCAGTAAAAAGATGATGATCCAAGCTAGGCTAGTTGTAGATAAGCAGCTTTACAGCAGAAGTTATACACTATATCAGCAGTTAGTAGTTCAATTACTAACAAGTAACAAAAAATGGCTACCATTTACGAGCCGGGCTGCATTTCTTCTTTTCAGATATTGTGTATTCTTCTCCTCTGATGGAAATATAGAGACAAGTCAAACTAGAAACAGACCACTGCTGCCAAATTAAACTTTCATTCGAATATTCCCCGCTTGGCTGATTTTACTGTTTGATCCTTTAGCTTCCACTATGAACATTCAAGTGTGCCACAAGATTCTCCAGGGTTCATGTTCCGAGTTAAAGACAACTAGGACAGCACTGCAATTATTGAATTACTAATTATTTGTATGGTGCATGCTGCTTCTCCTAGTTTTAAAATACAACTTATTTGCTTTGAAATTATACTTTTTAGAAGTGCATTTTACAGAACAGTATTATGAAACACAAAATAAAACACTGACGAAACGTACCAGTAGTAGTGCTTGGGATGTCACTGATATAGCCTTCAATCGGGTCACCCTGGTTGCTCTCGGTGGCACTGACTCGTTCACTGCCAAAGCTGGTCTGGCTGCCTGATAAGCCTCTAGGGTTTTTCATATGACTAACAACTGGTGTCATAGAAGGCTCAGTGCTCGAACCTAGAAGGGACATTAAAAACGTTCCAGCTGGATACAAAAGGTACTTGACAAAAGTAATAGTAGCCTTATTTAAATATGTCATTTCAGTCTGTTAAAGGGGACATATAGCTTCATTATTCCCGTAGCCTTATACATGCTAAAAAAAATTAAAGTAGTACAGTATATAGCATATCTTTTGGAAACAGTAGGTCCTTATCTAAAACCATTTTCATGCACCCCTGCACTTCTATTGCACTTAACGCTGCTCAGTCCTTCCTGTTGCTGCATTAAGGGAACCCTGGAGCTACTGTCATTTCCTGACCAGGCAGTAGGTTCAGGGTTCCCTTTTTTGGCCACACTTGTGCTTAAACAACTAGACCAAGACAACCTTCCAGGTACTGTCACACAGTGCTCTACCTCCTGTTCTTCCAAAACTGTACATAAATGATATGCTGCCCAAAGAATATGCCAAAGAAAAGATGCATATTTTTGGAATTAGGTTGTGATTTCTACTGAATATACCAATTTGTGCATATTTCATTTGTCACTGTTGATAGCTTTGGGCAAAAATCATCTCCAATGCAGCAATGGTGATCTCACACACAAAAACAGTTGTTCATCAATCTACACAATTCAATTTCATAGGAGAAAATGCTGCTGATGGAGCTGCTGTTAAAAAGAAAAGCTTGAAATACTGCAGCAAAAACACAATTTAGGCATATTCAGCAATGAATGTCTTATTATTTCATAACAAAAACACTCATATTATTATGCCAGCAAAAATTCTAAATATATCCACATGTTTTTATATCTGAGAAGGACAACTGTAGTGCTCCTCTACAAAAGCTCAAAGCATCACTGTCATTAGTGTAGAGGATATTTCTGTGCTTTGTCTCACACTGACATTGTATGGACATGTGGGTTGAAAATAATTATAATAGAAGACATGGGTCATCAGAGTTCAGTTTATGCCAGATGTCTTTGTGGTCAATCCACATAAAAGCAAATAAAACAGTTGACAAATAATGGACTTGGTTCCTAAAATGGCTATGGTTTTCTCCTTTGCGTTATATCTAAATGCCCTTTTTATAATAACATTGTGGATTACTCTGCTTTTACGAGATTCCAATGATACAATGATAGATGTAAGCGCTGTATTTCTACCTGGATCTGAACTAAGGGTTTCAATGGTTAACGTAAACAAGGCCAAAAACTTACTGGAGTGCTTTCTATTTGTGATTCCTTTAGGGCCCACCATTTTAGAGTCCAAACTGGAGGAGCTGTATTCCGAGTCACTTTCACTGTCACTGGAGACTACTAAAAGAAAAAAAATAATCAAACATTTAACACATAGCACATATTAATGTTCAACTTGTAAGCATTTTTCCGGTGCATCAGAAATGTGGATTATCTGCTTAGACACAGTGATGCAAACTCTCAAAAGGACAGGTTTAGAATGTTATTTAATAGACGTAGAAGTGTAGATGTTACGATCAATGTGCAGAAATTATCCAAATGGTTTTAATAGTATGCAGCTGTGCGTATATCGCAAAAGAAAATTTAACACAGTAATGGAAAGACGGTTGATTTTCCCTTTAAATCACATGTCTAGATTGAAACAATAGTAACTGATTGCCTCAGCTGTGAGGATAATACCCTGTTTTATCCATAAAGCGACTGACCATAGTCATATGTGAGGAAATTCCCACCAAAAAATGGAACCTGGGTCAACAAAGATTTATATTTTTTAATGTGGGAACAAGACATTACTGTAAGATAGTCTAAAGGTATAAACACCCAACCTCCCCCATCCCCCGCTGAGGAGTAAACAATGTACAATGGCATGCTAAATGATATCTTCAGGCTTTTATAGGACTGACTTCATGAGAAATGCTAAATATAAAGCCCGCATAAGACTAGGGTAATAATCAGATTATCTTGTAAATTCCTATACACAGATATAGTGATCATCAGATACCCTGGCCATATGTATTCATGATAAGTATGTTTACTCAGTATTGGATCTGTTGCATAATGGCTCATATTCCAACCTGCTGAAATCAACAGAATATAATAAATCCCCACTTTTTTTTATTCTCAAACACATAGAGGATAAAAATCTGGCGCGTCTAAAAAAAATATCGATGTGCGTCAAAATTGACACGCGTATAAAAATTGTCGCGTGTGTCAAAATTCTAAAATGTTTTGGCGAAGTGAAACGGCACAGATTCGCTCATCACTATGTATAACCTATATGCACAAAGTAGGATTGCTCTTAAATTATAGTAAATTAAATGGACAGCAGCCCAGAACCAGTCATCTGTTTGCCCTGAACCATTGGCTGATACTGATATGATCTCATTATAAAGCAACCAAAAAGAAACTGGAAGCAGATTAAACACTTACTTGTATGAATAGGCCATTTAGAGCTGTCTGCTGGGAAGTACAAACACTGAATATATTTTACAAAACTAATGGAGCCTCAAAACAGAGAAGTGCAAGCATTCTGAAGAACTAGTAGATCATGCATCTATGAAATTGACCTTATTTGAAAATGGAACAATTTATTTTCAATCTCTGTTTTATTAACAGGGCACAGGAAAGTCAATTTCCACATGTATGCAGAGCACTAAATGGCATTTCTCTGGCACTAATGCATAATATTTGGCCAGCAGGAACACTTGGCCTCCAGTTTTGTGATAGACAGCAAGCAAGTGTTAGAAAAGAGAAGTTAAATAAATTACTTAGGGTGTGATTTATCAAAGTCCAAATTTATCTCGATATGTTCTGCTACAAACTTCAATCAAATCCGCTCTAGTATTTTCCGCTTATTTACTACTACATTTTCCAGAAAATTTGCTTTGCGGGGAAAAAAACTGATTTTAACGATTTTTTTCTGATTTTTTCCATCCGATTTTCACGAATTTCCCAATTTTTTCGGAATTTTCACCAGAAAACTTCGGGCTATTGCACGAAACCCAGCACACATCAAAAAATCTTTGGGACTTCTCCCATTGACTTATATGCAACCTCGACAGGTCTGAGATGCTGGATTTTCAGATTCAAACTTTTTCATCCTCAGGGTTTAATAAATTCCGAAAAATGTCATATTTTAAAATTCTGATTTTATAAAAAAAAAAAATCACAAGTTTTTTGTGATTTTTGCATTTCGGAGTTTAGTAAATAACCCCCTTGATGTTGTGTATGTAGTGCATTGACCTGTACTCATTCATAGTTTAAATGTATCCACAAGAAATGCTAGTTTTGTTGTTAAAGGTTATATAATTAATTTGGGTTGACACTCAAGTTCTACTATCCACACAGTCAGAATACCAACGCTGTCCCATACTGCTTGACTCTCTCTTTTTCTCTGCCTCCCTCTGCCTGGCTCCTGTAAAAGAAAAATCCAAGAGGGCCATGTGTTCCAACAGTGAAAGGCACAGTCATCTTCCTTTTTTTTTTTTCCTGAGGAGCAGGGAGATAAAACAAAGTGGACTTGTTTTTTTATTATGTACAACATTTTGTTGGTATATTCAATGCATTGAGAAGAAACAAAGACAATAAGGGCAACACTGGCCATTTAAACATCAATCCGGGCCACTGGGCTGTGCACTGAAAATCTGGACTGTCCTGTGAAAAACAGGACAGTTGGGAGGTATGCAGATGTAGCACCACAAATAAAAAATATAAAAACGATATTGACACTGGGGCTTATATATAAATGGAGTGCAGTATGTAATACTGTACCACCACACAGCTGTCTCCCTTTGTTTGACTCAACGAGAAAGGTTATCCACAACATTAAGGGGCCCATTTACTTAGTTCAAGTGAAGGAATAGAAGGAAAAAAACTTCGAATTTCGAATGTTTTGTTTGGCTACTTCGACCATCCAATGGGCTACCTCGACCTTCGACTACGACATCGAACTAAAAATCGTTCGACTATTCGACCATTCGATAGTCGAAGTACTGTCTCTTTAAGAAAAACCTTCGACCCCCCTAGTTCGCCACCTAAAAGCTACCGAAGTCAATGTTAGCCTATGGGGAAGGTCCCCATAGGCTTCCTAAGTATTTTTTGGTCGAAGAAAAATCGTTTGATCGATGGATTAAAATCCTTTGAATCGAACGATTCGAAGGATTTAATCATTTGATCGAACGATTTTTCATTTGATCGTGCGATCGAACCAATATCGCTAAATCCTTCGACTTTGATATTCGAAGTCGAAGGATTTAACTTCGACAGTCAAATATCGAGGTTTAATTAACCCTCGATATTCGACCTTAAGTAAATTTGCCCCCACGTGTTTTCAAAAAATCTATAACTTCTGCATCATTAAAGTCTTACCTTATAGATCTTTTGTGGTTAACTTTTTTTCCCTATGAAGCTGAAATTACGGTACTGTCAGTACATTCAATGCATTGACTCACTAATACTAAACTGCATATTCCTTTCTTGTAAAAGTCAGAAATAATTCTCTCAATATTAAAACCGCTATTTGATGTTTGTAAATGCTACTTAATAGAGATGTCGCGAACTGTTCGCCGGCGAACTTGTTCGCGCGAACATCGGGTGTTCGCGCTCGCCGGAAGTTCGCGAACGTCGCGCGACGTTCGCCATTTTGGGTTCGCCATTGTTGGCGCTTTTTTTTGCCCTCTCACCCCAGACCAGCAGGTACATGGCAGCCAATCAGGAAGCTCTCCCCTGGACCACTCCCCTTCCCTATAAAAACCGAAGCCCTGCAGCGTTTTTTCACTCTGCCTGTGTGTGCTGAAGAGATAGTGTAGGGAGAGAGCTGCTGCCTGTTAGTGATTTCAGGGACAGTTGAAAGTTTGCTGGCTAGTAATCGTTTTGATACTGCTCTGTTATTGGAGGGACAGAAGTCTGCAGGGGTTTGAGGGACATTTAAGCTTAGGTAGCTTTGCTGGCTAGTAATCTACCTTCTACTGCAGTGCTCTGTATGTAGCTGCAGTGGGCAGCTGTCCTGCTTCTGATCTCATCTGCTGACTGCTGCAATAACAGTAGTCCTTGTAAGGACTGCTTTTATTTATTTTTTTGTTGTTTTACTACTACTACTACTACTACTACTACTATAAGAGCCCAGTGCTATTAGTCTAGCAGTGTTGGGGAGTGGGACTGGTGTGCTAATCTGCTGCTCCTAGTAGTTCAGCAGCACCAACTTTAATTTTTTTTTTTAATATTCATTTTTTTTTTATTTTACTTTTTTTAATTTTACTACCGCTGTAGTAGTGTATAAGTTGACCTTTTAGGCATTATTTGCCCTGTAGGCATTATTTGCACACTGTTTTCTTCAACCCGCCATCTAGCTGTGTGACCTTGTTCACATTCTGTCTAAATATCCATAATATTACCGTCTCCAGAAAAAACACCGGAGTGACTTTTTTCAAGCAGCCATAATATATTTTACGTAATCCGTATCCACCGCTGTAGTAGTGTATACGTTGACCTTGTAGGCATTATTTGCACAGTGTTTTCTTCAACCCGCCATCTAGCTGTGTGACCTTGTTCACATTTTGTCTAAATATTGATAATATTATCGTCTCTAGAAAAACCACTTGAGTTACTTTTTTTCAAGCAGCATTCATATATTTTACGTAATCCGTATCCACCGCTGTAGTAGTGTATACGTTGACCTTGTAGGCATTATTTGCACAGTGTTTTCTTCAACCCGCCATCTAGCTGTGTGACCTTGTTCACATTTTGTCTAAATATTGATAATATTATCGTCTCTAGAAAAACCACTTGAGTTACTTTTTTTCAAGCAGCATTCATATATTTTACGTAATCCGTATCCACTGCTGTAGTAGTGTATACGTTGACCTTGTAGGCATTATTTGCACAGTGTTTTCTTCAACCCGCCATCTAGCTGTGTGACCTTGTTCACATTTTGTCTAAATATTGATAATATTATCGTCTCTAGAAAAACCACTTGAGTTACTTTTTTTCAAGCAGCATTCATATATTTTACGTAATCCGTATCCACCGCTGTAGTAGTGTATACGTTGACCTTGTAGGCATTATTTGCACACTGTTTTCTTCAACCCGCCATCTAGCTGTGTGACCTTGTTCACATTCTGTCTAAATATCCATAATATTACCGTCTCCAGAAAAAACACCGGAGTGACTTTTTTCAAGCAGCCATAATATATTTTACGTAATCCGTATCCACCGCTGTAGTAGTGTATACGTTGACCTTGTAGGCATTGTTTGCCCAGTTTTTTTGGCCGCAGCCACTGAAGCACAGAGGCCAGAAAAAATATGCCATATAAATGCTGAAAATAGTCATTTTTTGCCATACGTTGACTCAACGTATATGGCAAAAAATTACTATTTTCAGCATTTATATGGCATATTTTTTCTGGCAACTGTGCTTCAGTGGCTGCGACCAAAAAAACTGGGCAAACAATGCCTACAAGGTCAACGTATGGCAAAAAATGACTATTTTCAGCATTTATATGGCATATTTTTTCTGGCAACTGTGCTTCAGTGGCTGCAACCAAAAAAACTGGGCAAACAATGTCTACAAGGTCAACGTATGGCGAAAAATTACTATTTTCAGCATTTATATGGCATATTTTTTATGGCAACTGTGCTTCAGTGGCTGCGTCCAAAAAAACTGGGCAAACAATGCCTACAAGGTCAACGTATGGCAGTTGTTTAAAGAGAACAGTAGATTACTAGCCAGCAAAGCTACTTAAGCTAAAATGTCCCTCAAATCCCTGCAGACTTCTGTCCCTCCAATACAGAGCAGTATCAAGCAGATTACTAGCCAGCAAACTTACTATCATCTGTCCCTGAAATCACTAACAGCTCTCCCCCTACACTATCTCTTCCAAGCACACACAGGCAGATTTTTCAGATACATTTTTGCCCTTGATCCCCCTCTGGCATGCCACTGTCCAGGTCGTTGCACCCTTTAAACAACTTTAAAATCATTTTTCTGGCCAGAAATGTCTTTTCTAGATGTTAAAGTTCGCCTTCCCATTGAAGTCTATGGGGTTCGCGAACCGTTCGCGAACCGCTCGCATTTTTGCGCAAGTTCGCGAATATGTTCGCGAACTTTTTTTCCGACGTTCGCTACATCCCTACTACTTAAACATGTGATTCATAATTCCCCATAACTGGATGGATATGTGTATATCAGAAAAGAAACCTACTCATATTTGCTAGGAAAATAAAAAAAAAAATTCCCTGTGTTGCAGCTCAAGGTAATAAAATATTAGGATCTTTGGCAGATCTTCTACTAAACACTCTTGGAGGTAACCTATATCAGGGATTTCCTTTTCTTTTCAGCTAAGAAATCTCGGATTGATGACCATGAAATAACAATAAAACAAACTGCTTTGAACAATTTATTAAATCTGTTTTGCCTTATGTTCGTGTAAAAAAGGACATTTTGCTTCCAAGTAATTACACAGGTGCACGTGAGTTGTGTGACACAACAATGAATTTAACTATGTGATACACACAAGCTTCTGCTTTATATTGTCTCATGTTGCTCCACTGTATAGCTTGTCACACACATAATATACAGCACAGCTTGTTTGGCTTCAGTGAGCCCCCACCATTAATATAAGCTGTCCCTTTCAGTAGAAGGCTATTGGACTTGACCTCATCAGCAGCAAGATACTAAACTCTAGTGACAGGCTTTATCATAATGACTCCGTAGAGCTGCATTTCAGGTTGTCACACAATTTTCACCCTCACATCAGCTTATTCTACCAGCATCATCCTTTATTGTATTTGTGATTCATTTGAGTCATCAAGACTACAGAATGCCATTTTAACATTTACCTGCTAGCCTCAAATTTCAATTTTCTAATCTTATCAAATCTGCCTAGGTGACAAGTGCAATCTATTTGCTACCTTGAACCAAAATTATATTACAAATGAGAATTATACATCATTGCCAGCAATGTTAATTCAAAAACCTTTAGAAGAGACTGACCGATAAGCAAAGCACTGTTGATTATTCCATCCAAACAGCCTTCTCTGCTCTGAATACAGTTAATAACTTCTGCCATTTTCATAATCATTTGTACCTTTACACTTTTTTTGTTACAAAATCATTTGCATTGTGTGCTTAGACTATTATATGACATAGGTAAACGTGATAATTAATTTGTATTGTCAAGCACTTTACAGCTTTAAAACGCTCTCTGTATAGTCTACTAACTTCCCTGGTTAAAGCAGCTAATTTGGCATATTTTGCCCAGCAACCTATTTTGGCCTCAACTCACACTATCTAAATTATCTGGTAGTGTTTTGCTTGCAACAAAGTGATAAAAGCATATTGGGTTTCATCTTGTATAATAACCTTTTGTATACTTGGACCAAAGGAGAGTAGCACTCATTCTGGTATATACAGTAAATGATGTTCAATTCCCTGCAAATATGTTATTTTAAAATCAGATGCAGAAACATTGGGGAATGTTTATCAAAGAGTGAAGTTAGAGATCGCCACAGTCCGCTCTCACCATTCATTTCTATGGGATTTTTTAAGGCATATATATCAAAGGATGAACTTTCACTTTCACCCATTGATAAGTACTCTTTTAAAAGTCCAATAGAAATTAATGGAGAGTGGCGGAATTTCCCTTAAGCGATGTGGCGATCTCTAACTTCACTTTGATAAATATACTCCCATTGTGTTATTGAAGATTGATTTAAAATATGATAAAATATATTATACATATTCAGCGACCTGCTTCAGAGCTGCTTTGGGGAGACCTATGGCACAATCCTATACAAGCAAAACAGGATCCTCTAAAGCTGGCCATAGATTTTTAAAAGATCCGGTCATCATCGTGAGACCATGATTATCTCGGTACGATCGTACGAATTGTCCATCAACTAAAAAGACCAATTTGCCAGGAAAACAAAGAGTATCTGCCTGCTTGGCCCTGCAAACATAGATAGATTGCACTAGGACTGATAACGATTTTTTTAACCTGGCCGATCAATTTCCTAACAGATGTTGGGGGGGGGGAAATTGTAAGATGTTCGATCGATCGAATCCCACTAACCGTACGATAATTTCAAAGGATTGGCCAGACTTCGTTCGTTTGGCAAGAGAAATCTTTGCGTCTATGGGGATCTTTAGCCACCACTCTGTACAACGCTATAGCATCCAATGAGTACTGCCACATGATGACAGGTGTGGTTCACCTTTACATTAACTTTTATTATGTTGTAGAATGGCCAGTTCTTAGCAAGTTTTCAACTTTATTTTCATGTTTATACTTTTTGAATTATTTGCTTTCTCTTCTGAGAGTGTGGCACTATCCATAGAATTGATTGCGCACCTTAAGATTTGTAAAGTATAGAATAATATGTATAGGATGACAAGAAAGTTTGAGTAACAGTTCATATGATTGTTGCAGTTACATTAAAACTGTAAGCAATGACACAGTGAAGACAAGGCAAATCAATCCGCAATAATCTTTGATGAGTCTGCTGCAGGTAGAATACTGAAAACAGAAAAACTACAGAATGCATGGGGTGTATTTTTTTTCTGGATATTTCTGTAACAAGATAACAGCTCCCTGACAACTCTGCTAATGGATTCAGCTGCCTGAACTGCTAGGAGCTCTATGTTTCTCTGGGCTAATAGCACGTGCTGGTAATGTTCTGAATTTTAGCGAGTGGATAAATATGCAAAGCTGCCTATAGATTGCCTAGCAATATAGAGTGGAAAAACTGCTCCATGGGCCATTACCATCTATTATGGGCTAATTGAGGCTAAAGTTGTTGTACCGTGTTAGCCAGGGCAAAAAAATAAGGTAATGCCTTTATTGGCTAGCTAAGATAAGCTTTCAGAACATGTTAGTTCCCTTTTCAAGCTGAATCAAGGAACTAAATGTTCTGAAACTGGCTATGATTATATTAGTTAGCCAATAGAGGTATCACCTTTATACCACTTTTTGTTATTTTTTTGCCCCATAATAGATTAAATATAGTGAGAGGCAGTGGGAGTATTAGCCTCAAATACATTATATACAATAAGAGCCAATGATTTCTGACACCCCACACCCCTTATTTTTGTAAAAAAAAAATATTTCTGGAAGGCTGGGGACGATTTCAGCATTGTATAAATCAAAATGAATTTGAAAACATTTTCATTGCTGAATATTCTCCCATACCTAGTGGCAGACAAGACAATAGCAACCAAAAAGAAGAAAGACACGTAGAGCATTACTACTTTGCCACTTGGTAAAGTACATTGAGTAGGAGAAACAACAGTCAACAATAAAGTGAAAGCATTTCTATTGTGTAGTTCTGGCTCCTTCTGAAAACTCAGGATCAGGCCCAATAAACTGAGTTGGCTGCCTACATAACACACCAACATTACAGCTAAAGAAAAATAATTTTCTTGGTAAAAGCAGGGCCGGCCTTAGGCCTATTAGACCAATTGGGCCCAATAGGGCCCCGCACCTCTGGGGGCCCCGCACCACAGGGCAGCACAGATAATATTTCCCTCAGCACATGATGCTGCCTGGCCTGCCCCCAACTTTGAGAGTCCAGCCCATCCCCAAATCCATAGGTCCAGCCCACCCCCAATTCTGATAAGCCAGCCTATCCCCCAACTCCATAGGTCTAGCCTGCCCCCAACTCTCATAGGCTCAGCTTTCCTTCAACCTTGATAGGCCCTGCCTGCCCCCAATCCAACCAAGCCTGCTCCCAAGCTGAATCGGCCCAGCCTGCCCCAAACTAATTGGCCCAGTCCACTCTCCTATTTCCTCCCTCTTTCTCTTACCCTGTGTGCCCCTATTATGTGCCCCTATTTCATCCCTCTCACTCTCTTACCTTGTCTGCCCCATTCCTTTCTATTTTGTGCCTGTATGCCCTTATTTTCCTAAATACTTGGTGTGTCAGTAGCCAGCAACACTTTGTCTAGGGGCCCCGCCAACATGGTCCCAATTGGGCCCCACATTTGATAGGATCAGCCCTGGGTAAAAGAATAACATTTTAAAGGGAAGAATGAATTATATGCAATGTAATTGCATTGTAATTTAGTAATAAAAACTACACCATAAAAACCATGACAAACCTTTAAGCTATGATAAAATCTGAAGTGAGACAAGGGTGTGAGATCAGCGGTTCTTTCAGTATTACCTTATTTTGTGTTTTTCACATGTTAGTGCCAAAATATCTTTAAGTCTCAGGTACATACAACATGTATTGATAAAATGCAGACTCAACAGTAGATGAATCACTTCACCATGAATTTGTTCCTTTAATTATTCCTGATGATCAAGACCTTAGCAGGCTAATGACATTTGTGTTAATGAATTCATTTAATCAATGGTAATCAGCATTGGCAATTAAAGTAAAAATGTCATAATGTCAGAATTTGATGTTTTAGGAAAACAACAACTGCCAATTAAAGTCCATTATTAGATATAAAATGTCAGCTCTGCTGTTGGAATATTGCAGGGCTGTATCTAAGTCCATTGCTTCTCTTCCTGAGCACTCATCCTGCTGTAAGTCACAGAACATCCAGATACCCGCTGTTGCTCTCAATACTTACAGATTTAGCCAGCAGCAGGATTTTTTGTGTGTTTTTTAATTTTATATATATATACTAAGTTCTCAGGTAGTAGTAAATTTGAACCCATGGAGGTGGGATCCCATTATGGTACTTGCACTGTTTTATGTATGCATTGATATGTTTTCTTTTCCAGATCAACCATTGTTCCCTGGTAGGCCTTGGGGGAGGCTACTGAAGCAGATTTTGAATCTGATGTATAATGAAAGATTTATATGCTTCTACTAATCTCGAGTGATGGATTCGAAGTAAAAAAACTTAGAATTTCGAAGTATTTTCTTTGGGTACTTCGACCATCGAATAGGCTACTACCTTCAACTATGACTTCGATTCGAACTAAAAATCGTTCGACTATTCGACCATTCTATAGTCGAAGTACTGTCTCATTAAAAAAAAACTTCGACTACATACTTCGGCAGTTTAAAACTGCCGAGGTACAATGTTAGCCTATGGGGACCTTCCCCATCAGTTTTCTAAGATTTTTTTCGAGTTTGAAATATTTATTTGGGTAAGGTTTTTTGATCGAAGAAAAAGTGTTTGATCGATCGATTAAAATCCTTTGAATCGTTCGATTTTTCCTTCGATCGATCGTAGGATTTGCAGTAAATCCTTCGAATTCGATATTTGAATTCGTAGGATTTTACTTCGAGGGTCGAATTCGAGGGTTGATTAACCCTCGATATTCGACCCTTAGTAAATGTGCCCCTAATTGTTCCTTGCTGGGACTGAAGGAATTCACCAGGGGGAGAATGTAGGGGGCTGATAAATGTATTCCCTATTTTATTGCATAGAATATATTCTATATTCTATTCTGTATCTGAATGTGTATGGATAAAGTTTTGTGAAGTGGCATGTGGGAAGTTTAGAGATGCAATTAAGAATGTGCATATTGATAAAGTTGTAAACTTCAATACAATAAAGAGTGGATATTTTGAAGACACATCTGAAGAAGTCATGTCAGTGAGTGCTGTACTTCATGGGACTATTACATTATTTGCAAGCACCCAGGCAGATGATATATCAGTGCTCCTCCTTTGGGACGGTTGATGGTTTTTGTTTTCTTTTATTCAATAATTAGTGGCTGTGCCACTTAATATTTTTTAAACTTTGAAATTCAAATAGCACAGAGAACAGCGTGTTGATGTAGCCAAACTAGTCAAGGGTCTTAATACATTTGCGAATGTTAGCCTACTAAGGTTGTAGTCTATAAACTATTAACCACATGCAGAGTTTTCAAGGCTGTTTCTGGATTGATGGATTAAAATGAGCTACTTTCATAAAGTGCGCTTTTATCAACACCTCTACAAAAATGATATGTAAAATACATCTGCTGTTATACTCTTCTTTGCAAAGGGTCATGCTGGCCAGGATATTTTTGAACACGTCATAAATTATCTGCTTTAATTTTAGTATCATTAGAAACCATTAATAGAGAAATATTTTGCAGCTTTGCCATTTTTGCAAGACAAAGAACACAATTTTATCTCCAACAATACTACAGAGTATACTTAATGTCTTTCTCAGCAGATACCCAGAATACTATCCTTAATCTAGATAATAGATCTCATTATTATATATATACCGACATAAGAATTTCACACAAGAATTAGGTACAGGTCAGTAAAAACATAAGTCATTTCTTAACTCTCAGTACTATAATAACTATGTGTCACATACACAGAACAGCCAAGGTTCTGGTCATGGCTCATGCTTCTGCCTTTAACAGCCACCTTTCAGCTTCTATAGGAGCCCTCCACTACTCAGATGCCACCAGGTCTTAAAGTGAGAGAACCAGGGCAAGAGTTCTGGGCAGGAAAGAGAACCATCACATGCAAGAGGAAGAAAGGGAGTAGGGCAAAGCATAGTCGTAGAACCAGTGCCGGGCCAAGTCAGGCAGGCGCCCTAGGCAACCCAGGCTGACTACGTTGCCCCCCACTGGTTGCGCATGCGCAGAAGCACCTAGATATCGTGAGCGTGCATGTGCAGAAGCACTGAGATATAGCAAGTGCACATGCGCGGAAGAGCGCACACTCGGTTACTGAAGAAACTGCTGCCAAAGCTCCTGGACACAACGGTCCAAACTAGGGGGAGGCGTCAGAAGAGGTACTGTACGTGCCTAGCGCCCCTCTACCGTTGCGCCCTAGGCACAAGGTCGATTCAGGCAGCAAGACAGGAGTAGTCAAGAACAAGCAGGGGTCAAGGAACAGAGAAACGAACAAGAAGTGCACATAGGAACTATCAGAAATAAGACCTACGTTGGGTAATGAGTAATTAGCTGTGGCCCCTTTAAATATTAGAATTTTGCACAAACTATGACATCACCTGCAGCACGCCAAATATAAAAGGAAGCATGCATGCATCAAACCTGGAAGAGGCAGAGGAGGCAACGGCTGCGGGGTCCCCGCAACCCAACAAGACCACTAGGTACCATTACACTATGTTTATGCTAATAAAAGCAATGATTTTAGAAGAACATTTACTTTATCTGGCATCATAAAGTAATACAATTAGGAATAGAAGAAATTTTTATCATGATATTTTATTAAATATACAATTATGTTTTCATCACCACTACTGTTCCTTTAAGCTCTCCAGCCTAATATGTTTTGACTGCAAGAATAAGGTTACTGGTGGGTAATGTAAGGTGTAAAGTCTCCTATGAGTCTAGAAGTCAATAAACAGGTAGCATTTACTGGTTCAGTTTTTCTCCCTAATATCTGTGTATAGAGAAAGAGTAAATGCAATAACACATTTAGGGGCCGATTCACTAAGCTCGAGTGAAGGATTCGAATGAAAAATACTTCGAATTTTGAAGTATTTTTTGGGTACTTCGACCATCGAATGGGCTACTTCGACCTTCGACTACGACCTTCGACTTCGATTCGAACGAAAAATCGTTCGACTATTCGACCATTCGATAGTCGAAGTACTTTCCCTTTAAAAAAAACTTCGACCCCCTACTTCGGCAGATAAAACCTACCGAAGTCAATGTTAGCCTATGGGGAAGGTCCCCATAGGCTTGCTAAACTTTTTTTGATCGAAGGATTTTCCTTCGATCGTTGGATTAAAATCCTTCGATCGATCGAACGAACGTTTAGCGCTAAATCCTTCGACTTCGATATTCAAAGTCGAAGGATTTCAATTCGAGGGTCGAATTTCGAAGTATTTTTTACTTCGAAATTAGACCCTTAGTGAATCTGCCCCTTACAGTACAGGTATGGGATCCGTTATCCGGAAACCCATTATCCAGAAAGCTCCTTATTATGGAAAAGCCGTCTCCCATAGACTCCATTTTATCCAATTTTTTTTAAATTATTGGCTTTTTCGCTGTAATAATAAAACAGTAGCTTGTACTTGATCCCAACTAAGATATAATTATTCCATATAGGAAGCAAAACCAGCCTATTGGGTTTTTTTAATGTTTAAATGATTTTCTAGTAGACTTAAGGTATGAAGATCCAAATAATGGAAAGATCCATTATCCGGAAAACCACAGGTCCTGAGCATTCTGGATAACAGGCCCCATACATGTATTAAGTAAATTACATGTATGAATCCATTATTTGGAAAGCTGTTATCCAGAAATACGTAATGGCCAATTATTTTAGACTCCATTTTATCCATATAATCCAAATGGTAAAAAAATTATTTACTTTTTCTCTGTAATAATAAAACAGTACTTTGTACTTGATCCCAACTAAGATATAATTAATCAGCCTATTGGGTTTAATTCATGTTTACATGATTTTCTAGCAGACTTAAGTTATGGAGATCCAAATTACAGAAAGATCCATTATCCGGAAAACCCTGGGTCCCGAGCATTGTGGATAACAGGTCACATAGCTGTATTTGTAAATATTTAAAGGGGTGGTTCACCTTTAAGTAAACTTTTAGTATGTTATTCAACAGCCTGTTTTAAGCAACTGTTCAATTGGTCTTCATTATTTATTTTGTATAGTTTTTAATTATTTGCCTTTTTCTTCTTTTTCCAGATTTCAAATGGGGATCTGACCCCATCTAAAAAAAATGCTCTGTAAGGCTACACATATTATTGCTGCTTTTTATTACTCATCTTTCTATTCTGGCCCTCTCCTATTCATATTCCAGTCTCTTATTCAAATCAATGCATGGTTGCTAGGGGAATTTGGACCCAACAACACGTTTGCTGAAATTACAAACTTGAGAGCTGCTGAATAAAAACCACAAACATCAAAAAATGAACATTTGTGATACTTTTTCAGTGTAAATACACTTGAATTCTGTATTTTTTTCCATTAAATAGATCTCACAATTTGGAATGCTTGAACGTAACCTCACATTATTGCATTAAACGTAAAATTTAAATCACATTAATATATTTTATCACTTTTTTAACTTGTGTATTATTATCCATTCTTGATCAATATACAAGCTAAACTGTAAAATGTTTTCGACAATGAGCATACATACATACACTGAATGACAGTTTTGTCCTTGAAAGGTCTGCATTTTCTAAGCAAGATGACAGGACCAGAAAGGATAAAGGACAATAATGAAAGCTCACAAATACATTTTCTGTGTGAACAATGCATTTAGGTTTTGGCCGCATTCAATTGCCTGTAGCAGTTTCCATAAAGAAATAACATTTCATGCCTTTTTACTGGCCTGCATTAAGAGTAGTAGCAGATATAAAAATACAAGATTTAACATTTACAGACATACAGCTAAAGTCCAACATAAAAAAATGTATAGAATACATATAACAACTACATATAACAACATAGTATAAAGGGACATATTTATCAAAAAGTAGGCAGAAAATCCACACTATGGGGCAGATTTATCAAGGGTCTATGGGCAAAACTGTCATATTCGACTAGGGAATTGTTAAAATTTGATTCAAGTTTTTTTTTTAAATTTAAATCTGATTTTCGAGATTTATCATACTCAAACTCGACTATTCACCACCTAAAACCTGCCGAATTGCTGTTTTAGTCAATAGGAGACATCCTGGGATCAATTTGGAGTTGTTTGAACCCTTCCTGACATTCAAGTTTTTTTCGGAGAAAAAACTCGAATAGGGTTTTAAAAAACTCAAATTGAATTTTCGGGTCCATCCTATTCACCCGAGTTTTAGAAATTAGATTTTATTTAATACATTTCTATTGATAGAATTTCGAGTTCATGGGAGTTTATGGGAGTTTTTAAAAACTCACATGAATTCGAAATTCGACCTTTGATAAATGTGCCTCTATATGTACTAAAAATGGACTGCTATGTCCTAAGTAACAAACAGACCTATAGTAAGCTTTGAATTAATTAATTAAAGGTTAACTCCACTGTATGTTCCTTTAGTTCGCACTACATTATTAATTTTGAACAAGTGGAAATAAGATCAACGAACATTTTCTAAATATGGTCTATTTGACCTTCAAGTAAGTATAAGTATATAAAGTTTTGGACAAGCACTTCCAAATTGTATTCTCTAAGCTCCAGATCGGTATCTTGATTGTGATGGATGAACTGTCTTACAAAGCACAGACAGTAACAAAAAAGTAAATACTTTCTGAGTACAAACAAATCGAGGTTTCATATATTACTTTAAAGAGAAAATGCAGATGCCCCACAAAGTTTAGGCAATCTATTAAAATCTCTTAAAAGAAGCAACTTTATAAAAGTTTTTCTTTTTTCCCCTACCATTATCTAGATAAAAGTTCCGGTTCCCTGAGCCTGCATCTCAAGCCTGCTCTTCGCTCCTGTTAAAATTAATGAAGTCAGAGGGTCATGCTCTGCAATGGGAGACAAACTACAACAAACAAACCTGTTTCACTCTTTTAAAGCGGACCTGTCGTTTACATATAAAAATTTGCATAATGAAAGTCCTTTGCAAATGAAACACAAATTCTTTTTCTCATTAAAACATCCATACCTGTTATAAAGGTGTTTAAATATCTGAGCTGTCAATCAAATATTATCTGACCGGCCTCAATGCCTGAGGCATAGAGGTGGGGCAGTCAATTACTTTCACTTTCCATTCAGCACATCCTACATGTCACTGTACTCCTCACATTGCTCCTTCCCTCCTCACACTCTTTAATTGTGTAGGGCACTGTGCATGGGCATTAGGTTCCCCATTCTGGTACATACACAAGATTTTGGAGTGACAGACAATTTATCTTAAAGGGATACTGTCATGGGAAAAAAAATTTTTTTCAAAATGAATCTGTTAATAGTGCTGCTCCAGCAGAATTCTACACTGAAATCCATTTCTCAAAAGAGCAAACAGGTTTTTTTATATTCAATTTTGAAATCTGACATGGGGCTAGACATATTGTCAATTTCCCAGCTGCCCCAAGTCATGTCACTTGTGCTCTGATAAACTTCAATCACTCTTTACTGCTGTACTGCAAGTTAGAGTGATATCACCCCCTCCCTTTTTCCCCCCAGCAGCCAAACAAAAGAACAATGGGAAGGTAACCATATAACAGCTCCCTAACACAAGATAACAGCTGCCTGGTAGATCTAAGAACAGCACTCAATAGTAAAAACCCATGTCCCACTGAGACACATTCAGTTACATTGAGAAGGGAAAACAGCAGCCTGCCAGAAAGCATTTCTCTCCTAAAGTGCAGGCACAAGACACATGACTGGGGGCAGCTGGGAAATTGACAAAATGTCTAGCCCCATGTCAGATTTCAAAATTGAATATAAAAAAATCTGTTTGATCTTTTGAGAAATGGATTTCAGTGCAGAATTCTGCTGGAGCAGCACTATAAACTGATTAATTTTGAAAAAAAATTTTTTTCCCATGACAGTATCCCTTTAATAAAAGTGTCCACAAAATGGCTCCTACATGCTTTGCTGTGTAATTCCAAGACTGAAGGAAACAAAATTGAAATAATAAATATAGTGTAGGTAAAGTTTATTTTGCTCAACTAACATGATAGAAAAGAATTTGGAATTATTTCTTAGGATGACAGGTCCCCTTTAAGAACTAAAGATTGGTCATAAGCTCCATCAGCTAGACATTGATCACAAACACAAAGCAAAGATAACATTTGGTAACTCAAGAACTAAGATGAATATTCTGCAATGGCTCAAAGCCTTTGTCTCAAGCCAATAGAAAATATGCGGCACTGTTTAACCTCTACCCCCTAGAACTTACAGTTCATTGTAAGTGGGTGTGATTAAAGGTGGCCATAGACCCACTGATAATACAGAACTTTGTACGATATTCAGTGCATGTATGGTCAACTCATTAATCGCGCTGGCTGGAAAAATTTTCTCTTTGTAGGCACCCAAACATCAGCCATTGTTAGCGCTGAATCAGATACAGAAAGAATTCTATTCTTTCTGCATGTATATCTGATGATTCAGCTGTATGTATGAAAACAAACAATCTTTTCAGTGACCAAAGATCGCAATTGTTACAACTATGGCAACCTTAAGTTACAAACACCAACAGGAGAATATTAAGTGCTGCTGCTACAGTCTACAGTAGTTGTCATCTATATATGCCATACAGAGTAAGATGCTTGGCAAGTTATCCAAGAGGTCTTTATTTATAACGACACTGAGGTAGGATTCTCTTCGGAGGAATTCAAGGATAGCATTCCAAATGTAAGCAGCAGCAAGACAAAGGTGGGGAACAGTGACAAGGTGGTATATCTGAAGGGAACAGAGGAGTCAACCAGAAATGTATGTATACACAAGAGAAGAAATATTGTGAGGTGCACAGGAATGAAGAGTGAGATTCTTTACCCCATGGGATGCCTTGATAACGAATTCAGTAGTGGGGCTGCTCTCTCTTAGATGAGAGCAGCACACATTTCTACAGACTGTAGTGCGGAAAGATGGGAAGTAGGGAGGACAGTTAATAGCAAGTTGCACTAGCCTAGGAAGGAAAGGTTGAGAGCATGCTTGAACATTTTAGCTGTGGGCCTGTGGCTTGTAAAGAATTGGGACAGATTTGCACAATATTGCATAGGAGAGACCTTTTCGTGTGGTGTTCAATTGATCAGGGAAGGAGTGGCAAGAATGAAAGACTACCCCAGACAACGTGATGAGCATGCCATTAGTAGAATTGGTAAATGGGGAGAACAACCCGGTTTATGTGTAAACATGATCAGTTCCATTTTTGTTAGGTTTACTTTGAAATGGCATTGATTCATCCACACGGAGGTTGCTAGGAGGCAGAGATTTGAGCCTCAGATTTATCTGTTAATAACAGGTTGATAAATATATTAGGATTTCACCAGCTTTCAGATGATATTTAAAACAGAGTATAAAGGGAGAGTAATAACGGGCCAAGTGATGTTCCTTTATAAATCTGCTATTCACAGAAAATTTAAGACAAAAAACTGAAGTCTTGGTTGAAGAGGAGCTGACTACTGTTGTATTATTCCAATAATACATATATTCTGAACCAGTAATGCAGAGGATAATAAATGATAATAAATGTCAGCCAGGTATTGCATATACTGTAGCAGCACATACATTTATAAGTACATTTACAGATTTTTAAGCTTAATGGAATTTAAAGGGGTGATTCACCTTTAAATTAACTTTTAGTATGTTATAGAATGGCTAATTCTAAGCAACTTGTCAATTGGTCTTCGCTATTTATTTTCTATAGTTTTATAATTATTTGCCTTTTTTCTTTTGACTCTTTCCAGCTTTCAAATGGCTGACCCCATCTAAAAAGCAAATGCTATCTAAGGCTACAAATGTATTGTTATGATTACTTTTTATATCTTATATTTCTAGTAAGGTCCTCTCCTATTTATATTCCAGTCTCTTATTCAAATCAATGAATGGTTGCTAGGGTAATTTGGTCCCTAGTTACCAGATTTCCTAAAATGCAAATTGAAGAGCTGCTTAATAAAAAGATAAATAACTCAAGAAACAAAAATAATAAAAAATGACAACTAATTGCAAATTGTCTCAGAATATCACTCTTTGTCTCCTGACAAAATGTTTTGAATCCTTTGTCATAATGGCTTTACTAGTAAGCTGTAAGCAGAGATGTTAAGTTTCTCCAGTTAATTACAGGCATTGTGTGTTGAAAATGGAGTACATATGCCTAGAAATAGTATAAAGAAGGCTTCAAGAAGCTTAGCCTTTCAAAAGAAGATTAAGCAATTGTAATCAATAAAGAAGAGCCCGTGAACAGCAGCTTATATTAGTGAGTCTACCCAAGAAAAGAACATTATTTCTCTGTTCAATTAATTGTAAAGTTCAGGAGTCAATTGTAGTCAGATTTGCTGAAGGCCAGCACAATAGCCTGTGCAAGTGCATGTGTATAGTTTTTTTTAACTAAACAAAGTTGGGTTATTTATTAAGCACAGGGCAGGGTACAAAGTGCAAAAAAAGCAAACTGACATGTTTTCAGCACTTTTTTCCCCAATGAATTTCAGATAACTTTGCATGTTGTAATCAAGAGAAAGAGTTATACTTGTTTGTAGATCCAGTACCTACCTAGCAGGTAACTTTTTGCAGTGAGAAAAGTATTCCCAGAGATTTTAAGGGCAGCTTGGTTACTAGTGTAAAAATACTTGTCAGTAGACAGAATGAATCAGGTTAGGTATACAGGGTGTTGATCTCGATCTAGAACCCATTAGACCAGTTTGGACAATGGCACATGGGGTGATTCTGGGAATTTTAATGTTAGACCACCGTATTCATATTTTTAAACTAAAGTAGATTTTATCATAATTAGTGAATATTTCAATTATTTATCCACTGCTGTGATAAAGTTGTACAAAAGAACTCCAACTGCTAACTACAGGGCCAGGCACATAAGTGTTTAGTATCTGTACCTTATTTACAAATAGACTAAAGTGTATATGCCATGTTTTTCTGACAACTTTGTATTTTCTCCAAACTTCCAGTGTCACTGCACTTGGCAAAGTCACCAACTATAATGTGTCAATAAATACAATCTATGCAACAATACACACATTGTTAATTCTACCTAAGATGTACTTCCTTGCATTTTGTACTTGCACCATGCTCCTTTGGCCACAGACACAACAAGATGCCAGGGCTGTCAAACAGGTGACCCACGGGCCAATCCCTCTTGTGTGGCCCCTCCACATGAAAGTCCGCCTGCTGTGATTCCTTCCCTTGTGTACTATAGCTAATGCCCCATAGTAAATAAAGTTTAAAAGAAACCAGTTACTGTAGTGGACAGTGTCCCAAACCCAGAGCTAACTCCAAGGTCCCGGTCTCAGCTCACTCTTCTGCCTATAGGAGTTGCCTTTGGCTTCAGGAGGAGTCCTCCGCTACTTAGATGCCGCCAGGGCAGGGAACATAATGTATAAGAAAGGGACGGGGATCAGACAGTGTAGACTTGGAACAAGCCGGGTCAAACCAACAGACAATGTGGTACCAAATCAGGGAGAAGGAGTGTAGTCAAGGTCACAGACCAGGGTCAAAACCAAGGGAAGATATACAGTACAAAATTGTGATCCGAGAGAATGGTCAGTAAACAGGCAATAGTCAGGAAGGGCAGCAGACCTGGAATGGTCAGGGAGAGACAAGGTCAATAACAGACTGAACATACTAGAATAGCACCCAGGAACATGAAGAATAGACACGGCTGGCGTCCTGCTCGCACCACCACTAGACCATGTATTCTCACAGTTACTTTAATTCAAATGTTTCTTGAAACTACTCGGCATTACTTTCCTTCCAAATCTCTCTGAAAAATGGCAATTGCAAAGACGAAAGAAAGTTTAGCCAGTGTACTGTAAAATCCAGCTTTTAGGTTTCTTCAGTGCAGCCAGGAAACTGAAATGCAAATCTCTGCTTGTGTACTCCCACTCTAATATGTGACAGAAATTTTAAAATGCTAGAGAGAAAACCCTACTTGTTATATGTTACTCACGTCCCGCTTAGTCCCAGGTCATAATGAACTGTGAGATGCCAATCACTGCCTTGTTATTAATCAGCTACAGGTTGCACTTTGTTTTTGGATACAAATTAGCAATGGCATTCTTACTAGATTCAGTGTGTAGTTTAGCAATAGCTGCCCTGGAAAACTGCAAAATGATTCTATTAAACAGCCTGTTAGCAGTATTAAAATTCAGTTCCATTGCCAATGCACAGAAAGAAACTGTTTATACATTTGTTGCATCAATAGTAAATTTTAATTATCAGTCCAGCAACGATCCAAGGAAACAAAATCCTTACTAAAGTCTCAGCAGCTTAAGGGCTCCCCCACGTTCAGTTTTAATGTGTTTCAATGCAGGGAGCGCAGGAAGGAACAGTCTATTTATTTAAAGGGGCCCGTACAAACACAGACACAGGTAAGTGCCAAATGCAGGTGGAATGTAACATGCTGCGTTCCCCTGCACTGGGCATTTACATGTGTCTATGTCAGTACAGTGAGCTTTGGTAGAGTAGAATGCATTTCTTCCTGAGCTCCCCTGTAGTGAAACACATTAAATTCGAACACAGGGGAGAACAGGGAAATGTATGTACGTGCACTAAAGAAAATCTCCCTAGACTAAAATCGTTGTTTTAAAAAACTATTACAACCCCTAACATACTGTTTATCCAAAAGGTGCTTTTTGATTGCTTGTTACCCCAAATCTTTCCAATGTGATAACTGTACCTCTCAAAAGCAGAAAAATCATTCCTAGTCTGCTGGAAACATGCAATCAATATTTAATTGAATAGTATAAACATTTGGCAGCAATACCAAACTGATTTACATGCATGATGTCAGAACATGCCAGTAATGTGCCTTTGACTGATTATAAACACAGAAATCATATTGGGTATGAGACACCACAGTGCAGAACCTAGCTTTATGATTGATTAAGTTAAGGTGGCCATACACGGGCAGATTAAAGATGCTGATATCATCTGTTAGACCAATTCGGCAGCTTATCTGACCATGTGTGGCCACCTTAACTTAACCCAGGGCTGAACGATCCGATTCACCCGATATCGCCCAGCCGTTAGTGGATACATCAGGTTAAGATCCGCTCGTTTGGCGACCTTGCCAAACCATCGGATCTTATAGTGTATGGCCACCTTTACAGAAATATATGAATAGATCTCCCAGTTCTGACAACCCAGTAACCAAAGCCTATATACTCCATACAGTCACAATGCACTCAGCAAATCAGAATAGATAAGAGAAAACCAGCTAGCAAAATGTGTCCCCCAAAATAATGCCTTTTTCTTCACTAAGTTCGAGTGAAGGAATAGAGGAAAAATAGTTAGATTTTCGAATGTTTTTTTTGGCTACTTCGACCTTCGACTACAACCTTTGACTTCGAATCGAACGATTCGAACTAAAAATCGTTCGACTAATCGACCATTCGATAGTCAAAGTACTGTTTCTTTAAGAAAAAACTTCGACCCCCTAGTTCGCCACCTAAAAGCTACCGAAGTCAATGTTAGCCTATAGGGAAGGTCCCCATAGGCTTTCCAAGTTTTTTCTGATCGAAGGATAATCCTTCGATCGATGGATTAAAATCCTTAAAATCGTTCGATTCAAAGGATTTAATCGTTTTTAGGATTTTAATTCGCCAGTCGAATATCGAGGGTTAATTAACCCTCGATATTCGACCCTTAATACATCTTCCCCTAAGTGTATTTGTTTTCTAGTAATTATTATATGTCTATTTCTTGCTGGCAGACTATTTACATTATAAGGAAAAGCTGTCACCATGCATGACCATTTAATTTCGCCCATAAAACAGTAGCTACATTACAGCCGTCAGTGGAAGAAATAATTAAATCTCAGCTAACCAAACTCAATAAATAAGAAGGAAGCAGGTTAATATTTATTTCGCTTAGCTACATAAACTAATTTTTTTTTTGGAATCCAACCAATATTGTAATTGATATACAGCAATAATCACCGCTGCTGTTGCATTCACATTTTCACAAGATAATTCAGAACGGCAAATAAAAACATAGTCATCTTTATAAGTTGAACAAAATTAAAATTATTAAACCTGGGTCAACATTTTCCCCCTAAAACAATACAGTTTGCACATTGTGCTGCCCACTTATTAATGTAGGTAACCTGAGGTTTAGGTATGTTTTACTCAGGCAGTTCCCTTGTATTTGGATACCTTAGTGGTCCTTTCATTCACCCAGGCAGCTTATGTTCCTTTTCCTTAGTCCATTGTAGTTTAACGGCTTGCCCAGTAGGTGGCAGGGTGTAAAAGTCTAAAAAGGGAAAGCACACGTGCTCTGGGCTCTTTTCCTGGATCCCACATTGCGGTGAGGTTGGTACAGGAGTGGGTCTGAAGGTTGTCAGGCTCAAAAGCAGAGACAGTTTATTCAGTGTCAGAAGAAATAGTTGCACTAGGAGCAAAGGATAGTGGAAGGGTAATTTAGTGAGCAGCTTTCTGGCTCCAACAAGGCGAGTAGTTAGGGTTAGAACCCTTGCCGTGATCAAGCCGCTAGACAGGCACATAGCAGGGAAAGTGCCAAGGAGCATGATACCCCACGGGATCCCTAGTGCTGGAGAAAATAACCAAGACAGGTTGCACTACCCATGAGAGGGATCTACAGTACTTGCAATATCCTAAAGTGTAAAGGTTTTCCACTGATTGCCTTGAATGTACTAGAAGATACTATTGCCTGAGTGCTGTGATCAAGATACCTGCTACTGTCCAGAAATTATTTGTTTGGACTGTTGTTACTTTCATCCTGATTGAACTGTGCATCAGAGGGCACACATGATTCACCTGAGGGTAAGGTGTTTGAAGGGGCCACTACACACTGCTGGGAGTTGCCCATAGCCTCAGGGTGAACAGGGTATACTGGCAGCAAATCACATATTTCCACATAGTAGATGATACTTCACAGCTTTATTTAAGAATGGTTGGCACAGAGACCATCAATCACTGTAGCTCAAATGATAAAAAGTAACTGTTGCACAGTCAACATACCGTAGCAGCATCTTAACCCCTGAACAAGCCTCATTAACTGCAAGAATCATTTATTTTGTGAGTGTAAAAAGAGTGTTTTCTCAAAGGCATAACCTTGAACATGTTGAATCATTTCAAGGTAAGGTAGTTTGCGTTTTATAGACGTGTGTGCGTCTTTATGTGTGTGTATATGTGTATAGTGAGAGAGTGATTGTATATGGAAAAAGCACGTTTTGGGGGGGGGGGATTCAGTATCTGGGGTTTACTAGATCAAGTGTAAAAAGAGAAGTTTAAGGAGGTTATTATCAAAATCCCCCTATTTATCAATACATTTTATTTTTCCAAAAATCTCTTGTGCAGGAAAAACTCAAAAATTAGTTTAAAACCCCAAACTTTATGAATGTTAGATTTGTTGTTGAAAACTGTGAATTTGACGCCTGAAAACAATGACATTTTTGGATTATTGAATGGACCCAGAGCAGATCAGAATATCAACAGGACATCTGCCATTGACTTCTACATGAACTCGGCAGGTCTGAGTACTTTTTTATTCGGACTTTAAAGTGATACTGACACGGTCTCATAAAAATAGGAACATGTCAGTAAATAGAAGCTGCACATGAAATATAATCAGCTAAAAGCTCCCCAAAGCCATCCCCAACTCGACTAACCTTAGTAACGGTGACCCTCCGACACCATTAAATCATCTTGCTGAGTTGTTTCAGTCACGCTGGGCTGGGGGCAAGGCGATCCCTTGATAGGCTGATTACATATAAAAACAGGACTCCAGCCTATGAAGGGATTGTGCTGCCCCCAGCCTAGCGTGAAACAAGTCAGCAAGATGATTTAATGGTGTTGGAGGGTCACCGTTACTAAGGTTAGTCGAGTTGGGGATGGCTTTGGGGAGCTTTTAGCTGCTTAAAGTTTGCGTGCAGCTTCTTTTCACTAATACCGACACGTTCCTATTTTTATAGGAACGTGTCAGTATCACTTTAAACACCATCAGACCATTCAAGTTTTTTTTTTCTATGAAAAAATTACGGTTTTCCACTTTAAAAGTTCTACCAGAAAAAAAAATCAAACTGATAAATAACCAAGCTCCAAGTCCAAGGGCCTAAAGTTTCAAATGCCTCTCATATTTAATGTATCAGGGTTATTAGTACATTTTTCTCTTGCTGTATACTGTATAGAGATATTATTCTTGGAATCAGATTTCTCCTTGGTAAAAAAAAATGCCCCAAATGGCCCAGTGCTCATCCAGCAGAATCCTGCATTGAAATTCATTTTTCAAAAGAGCAAATATGATGCAGGACTAGACGTGTTTTTAGTTTACCAGGTACCCTCAGCCATGATATGTGTGCTCTGATAAACCTCAAATATACAGCTGCGCTGCAAGTTGGAGTGATATCACCCCCTCCCTTTGCTCCCCAGCAGCCTATCAACAGAACAATTGGAAGATAACCAGATTACAGCTCCCTGACCCTTGCATTGCTAAAAAAAGTCCATCTGTCTTGTGCTAGATATTAGAATAACACTCAATTGTAAAAACCCAATTCTGTCTCAGATACCTTCAGTTAAACTGAGTAGGAGAAACAAAAGCTTATCTTAAAGGAGAACTAAAGCTTAACTAAAAAAGTAGGCTAGAAATGTTGTACATTGTGTTTTGGGTTCCTGTATAAGCCCAAAGCAACCACATACCTTTAGCAGGGAAGATCTGTGCCCCCAAAAATGCCCCAGTAGCTCCCCATATTCTTTTCTGCTGATTCACTGCACATGCTCTGTGCTGCTGTCACTTACTGAGCTTAGGGACCAACTCAAAATATACAGTACACATAGAATATAAATGTCACGCTATAAGGCTGATTAGTAATTAATACAGATAATTACTACATGGCAGCACAGAAACCAGTGCATCAGAATTTAATAATTAGCCCTGTAGCATCAGTTTATATTACAGGCCAACCTCGTTTTCTGCTTGATAATTTGCAACAACCCCTAAGCTTAGCTTCTCAAAAGCTGCTCAGAGCCCACTGAGCATGAGAGTGTCGCAGACACTATCCAGGATGGTGGCCCCCTGTGACAAGTTTGAAGTCCTGGATCATTACTGCTATTGAGATGCTGAAACTTAAGGCTGGTGCAATAAATTCAGAATATAAAATATGGCATTTTTAGCCATAATAATGTTTTGGGTTTAGTTCTCCATTAAAGCATTTGCACTGTGAAGTGCTGGCTTTTTCTGATCAGGCAAAATGACCTGAGATGGCTGCCTTCATACCAATATTACAACTAAAAAAATGTATTGGTTCAAGAAAAAACACTGTACACTTTAGAATAAAAACGATACCATAAAAATCATTACAGAATCCTTTTACAGTGAATGGGCAATTTTGTCCATTGAGTTCTCTACCAGAATGTGTCATTAGCATTAAGCAGAGCAGTGGTATCATCTTAAAAACACGTAATTTCTTTTAGTTTAGGCAGCTTACTCCTTTAGGAGAAGATATGTTATCTTGTTGTCTGCCCGCTGTTCTGTTGATAGGCTGACCAGATTCACCTTTTTTTACATTAAATCAGCTGTTGGGGGGTGGAATAGACATCAATTCAACTTGAACTGCAGCAGTTAAGAGAAAGTGAATCTTTCACAATTCTGAGGGGACTTGGGAATGTTTCAGTATAGAAATCTGACTGATGAGCACTATTAACTGATGCTTTTTGGAAAAAAAAAATGTTTCTCCATGACAGTATCTTTTAATTAACCACACCAACTTAGTTTAGCAGCCTAAGGGAGAAATAAAATGTATTCCAGTCCTTACTCAGCCATGCAAAATAAACAAATTAAATGCACAACAATGTGGTTAATTACAACATACATTAACATCCCCCATTAACATCCGCTTACATACCGTATATTAATGAATTGTTCCCTGCCAGAAAACAGCAATGGTGAGATTTAGCAAGTACACTTTTGTAATAGCTTCAAAATGGAATATGTTTAATTTATTTTACATGTTTACTAAGATCTACTCGCATTAAGAAGTGATAAGCAGTCCCATTCTATTAAAAAATAGTTTGGCACCCTGGGAGATACAGATTGCTTTCTTCATTATAAAAACAAATCACTGCTGTGATAGAGTTGTAGTTAAAAGAATTTCTAGCAAAAATATAATTAAGGGGTTGGGGCACACTCCATGTTCAATAATATGTGAAAAAACTAAGGCTGAAGGAAATACATGAATATAAGTGTAAACTTGTTAACGAATGTCAGCTTAAAGGTCATTGTAGCCTTGTCAATACTGTAACAAGTCTCCTCTTGTTCAGGCGACTAATCTCCCGAAATGCCTTCCCGCCGGCTAGAATGTGATTCGTCGGATCTCTTCGGCTTTTTGAAGTCATCTGAAGTTTCCTCATGAGGCAACTTCGGAAAACAAAGCAATCCGAGTGCCATCCCGCTGAAGAAGAGGAGATTTGTCTCTGGGCGGCTAATCCCCTGAATACCAGCGTGTGCCACCACCCTTAAAGCTCCTTAGTATACAATTACGTCAAAGGGACTCATTCAAAGGGTAATGATTAGGTATAGACAGACCCTAGCCAGGACAGAATACACACCAGCTGAAAAAACAAATTTCATAATATTTTAACTCAAAGATGTATGCCAACACGGAAAATGGTCAACGCCTAGATGAAACTGGATTTTATATGTAAATGACCAAAATTACAAGTTTCAAAATACAAGAAATACGTAAACATGGGCTATACATTGCTTTGATGGGCCAGCGCTGTGTAGACATTAGTAAGCTTTTATACCAGAAAAAGAGTGGTATCCAGTATGGTGAACGAAAACCAAGGTCTAGGTGTCAGATAGCACTTGTATCTAAATTATTAACACTGTTAAGAGCCATATTAAGCAAATGTGGTACAAGAGACTTCAAAGGCCTTATCCTTGTTTTATCTCAACATTCTAAAACCAGTTTGTAAGAAGTGATGATTTCCCAAGTGAGGAGAGTATACAGTAAATAGGGTGTGTGTTTAAGCAGAACAGTATATTGCCAGTGCACAAGATAAAATTGTCTGAATTTATGTTCTACTAAACTAATCTTTTGTAGTTGTTTGCTTTTTGCAGTTTTCACACATCAGAACATATTCCATATTCAGGCAGCGACCCCATGCCCATGAAAGCACAAAGGTATGATTCATGGGCTATTAAGGGGTTGAGATTTCTGGGCGGGGATATGACATAATAATAATAACATTCCTTCCCACAATTCCATTGTAAATGTGTCAATTGGCACACAGATTAGTAATGGTTAGTAAATTCAATAATGATTGACACAATGAAAGCTTGTGACAAAATGGTTGGATGTAGGCAGGACATGGTTGTACACTTACACACCCCTGAACTAAAAGCAATTACAGAAAAGGGGAGTATGACCCCTGAGTTCTTTGGTTTAGCCAATAGGTGTCAGTATGCAAGAGTATATATACTGAGCACACATGTGGTCAGGGTCTATTTTGTTAGTTGCCTTACTTAAGCAAGCAGGAACCTAGACAGACAGTGGAACCTAGACAGGGCAGGTCTAGAGCTAGAGCAAAGGCTCCTCCGATGTGTATGAGTGGGATTAGATTCCCAAATGAAGGGAACTAACTGTGTAGAACCAGGGAGTAGAGAGATATCCTTTGGGTTCCACTTAAGATAAACTAAGGATAAACTAGTATGTTTAATAAAACAGATTAACTATGAGTAAGTTAAGAACCACTGGCACCCATTTATTGCATACTACTATAAAACTGTAGTTCAGCAACACTATGCCTCCACATAATTGCGAGGGTTCACGCTTAAGTATAAAGAGTCTCAAGAGTGCTAATTTTGTTCAACATGAGGAATGTATTTAAACTAAATTCTAGAAGGTATCTGACCTTTTCCTTTAGCCCATGTGTATGTCCGGTTAGATGAATTCTTTATGTCTTGGACTGGATGCTCAGATTGCACAGGTCTCAGGTGCAGTTCACCAGTTTTGTTTAAGAATGTCATAGGTAAGATGTATTTAGGCAGACCTTTGTAAAACCAGGCACCAGATCTCTTCCAAACCTGGAAAAATACATTGTGTATGTCAGTAATGTTAATAAATAATATTTGATCAACAATATTTTATCAGATATGCAGTATTTAACCACATAATGTAATTTTGGGTCCCATACACAAAATTCTGATTACAATTTATATTTGAAATGACAATAAAAAGGTGAAAAACTCTGCTCAATAACAGCAATATGTTGTTCATCGGGACAAACCTGCCAATTGATTATACATACAGTAGGTGTGTGTAATTTACAGAGGCAGTGGGTTCCAGATGCTAGCTAAGTGTTTAGAGAGCCCTTTATCCAACAAAAATCTTTATATCCAATTACACATTGTGAAGAGCCTTTCAGCAGTGAAAAACATAACACGGTCTGTTTGGTTGGTGGTGATCAACAGCTGGGGTGGATAAAATAAAACTCTTTAACACTCAGACAGCCAAAGTAAAGCTATTTTTTTTTACCCAAACATCGCTATTTATTTTGTAAATCTTGTGGTGTTATCATTCTAATCTAGCCTGCTATGTAATATAGTGCACAATGAAAGCACAGGGCATTGTGAACGTGTAACCAATTGTGTCATTTGCTAAATTTCTTTATTGTGCTACAAAAGCAGCCGTGCAATTCAATTATAATATATATAAAGGAAAATTATATGTACATGAAATACAATCTTTGGGTTAAATATGCCTTTTCAGATTAATTCATAGTGTAAAAGAAACAGAAGTCAACAACTCTATGGAGATGTTAATTAATTATGGAAATGTTTGCCATAGTATATAGTACATATCCAACATTTGTACAGTTCAGAGTATGGTTCACTCAAAAATGGTAGGTAAATGCCCCGGTGCTAACTGCTGATTCATTTAACATCATTATAGTATATATAATTTATCTCTCGATGTTCTTCGTGAGACCATTCTCAGCAAGGTCTCACAAAGAGACCAATAATGTTGACAAAAAACGTTTCTCCAAATTCAGTTCCAGTTTTTTCCCATAGACTTCAATAGAATGGTCACGTGATGAACAGTGAAATCAGTTTTTCTGAATTATATTGTATCTCAAATTGAATCATCCATTAATTTTCATATAATTACACATGAATGACTCAACTGAATCTTGACTAATGTATGCTAATAATAGTATCTCTGCCTATTTGGTCCAATTGGGTCAAACTGCGCATCTCATAGATTTTGAAGCAATTCTTTTTTAAATGCCTCATAATGCTGCTACCTCCCACTTCAAAACTGGATTCTTATATTTTTGCTAAAGAAATAATTATCTTTTACTTGTGCATGAACTAAGAATTATTCCTGATAAATTCGCCAGCGTCCAAAAAAACGGATGCCGGCGTCAACAAATGGCTGCTGGCGTCAAAAATGGACGCCAGCATGGAAAATGAGACACCGGCGCCGTTTCAAATTTTTTTTCTCATTTCACGAAATTCCCCCTTTTTTTCTGCGAAGCAAAACTCCACCAATTCGCCCATCACTAATTAATTGTAATATAAGCACACCAGGACAGGTTTACTAAAACAGTTAATATCCCCACACCCAATAACCAAAATCATAACCATTAGCTGGGCACTGCCAGCTTTGGAAGCGTTCCTTGTGGTATATGACTCCACATGTCTAAAAGTCATAACTAAAATATTTTAGCAAAAAAAGAACACTTACATTCCTCTAACTAGGATTCAAATAACTTGGCTCAACATGAGAAATTTTGCACAAATAACAAAATGTGTATTTTCTACAGTTTTTGCCATACACAGTAGCCTCACATATTATTAATGTCACAGTTTTTCTATGGAAACCAATGTTAGATGTAGGTATAATACATTTTAGCTCAAGGATTTCAGGCTCTCAAGGACACCCAGCAATGTAAGCTTTCTGGATTTCCCAATATTATGAATCCTAATGACTCATCTGTTAATTAATCCACTAGCCCTTATGGGAGGATTTCTTGAAAACCTGCTCTGTTGGGTCCTTGAGAATGGGGCTTGGCAATCTTTATCAATCACTGGGCTGATGGAAACAGAGAATGAATCATTTCTGCACACAAAAATGTAATGGATTTCACAAAATCATTCAACATAAATTGATATACATTTATTGAGCTATTCACTGTAAGGGAATGAAAGTAACATTTAAATTTAACTTCATGCCACACAAAATCTCCTGAAACATAACATTCTATAACAGGAGCCCCCAACCTTTTTTTTACCCGTGAGCCACATTCAAATGTAAAAAGATTTGGGGAGCAATACAGGTGAAAAAGTCCCTGGGGTGCCATATAAGGGCCATGATTGGCTATTTGGTAGCCCTATGTTGACTAGCAGCCCACTTGGTAATAGCTAGTTTGTATGCTAGTTTGTAAAACCTAGTTTGTATGCAATTAAAAATTGCATCCAAGCCTGAAATTAAAAAATAAGCACCTATTTTGAGGCCACTGAGAGCAACAGCCAAGGAGTTGGTGAGCAACGTGTTGCTCCTGAGCCACTGGTTGGGGATCACTGTTCTATAAGACATGGAATAGAGAAGGCCAGTCCCTAGAACCTTCAGCCATAGATTTCAATTGCACCTTTGAGAAATAATACAATTCTGTGTTTAACACCCATAAATTCTTATGTCATAGGTTCCCAAGTTTATAAAAACTCTGGTTTCTTTGTTCAGGGTTCTGACTCTTTGTGAGTTCATAATCCACAGCGCTTGTGTCAAATAAATATTATCCTTTTTAACCTCAAGTGGTCTCCGGCATGTAAACTTCCATGACAGTTAAGGTGGAGATAAATGAATAAGAACAGATGTGACTGCTCAAAGTAATAAATAAATCCTTGCCTTTTTTCCTTCCTCCCTTGGATTATCTTGAGACCACTCAAGGTATTTGTGTTTTGTGTATTTGTTTGAACTAGAGGGAGAAGTGCGCAGGATCGGCAGATCGTTTAGGCAAGTGACTGGCCACTGCTTTTTCTGTACTAACCAAAGCCCCCAAGCTACCACATGCTAGCCCAAGATAGTCTAGGACTTGAAGGAACGGGGAATATTGAGTGTAAGATGGGTAATAAACTCACACAGGCCCTCGGGGAGTCAGACTCATTCAGAAGCATTACGCTCTGTAGGGAAGGAATCTGAGTATCGGAGGTCTGGGACCTTCAACTGCCCGCCTGTAGAGGTGATGGCAAAGATTTATGGTAAGGACATATGGTCCTACGTGCCACGGTGGTGCTAGCTTACATGGGGTAAGTCATGGAAGATTCCTTCCGAAGGTACAGTACCTGAGACGGGAAAGGTTTAAAAGCAACAGATAACATGTTAATGAACACAAATGATGTGCTGAGAGGAGAAAAAAAGACTACTTGAGACTTAAAAGTAACAGACAGGGTTAAATGTTCCAAAGCAGAAACTGATAAGCAAAACTTTTTTCTGTGTTTTATAGCCTGTAATTCCTTCTGACCCCTCCTCTAAATCGAACCTTTCTCAAATTCTTTCTGAAATTCCTCTTGAACATACTGTATGAATACTTTTGTTTTGAAAACTGTGTCAATTTTGCTTAAGTGGATCCAGAAAATAAGGAGAAATATTGTTTGCTGGTTTGCTGATAAAGAGAGCATTTGTATGTGATGTTGATTAGAGGACAAAGTAACAATTTGGTTAAGAAGGAATAAAGGTTTAGATGAAGTTGCTGTGTTTAACAAGTTCGCAGATGATATAACAGTAGTAGGTCTTATTGGGAAAAATGATGAGTCTGCATACAGAGAAGAAGTAAGACATTTGGCAACAACAACATCTCCCAAATCTACCAGAAACACATTATGCGCCGTGCAAATATCTGAACAAAAGACATTTCTTACCCATCTCATTCTCTGTTCTCTCTCTTGCCATCTGGAAGGAGGATCCGCAGCATTCAAACTAGAACTACTAGACACTGCAAAAGCTTCTTTCCACAAGCAATTAGAGTGCTTAACACAATAACATTATAAAACCTAACTGTTTCCTACACCTGTCACCTTATGTGTATCCACAAATGCTCCTTCTCTTTCTTTATGCAAATGCACCATGGGGGGGGGCCTGAGTGAAACGAAATTTCGATACGCTGTATAACTATATAGTCTGTATTGACAAATAAAGGAATCTTGAATCTTATAAGATGTTGCAAGTCATAAAGGTTAAGCCCATTAAACAAGAATGATGAAGAAGTAACATGAACATTTTTTGTTATATAAACGTTAAAAAAAAAAGATGGCACCTGTGCCATAAACTGCAACGAATTATTCAAACTGTGTGTAGATATCTATATCTATAACTGTGTGTACCATTTTACATGCTCTGCCCTTTGGGGAAGATAGGGGTGATGGCTAAGAGCTTGGAAGACAAAACGGTTCCTTTCCCCCATAACTAAAACTCTTGTTCATTTCCTAAAATGAGTCCAGTTCTTTCATAACCACCAGCAGGAATGGTTCTGCACATACTTACTGTATTTGTGTCTTATCAGGGCAACGGCTGCATTAGGATATGGCAGCAGTGTATAATCTGATGTTGTGATATAGTGAAACATTTCATAGATTGAAAGGAGAAGGAAAGCTACGGAGGCATTTTATTGCCAATAGATTAGCTGCAATAGTGCGAGCTAGAATGCTATATTTATCCACTAGTCTGTGACAAGTAGTTACACTGCACATCAGATTTTTTGTGATTAGCAGTGTATTATTACTAGAAGTAATGTGCTATTGTATAAAAAAATATCAAAGTAATTAACTGCTCTTGTAGTGTTGTGGGATTCCATTTAAATGTTAGCCTTAGCAATAACTTCTCAAAGTACAAAGGCAGCAACATCCAGGTTGGAATATTCCTGTTTTATTTACAAGTTTTCAAGAGAGAGAGAGAGAGGTTAATTGTAACAGTTCTTGTTCATTAACCAGAACTTAGGTTGTTAGTCCATCCAGAGTATTTCCAATCCCCCTACTTCATATGAAAAACCTCATAGCCTTACACTTCCTATTTCCTGAATCTCTTCAAAGATCTGCCCGCCCGCAGGTGGTAACATCCCCAGTGATGGGCGAATTTGACCTGTCTCGCTTCACTGAAAACTCACGAAATGACAAAAATTCTATGAAATGAATTGAAGTCTATGGGTGACAATTTATTTTTACGCACGACAAATTGTGCAACAAATTTTTGATGCGCAACAATTTTTCATGGTGAAACTTTGCAAAAAAATTCACTCATCACTAAATATCACCCATAGCTGCTGCACCAGTCATTATCTGTTGATTGCTCCCAGTCTCTATGATGCTCCTCATTTGCCGGGACTTAAAGAGCATTCTGAGAAATATGTTCCTTCGCTCTACAGTTTTCCCAGACACTGTGCCACAGTGTGTTATGTAGGGGAACTCATATACTCAGGAAAACTGTAGCTGTTTTATACAGAATAAAGAATAATGATGTGCCTTTTTTTAGTCCATTGCAAATGGTTATGTTTCTTCTATGGCTCAAAACCTCTAACGTATGCTGCACTTAACATTTGGCATTTCCCGTAATATTGATGACAGTAAGGGGCAGAGTTGAATTTTTGGTCAAAACTCACAAATTCATGTTGGGAATAATCCAAACTCAATTCAAACTTGAATTCGAGATTTATCATACCTTGACCCTGGGAAAAACTCAAATTTTACTAAACGCCACCTGATATTATTCGAGTTTTAGAAGTTTGAGTTTTTTCTTAAATAACCTCCCATTTCAGTTGAGTATATTCGAATTTATTAAAGTAAAATTCACATAAATTTGAAATTCAACCTTTCATAAATCTGCCCCTAATTGTGCAGTTGCTAAAAAACGAAGTAGTAATATCACAGTAAAATGAGCAAATCAATCCAAAACACTGGTATTGCTTTTACCAGGAAAGATATACCCTAGGTGTTTTGTTATACAGGCAAAAACATATGCACACAAATGCAACAGAATATGCATTGTGCAATGTGAAATAGTTCTGATGAAAGCCTATTTACTGGTGTGGAAGAGGAGAAAGATCAGATAGCGTGATAAATATATAACTGTACAACAAAGCAGGAGAGGAAAAAAGCAATAGGTACCTAGACAATAATGTGCTTTCTGCTTCTGAAAAAGATCAAATGAAATGTCACACAAAAAGTGTTGGGGAAATACAGAAAGAAAACAATTAGCAGTTGCAAAGATCTAATTTCGGATTGCATGACAACCAATTCCCACCCTTCAGTCTGCTTTTACTTTAACTAGCTTTTACCAATTCACAGTTTTTCCTATACTTGTCAAACCCTGCTTTTAGGAGAAAACACCTCAGACATGTTCTCAAAACAACAACTCCATCCTCTTACATTATTAAAATGGCTGAGCAAACAACGAGAGGGCTGATCCTTAACTGTTGGCAAGAGCTAATCAAAAATGTCAAGTCATATAACTATATAAAACATATTATTATGTAGTAGATTATGCAGATTTTTTCTATAAACTATTAGTTCAAATGAATGATTTATGAGGGGAAGTAGATACAATGTACTGTATTTCTATGCTGTGGCTCAGTTTAAAACGTCAGTTCAGTTACATTTGTTAAACACTACTTTTTTCTGTAACTTTTTGTCTCATTTTGTAACCCATGCATTGGGCTGCACAGATCAGTCCATATAGAATAGCATTTAAAATAAACGGTGTACTGTATATTGTTTTTGTTCATACAGCACCACAGGTGCTTTACAAGGTCTAAAGTCAAACAGGGGTACAATTATTATAAACCAGTAAATCACAAAACAGTAAAAATAAATACTTAAGTGATAGGGGTTTCAATACAGAGTTGAGAACAGAGTTAGTATCAGAACAGAGTTAGTATGGACGCTTTCCTGATGCAAGATGTCAGAGAATTACACAGTCATTGGGCATTCAGGGAGAATGGGTTTAGGCACAACTCTTGTGGTGAACTGTTTAGTCATTAGATTGTCCTGATCTGAGCACAGGGACTGAGAGAGTGAAATGATAGTAGCTATATAGAGGAGAGTATTAGCTCAAGAATAAATACAATTTTATTAAAGATACTGTAGCTCTAAGTAACAGGTACTGGTTTGATTGCCTTCTTGGAGGGGGTCAAGAAGGATTTTTCCCCCCACTGAGGCCACATTTTTTTTGCCTTTCTTTTAAGGGTGCACGGTTCTGATGTCTTAGAAGTAGAGGGACATAGGTAGATACTAATTTTGACAATATACCTGACAAAGAATTTAAAGTTATGAAAGTAACTGACGCAGGAAAGGATAAAGGTATCACCACCAAGTTTGAAATAGTCCAGTTAATTAAACAGATATCCAACAGGCTTAACATTTTGTATGGAATAATATAAATAATTATATAATATTAAATAATTTAAAAGGGAAAACTGCTTAATCCAGGTTTTCTATTTCTAAGACTATTTTTCATACGTCGAAATTACCAGCACCCAAAACCTGCTGAGAAGTATAATGAATTGCTTTGATGCATTGAAGAATCGTTCATAGAGTGGAGTCCTCTACAAACCCCTCAGAAGTAGGCATTATGAACATGCTAACTATATATGTGTTAGCAAATTTATACAAAGTTATACAGTGTGGAAATACAGTACAACTATGCCTTTTTGTGATTTGATTGGTGCTTTAAAATTGCATGTTTTTCTGTTTTCTTGAGATTTGTAGAATTATATGACCCAGGCAGTAAACAGGAATCCATTATTGCATTTGGATTTTGAGCACTGGACAGTTGCCAAAACATTAGGCATTAACCAGAGACCTGAAGCCAGTGTTATCAGGGAGAAAAAAATATCAAAGGAAGAGGACAACCTGGAAGGCTCTGCTGGAACTTGAACCTGAAACCTCATGGTTGACAGTTGCCCTTCTTGGCCAATGGGCCATGGGAGTGACTGACAAGCTCTTTCTTTATCAACGGCTTTTCCATTCTGACCCAGTAGCCTTATTGGTTGAATTGGGTCAGCCAATCAGGGCTGACTCTTCTATATATAAGCCCTGTTCCCCTTACTTGCTTGAGCATTGGCTTTGGTTAACTTGAGCACTGTGCACTGTCTCTGGCTCTTATTTCTTTGCTCTGGCTCCTGTCTGCTCCTAGCCTTGTTTCAAACCTATTCCTGCCCTGCTCTTTTTGCATGGTTCTAATTCCTGTGCTAGTCCTGTTTCTCCTGCTCTAGTTCCAGTCCTGTCTTATCCTGCTTCAATCCTTTTCTTATTCCTAGTCCTGTTCCTGCTCTGCCCTGTCCCGCTCCTTCCTGTCACTGGTTCTATGCCCACTCCATCCCACTCCTTCCTTTCACCAGTTCTACTCCTGCTCCTTTCTGTTACTGGATTTATACCAGCTCTTCCACCTCTATATCCTACATCTGACTAGCATTTTCTTGATTTTCTGTCACTTGCTTTTTGTATCTGTTGGCATATCGGTACTTGGCAGAAGAACTCATTTGCCATGGAAATTCCTTACACAACCCTACTAAGTGAATAATGGTATTTTAATATGAAAGCTTGTAACAGGGCCACTAGTGAGCATCTGCCACAAAGATGTTCATAGGATAGGCCATTGCTGCGTGGTTTAAATTGGAGGTATGGAGATCTCAAATTCAATCACATTGTATACGATGGCCCTGGTGCTACTATGAAAAGAATCATGAATAGCCAAAAATAAATGGAGCACATATGTAATCTCCCATAGATTCCATTTTATCCAAATATATATATGTATATATATTTGACCAGTGATAAATCACCCCTAAAACATGTACTTTAATACTATACATTATATAGTATATATATATTTATATATGTTATGTGATATGTTATACATAATATTACAAGTATAATTAAGTAGCTTACTTGTAATTCCTAAGCACCAGCTTCTGTCAGCCATCCAAGTCCAGTACTGAACAATGCTGAAGACTCGAAATATGAGATATGAAATAATAGACCTGAACAAAACTTTGTATATCTTCTTACTTTCTCCGCTTAGATTTTTCGAAATGAACTTAAAGCTGTATGGTTAACAGCCAAGCAGCACAAAAAAAAAAGAAAGAAAGAAAAATAGAGTGCACAACTTACGAGACTTCAGTTAGCAGTATCTTGTGGTGTTAAATGATGTACCGTACTAATCAATGGATATAAAAAGGGCACTGAAGAGCTACTGCAGTGACTGCTCAAGGCATTCACATGGGATAGAAAATGGCTCAGTAGCTTTATTCATTAACTCTGCAGGTATCAAAATTAACACTGACACTAGTTTCTGTTATTAAGAATCTCGCAGTACATTACCTTAGTAACATGTAAAAAGGTAAAAAAAAGCCAATGGAATGAAATCACCAAACTGCTAATGTGGTACAGGTATGAGTTCTATTATCTGGAAACTTGTTATCCAGAATCCCAATTACAGAAAGGTCATCATCATTTTATACAAATAATCCAAATTTTTTAAAAATTTAAAAAATTATTTCCTTCTCTGTAAGAATAAAACAGTAGCTTGTACATGATCTAAACTAAGATTTAATTATTCCTTATTGGAAGCAGAATAAGCCTACTGGGTTTATTTAATTTTTACAAGATCTGTTAAACGAGGTAAAACTAGGTCACTGCTAGGCATACTGTAAATTTTTTTCAAGTTTTCAGCTCTGAGAAAAACATTTATCCATAGCTAAATTAACTTGCCACTTATTTTATACTGAAATATATCCTTATCACGGTATGGATGGTATGAGTGATGCAAGATATTTTAACAGAGGGCTGTATCAAAAACTCCAAGGCAGTGACGAATTTTTGAGTGCACCAGTCTTTGGATTTATATATATATATATATATATAGTAATCCATAGAATCAGGAATGCACACTGGGAATTTAAAATATCTTCATCTTTATTAAATCATCTTTAAAAAGAAAACAGGTCAACGTTTCGGTCCCCTGCTTGGACCTTTATCAAGACCGTCTTGATAAAGGTCCAAGCAGGGGACCGAAGTTCCTGTGGGGCCGCACTCCGCCAAACTGTTTCAAAGTCGGGTGCAAGGTAAAAAAGCTTACATAGTACAAAAAAGACCAGCAACACCGATATATTTTGTGCAAAAAATTCAAGTGTATTGAAGATGCATGTACATGCATCTTCAATACACTTGAATTTTTGCACAAAATATATCGGTGTTGCTGGTCTTTTTTGTAATATATATATATATATATATATATATATATATATATATATATATATATATATATATATATATATATATATATATAAGAAATTATGAATTATCATTTTGAATCAAACACAACAATTTCCCTAGCCTGAAGAAATCCTATATCCAAGAGGTTACAGCCTTCTGCCTTTGTTTTTTCTGCTTTTGTAGTTGTGCAGATTGCCATCATCATTAACATTGTTTTATGCTAGTTACTGTCAGAAGATGAACATGGATTCAATTCAGTACATTAAACATTCAAATAGTTATTCTGGGCTGAAAAGAATGCAGAATTTAAAAGACTTCCATACACAGCATAATTCTCAAGCAAAACATTGTACCTGTATGGCCAATATGTACCATTTAAGTCAGTTATTAAAGAGTGGCAGTAGAAATCAGAAGTGGTAGGTTTACTTGTACATTATGGCAACAATATATACCACTACTGATCTCAGCAGTCCTTCAGTGGCTGTAGTTGTACTTCAAAACTAGAGAATTTTTCAAACATTGTTCAGCCACTAAACTAAAGTAAAGTTTGGGTAGAGCTGATCACTATAAAGCGTAATCTGCTGTACAAGCAAAAACATTTCCAACTCAAATATACCATCATAAATAACATTTACAGAAGGCACTTCATAGAGTTGCAGCCCTTGCAAAATAAAAAATAATATTTATTGTATTCTGGGGGGAAAAAACAGCAACAACTTTTATCTTCCGATTTACAGCACATTTGACAATAATGTATGTTATGTATTTTGTTATAAGAAAGGGTTATTTCTGCCTGTAATATATTTTAAGATGCTTTCTGTACTCTAACAATAACTTCACGGATAGTAATTCTATTTACTGTATATTTGTGCTCAGAATAAGTCCTGTAATTCTGCACTATTGACTGTACCCAAAGAACAACAATGTAAATGCTGATTCAGAATAAATACCCACAAACAAGGACAAACATAAATAAGCATAAATTACATTGTGTTTATTCCCACAAATATATAAACTCATACTGCTCTATTTGTTTTATTTTAAACACCAAAATTGCATTGTTTTCCCCAGCCTGCTCTCTTATTGTGTGCGCCATCTGAGTTAACTTACTCTCCCTCATGCCATCCACATATATTCCCCCTTTGAAAGACTCGTTATTTTAATTGAATACAATGCAACAAAATGCAGTCCCTAGTGATAAGCAAATCTGGTCTGAAAAATTTGCAAACACATTGAGGTAAAAAAGCACCTCTCCATCATTTTCCTCCATGCTTGGCTACGGACTCTCTACAAATCGTAACTGTATTTGTCTTTCCTATTCTAAAAAAATTGATCTCAACTGCAATCATTTCAAAGGTACGCCTCAAGGAATGATATTTTTATCTTACAATAGTTCTTCAGTATTACACCAGTGGCGTAACTACCGGGGGAGTGCAACTGGGCCAGGGCCCGCACCAGTGCAGAGCCCCCCCCGGCAGATCGCATGCGCTGCAGCCGGCTGGAGTCGGCTGCAGCCGCAAAGTAAATGCACACGGACGAGGGTGGGGGGGGGCGGCTGCATGGTCCGCACCAGGGACCGCCCCCACCTAGTTCCGTTACTGTTTTACACTGTGCCAATGATATCCAGAACTATCTTTTCTCATATCAATTATCCTATGTTACTGTCAGCTGCAGTTACTTCAAGATTAATACCTTTTAAAATGTACATGTAAAGGATCTTAAGCTGGGATCTTTAATGGGAGTTTCCCTTAAAATGGAGTCTATGAGAGAGAGGGGCGCCTGGAGCTTTCAGAATATCAGGTTTCCAGATAACTCATCCTATACCTATTATACAGTTCTAGTGTTGTATGACTCATTAAAACCTGTGTATTATATAGTGGATAATGTACGCCTACTGTAATTTATAAAGATATCATTAGTCACTGAGGAGACATGTGACTATATAAAAGCACGAGGCCGCAGTCCAGGTGCTTTTATACAGGTCACATAACTCTGACATAGCTACTATCTTTATAAATTACAGTAGGGGGTACATTATGCATTATAATCTGCAGTTTTATGTTCAGTGTCTTATTTTCTTTGCTCTATGTACAGTTTTACTGTATGTGCTGCAAAATGACACATTTAAAGTGATACTGACACTAAAAAAATACTTTTTAAAATATGAATGTACATTAAAAGTTATCTATAGGTCATGCTGAGGTTCTAGGTGACAGAAACCAGGACAGGGAAAGTGATGGTTGGAGGCAGAGCAATACCAGAGATTGTGGAGGAGAGAGGGAGACTGGAATGATGTCTTGGAGGAAGTAAAGGATTGGACACGGAAGAGCCTGAAGTGACCGGGTCAGTACCTAACACTGTGGCACCCTCTAGTGACAACTTTTTTGTCCTTTACCCAATTCCACTGTTTCACTTAAATCTTGCCACCTAAACTGACATATAGTGGCCATGACCAAAGCTTCTTTTATGGTCATAATTAGATATTTTACTATAAGCATAAAATGAATGCAAAGTGGAATGTGTATCAATGCTCCAAATTTTAAACCTTAGTCAAACAAATCAGTAGTTACATGTGTCCACCAATAACCTGTAAAACATTGCCTATAAACAGAACTTATTGTTTCATCAGATAACTTTTAATTGGTGCCTAGTGATGTTTTTAACATCATATAACTCATTAAAAAGTGCTGATAAAATAAATAAAGCACCTCTATTGAAATATTTGTCACTTTTTAGTTATATGACCTGCAACCTTACGCCTTGATACGGAAGTCCTTGGTTAATCTAACATCCTTATATTTTAAACACAAGAATACTTTACTCCCTGTATAAGGGTTAGGCCACACTGGGCATTTTGGGGAGATTTGGTCATCTGGCGACTAATCACCTCGTCGTTGCGGTGACCAATCTCTCCAAAAGCCTTCCCTGACTCACACGGCAATTCGTTTTCCGAAGTCGCCCGAAGTTTCTTCGTGAGGCAACTTCAGAAAACGAATTGCTGCATGTGATTAGCGCCGGCGTTTTTTCACTTTAGGGAAGGCGTTTGGGGAGATTGTCCGCCGCAAAGACGACGCGATTAGTCGCCAGGCGACCAAATCTCCCCAAAACGCCCAGTGTGGCCTTACCCTAAAGGACACTAGCTAAACATTGACTAACAGCTGTGTAAACCAAACACAAGAAATAGTAGAAAATGTATGAAAACATACCTCTCTTTGCTCACTGCAAATTTTACAAAGCCACATTGGTCTTTTCTGGGTGCCGACTGTCTCGATACCACATTTTGTGCAGACTTTCTAAGAATGAAGAAACAATAAAATCATGTTTTAGAGCGGTCTTGGCTTCCCCTTCTACACTGACTTTCTTTCTTGGAACTCTGCATTGTTATATTTTCAGTTTTTTTCACAGGAGCAGCAGGATAAAACATTCAATTTTGTCTGGAAAATTATTTTTAATTGGATATCTTTAATCCCTAAAAAGGCCATGACAACTGAACAAAGAACTGCAATATAGTTTATTTTAGATTATAGGAACCATTTCAAATGAAAATTTGACTTGGCTAAATTGAAATCTTGAAAGCAATACATGATGTGTGTCATGGACAAGGTAAATTTGATATGATACAATTGCTAATCAATTAGAATGTTTGAAATTGTGCTAAAACATTTTACTTCATTTTACTTAAGACTTTTTAAAGGAAAAATTTAACCAAAAATAAATATAAGCTTATTGGATGGAATTGAGGCAAAGTCCACCTGTGCTTCTGCCAGTTGCGAACAGCCCTATACCTTACTCCAGGCATGTCCAAAGTCAGGCTGGGGGGTCAATTGCGGCCTGTTTTCAAATTTACACCAGCTCTCAGCCTCCATCATGAAATTAAAGGGAACCAGTCACCCAAAAAAATTATTAAAAATCCTATTTTATCACATTAGTCAAGCCAAATGAACTTTAATTACACTATATAAATTATTTCAATCTTTTTTTATTACCATTATAAAAACACGTATGTCCAGATTAATTAAAACTGACATAGGCAGTGGCATCAAGGAAAAACCACTCTGTGGTATCAGGTTAGCAGCTCACAGTCAGCTTCAGTAAAGTACGGTACTACATGTACTCTGCCTAATAAATCTAAAACAGAAAGGAATAGATGTATTAGGCAGGGCTTTGGAACTTTGCACAAATGGGGCATCTATGGGTTGGGAGGGCACTTTGCTAGTAGTGGGGGACTGTGGTGGGACCCAATTGAATGGGCTAGACAGTTGGTCAGACTCCCAGTCGATACTTCCAGGTTTTGCCTGGGAATTCTACTGGTGTACGTAGCGATCAAGCACATGTAGCACCTACTTTACTTAATCAATGTGGACATACTTGTTTTTATAATGGTAATATAAGTTACGTTTTAATTCATCATATAGAGGATTAAGGTGCAGACATAATGGATTATTCTTTTTCTCTCCTCATTTCTGGTTAATTTAATTGACCCTGCACACCACCTTTTGTTTCTTGTTTGGGTGGCAAGTGCTTTTTCTTTCTGGGTAACAGCCGATAGCTACTGAGTGCTAGTGCATATCAGCTGAAAATGCTGCCCAATATTGATGGAAGGTTCAACCTTTCAAGACCTTTGATACACTCTTTAGCAGCCAATAGCAGGGTTGGATTGGGCCCCAGTGCTTGTGGGCCTTATCGACCCAGTCCTGCTCTGATCTACAACATAGGGCACTCCTCCCCTGCCCCCAATCACAGCAGCAAGTAAAGGCTCCAGATTCCATGACTGGGGTTTAGGGGCCCAGAGGTTACAGTCCCATTGGACTCCTCACATCCCAGTCCAACACTGACCTATAGTAATAAATCAACTGGACTCACAGTATTTTCTCTCTTGAAGACATTTTGCTAGCCAGCTAATTGGAATGGCCACTTATGCTCAATTGCACATATTGTTTAGGGTTTTTTTTTCTATAAGGAGTAGGGTTGTTTTTCTTATGTTACACACAATATCATTATACCTAAACAAGTAGATGTGCACGAGGGTGCAGCATTCACAGATTTTGGAAAGTGCAGTCTCTATACACTGTATGAATGCATTTCTTTTATTGTTAATGTACAGTAGGAAGCTGATAATTACATGTTATAAGCCTAGGTGTAATGCATGGATATACTGGTTACTCTATGCAAAATAGCTTGACTTCTCCTTAGCTCACATAAAAAGCAATGCAAGTATTTGTACAAACAGTGTCACTTTTCCCCCTTCAATAAGTATTTGGATTGCAATATTCCTTTTTCTCAGAACATCCATTGATCAGAAAGAACATCCATTGATCAGCAAGACAGAAATTAACAGGAAATAAAATACATAATAACCAAAAATACAAAAACTGAAAATCGTTTAGAAGAAAATGAACTTTATTGATGTGGAATAACATATATAATAACATAAATAACATATACTTATTTGTCCCTCCTTATAGCTTACAATATCCACAGGGTGTTCATTTTTTTTAGCAATTGAAAATGAACAGCCATCAGGTCTTTCATTCTAAAAAGAGGTAATGTAAACAATTACATTATTTGACCAGGGCCGTTTGTTTTTTTTAATTTCTGCTCATTTTACATGAAAATGATTGCAGACAGCAGGTCACAGTAAACCAAAATGATCATGGATACAAACACCATTAGAGGTCTGGATTCATGTATATAATGTAGACAAAGTGATACTTTTTTCAACGTGCTTCACTTTTTGTCACAGAGGTACAGTACCTTTTTTCCAGGTAAACAATTTTTCACTTCTGTGCTAAACTGTATTTTAAGTACAGAGACATTTTAATGTACCTTTTTCCTTAATTAACTAATATAATTGCAATAATCAGTCTGGAAATCAATAACCCATGCACTCCACATTGTAGGACAGAGATGGGGGCCTGCAGGTCTGTAGTGCCCCTCTAACAGACTTTTTATCAGGCTCTGGATGACATCACCATCATGTTATTACAATATTGCCTCAGCCCACTAAACAATAACAGTTGGACAGCACTCTCCTAATATACCAGAAACCCATTACATATATTTCCAAAAGCAGTGTAAAATTCAACTCCAGTTTCTGTAATGGAAGGACATGTTCCATTACACAATACAGTATTTTTACATATATTATGTAATTTAATAAATAATAATATTTAATTATTATACATTTAGACACCCTCAAAAGAAGGGACAGAAGATGCTTTTATTACAAATCAGCAGTTATGTAAAACAGCGCATTAACCCATTGGATATTGCTCCCAGTGGCCCTTAAAGCAGTTTCAGTGTAAAAATAAAAACGGGATAAATGGATAGGCTGTGCAAAAAAAAAAAAAGGTTTCTAATATAGTTAGGCAAAAATGTCATGTATAAAGGCTGGAGTGACTGAATGTCTAATATAATTGCCAGAATCCAACTTCCTGCTTTTCAGCTCTCTAACTCTGTTGAAAATGTTTTTATTGTTTTCCACATTAAACAAGCAGGAATTTCAACAAAAGATCAAAGCAGAACAATGAGGCACACCAACTTGTAGCAAAAATGCCTAATAGGAAAATGAAGAGTAAATATGATTGGTGAAGCCTTCTAAAATCTAATCTCTCTAACTCTGAGTTAGTCATCAACTTGAAGAGGGACCACATGGGACATACCTGTTCAGTGAATTTGCAATTGATCCTTAGTATTCAGATTCAAAAGCAAAAGTATTGCCCATGTGGTCCCCTCAAGCCACTGATTGGTTACTGCTTGGTCACCAGGGTAACCAGTCCAATGTAGGACTGGCCCACGGGATACCGGGAAAACTCCCGGTGGCCCCAGGTGTCAGTGGGCTCTCATGCTGCTAAACATTTGGCCTATTTCATGGCCATTCCCTATTTTTATGAACACAATGAGGCTAAATAGATGGAATAATAGATTATAGTATGTAAAGAAAATAGACCAAGAGAATAGAGGGTGAGTTAGGAGAGGAAGAATAAAAGTACTGAGAGTAGGACCCTGGTCTAAGGTTTTTGGGCGAGCCCCTGGTGTCCCAGTCCAACACTGCACCAGTCAGTGGAAACCAATAGAGCTGAAAAGCAGGAAGTAGTGTTCTGTTCTGTTATGTTAGACATCCAGACACTCCAGCCTTTATACATTACATTTTGCCTAACTATATTAGAAACATTTTTTATTTTGCACAACCTATCCATTTTCCCTGTTTTTATTTTTATACTGAATAATTCCGTAAAATAAAGTTTTCATTGCATAAAAACTAGATGGGCTGCCAAGCAGAACCTCTGAGGTCATTCACATAGTGGCTACAAAAAGGCAATCATAGCCGTAAAACTGACACCCTAAAGAACATTTTGCATACTTGTATTGCTCTCCAATTTTTTTTTACAGTTGAATGTGGCTCACGGTTAAAAAGGGTAGGGGATTCTTGCAATACAGCATGGGATAATGTAAAACAAGCTAGCACAAGAGAGATTTGGTAATTAATTCCATTATTGGAGAAAGTCTGCTAAAGTAAAAGATTGATTAATCGCTAAATCCACTATCATTAGGTGAAAGAGATTAACTCCAAGCAAGATAAGACCGTAAGAAAAAAATTATTAAAGTTTTCTGTATCAAGAAAATTGGCTACATGGACATAAGTCCCTAAAAAAACATTGTTAAAACAAAGCTAATGTAATTTACCATCTTATCTAAAAAAGACAGACACTGCAAGACATTTATTTTAAGCCCTTAAAATTGCAGGGGAAGATTAACAGTAGAAGTCAACTAATCTGACTCAGTTATGTCATTAACTAGAATACAGCATCCTTCCACTGTACAGAATATTAATAGGAATTTTAATAAACACCAGCAAAGTTTGCCCTTGGCACTGAACCCATAGCATCCCATCAGCAATTAGCCTGTGATTAGGATGGCTATTACAGAAATACAAACTCTTTAAAGGGATTCATGGAAAAACATGTTTTGTTTTGTTTTAAAAAGCATCAGTACATAGTGCTCCTCCAGCAAAATTCTGCACTCTGTTTTTCAAAAGAGCAAACAAATGTATTTTTATATTTCATTTTGAAATCTGACATGGGGCTAGACATGTTGATTTCCCAGGTACTCTCAGTCATATGACTTGTGCTCTGATAAACTTCAGTCACTCTTTACCACCTAATGGTAGATATGAGAAAAGCACTCAATACAATTAAAAAGAATACATTTATTGGTTCAAGAAAAACATTTTCAATGATAGAATAAATATATTGCAAAGCACACTGTGTATTCTAGTAACAAAAACTATACCATAAAAATCATCACAGCATCCCTTTAAAAGGATTTATCCTGAGGTCAGGCCCGGGTAAACACTTGTAAGCAAGTATGGGATATTCAGGCAGGGGAGCTAGAGATGACAAATAGCACCCTCTAAAAGAACTGGTGTCCTTTTATGTGGCAAACAAAAATGCAGAACACCTGGAGTCACAATGCACGTGCTTGAACACAAAGGTTGTGCCGTACAATGCCACTATGCATGTGTTTGTGGCTTTGCTGCACCAGAGAAGAAGTGTGCACATCGACCTAATATTCCTATTATCAGGCAGCCCAACACACTCACTAATGTATTGTAAAACCACAAGATAAAGGCAATGCCATGAAAGAGCCTATAAGCCTAGTGTGGACTAGTCTGCACTTTTTTGTAGGTGACATGAAATAACTTCTATTTTTAATAGCACTCATCTACAATGCACATTTCCACTCAAAAGGAACAAAATACCATTGCAGTATATGAAGCATGTGTCCCTGCAGACAAATGTGTAAATACTGGCACTCCATTCTTTTTTGGCAAGTTATCAAAGGATATACGAGAGAGAGAGAGAGAGAGAGAGAGAGAGAGAGAGAGAGAGAGAGAGAGAGAGTGAGAGAGCGAGAAGAGATTCATCGTGCTGCACAACAAACCACTGGAGAACCCATTAGCCTAACTAATCTAAAGCAAAAACCAAATCAATGTCAACAGTGCAAGTAACACATAGATTCTACATTCAGTTGCCTTCACTCTGGCACTTTGGCAGTTTAACCTCTTCCTGACTTACTAGCATGCATTTTATGGTAATATTAGCATTTCATTCCGCTGTCCCAGATATTTACTGAAATGTCCTGACTTTCTCTTTGATCTCCTGCACTGAACAGCCAGAAAAAGATACAAAGAAGCAATTGTAACAATTTAAGATAGGCAGGTCTCTTGGGGAAACTGTGACTTGCAGCTTAAATGGCAATTCACCTTCATTAGCAAAACTGTAATAACACATAAAATGTGAGGTATGCTTAAAGCAATTATATTGACTAGGTTAGGTTGAGAATATTTTGTATGTAGTATACACATCCATTCTAGTGTAACAGGACATTTTAAAAACTCTTTATAAACTGTTCTTCCCATTTGTTTAAAAATGAAAAAATGGGAAATTATCCAGTAAGTATGCAAGTGGAACGCTCTTTAGAATGAAAGGTCCCTTTCTACTAAATGATAGTAGCCCAGAAATTGCAGCAGATGCTAAGGAGCTAATATTGCAAATTCACTGAACCTTAGGGGGACATCATGGATACAAATAAAGATCTTTTATTACAGAAAGGAAAAAATATAAAGCATATAGTGTTGAGGGGGTTAAAGCCAAAATTGCACATGCAGAGAGGAATATGAGGAGTATGAGTATATATGGCATGGGCTTTAAAAGCAAAACACAGCCGTAACATACCTCCAATTTTTTTAATAGAATTGTCATATTTCCTGTAATATTAGAGGCTCTAATATATACCCCAATTTCTACCTCTCAATGTGCAAGGGCCCCTTAGCGAGTTAAAGGCACAGTGCACATAAATTCTGTATAATAAAAAAACTTTTTTGAGTCATTACTCACGACAACGATGCTTAACATTCTTCCTCAGATATGCAGGTCTTTCAACTGCCAGAAACCATCATAAGCTCTATGATCCTCCACCTCGCCCCGTCAGGCCTTTACTTCATGCCACCCCCCTACTTCAGTCAGTCCGACACCACAACAATGCCCACTGACCTTTCCGGGTAGGATTTTACCCGTCACCTTGGCCTGGGTTGTCCACACTGTCCTAACTTCACGCTGTTTCCTAACTGTGGCTGAGCCACAGCTGCTAAGCCACTCTCTCCTGGTTGGGGCGCTAGCTACCATTGCTAACTAGTCCTAACTAGCTAAGACACCTAGTGCCATGCTACACTTACAAAAGACCTGTCTCTTTAAACCTATCCGATCAGAAGAACCCCTCCCTGAGTGAAACCTGCCTTTTTTTACCTTTTTATACCTTTTTACCACTGCCCCTTCTATCTCCCTCTAGTGGCCAGGGAGAATATTACACTTTTACATAGCACTATTACATAACCATTACAGAACCTACTGCTCTCTTGTGGCCAATACACTTTTTTAGCATTACAATTTTCTACTTTCAAAACTCATATACACATATAACAGGCATTTTCACATTTACACCATAAATGCACAAGTTCAAAGTCTAAGGGGTGTATTTATTAACATTTGAGACAAAACAGTGATGTTGCCCATAGCAACCAATCAGCAATTAGATTTGAACAGTAGGGAAGCACCGAATCCAGGATTTGGTTCGGGATTCGGCCTTTTTCAGCAGGATTCGTATTCGGCCGAATCCTTCTGCCTGGCCGAACCTAATCCTAATTAGCATATGCAAATTAGGGGCGGGGAAGGAAATCACTTAACTTTTTGTCACAAAACAAGGAAGTAAAAAATGATTTCCCTTTCCCGAAATGATTCGGTTCGGCATTCGACCGAATCTTTCGCAAGGGATTCGGGGGTTCGGCCGAATCCAAAATAGTGGATTCGGTGCATCCCTATTGAACAGTCACCTACAATTTAGAAAACTACAGCAAAGATCTGATCGGCTGCTATGACATCATCAGTATCAAATTCAAATAAAGGAAAAAAGGTCTTTTGTAGACTTACATTCTACTCTATTACTTTGTGTTCAGTTACTGGGCAATGAATAAAACCTTTTTTCCTATAAATCATTTGAATAGCAATTTTATTTCCTAAATGTAGCATTCAGTCTCTAGTCGCAACAAGAAATATTTAAAATCTACTGATTACTGTTTTGTAGATTATATCAATAAATATACAGTATATATATATATATATACACACACACAAACTGGTATATATAATAATAAAATATTCCCAAACAACTCAAGTGATTTTAAAGTTAATTTAAGGAGCAACATTTGCTACAGTTCTTATCACTTATAGCACCCAATCATCAGATAGCATTTAGTGGTTACCTGTTTAAAACCAAACATCTCATTGGTTGCTATGGGTTACTGAACCTGGACAAATAGCACATTATATTACATAGTATAGCTCTTTAATTTGAAGAAGTTTCAAAGATTGCTTATCACAAAAATAAAGTACTTTAAAAAAATATCTATGTCTTCTTTATATGAACAATTCTAAACAGAAGGAATCCTTGACTCTTTCTCGCAGTAGTAAAGTGAAGGGTCTCCTGAGACATGAGGGGGCAAGTTGTGATAAAATCTGTACATGCCATATGAGCATTTTAAAATGATTACAGTGAAACCTCAGTGAAACAGTTTCAGGGCCATAGAGAATCCTGTCATTCCCTTCAAAGTTTTGACACTGACTGCAAAAGGAATACAGGATTTCAGTGATCAGGTTTTATTTGCTATGTGCAAAGAGCTCCAAAGCATACAGGGTACCCTAGTAAATATTGGCTTGCTTAAGAACAGCTATCTCTGTAATTTAGAAGCGAGTGAATCCACTAGAATGTCAATTCACTTGTACATGCTTTGACACATGCTTGCAGACACAATTCAGACACTGTTTTTGGTGTAAGACTAACATTTTAACCAAAGTGGATCGATTTGTACATCAAACGCATGTCACAATTCATTGGTATAAGCCACAATTTCCCAATTACTCAGCATCTAAAGCAAACCATTAGGCATATAATACAGTACTTTGGAAAATTAAAGCCATCAGAAAAAAATAAAACATGGAGTGTATGAATGCACATAAAAATGAAGCAAAATATAAAAATAACAGAACTATAACAGGCTATGATAAATAATGTTGGCATATTATTCTAGCATAACTGATGTTCTAAGAATGGCCCACTATTCTGGACATGTCCAGCATACAGCTATGGTCCCAAGAGGGCAAGCAGAGTAATTTGAAGATGATGTACAGTAAATATATAGAATAAATCATTGGCATACCGTTGAATGTCACCCTGTAGAAACTATCGTCTTTTTAAATAATGTGTATAAGTTCTATGGTCAACAAACACCAAGGTGATATTTAAGTATATTTAATGTGTAAAAATGTGTTACAGAAAATACATACAAATTATCAGATATCTAGCCAGTCAAATGCTCCATTGACAGCCTACCAAAATAATACAAAATATGTATCAATATGTTGTATGAAAGTTTTGTGTATGTCTGTATTGTGTAAGAGTCAGTGGGGCTCATTTATCAACACTGGGCAAATTTGCCCATGGGCAGTTACCTATAGCAACCAATCAGTGATTAGCTTTTTGAAGCCAGCTGCAAGTAGGACAATGAATGCAGCAATCTGATTGGTTGCCATTGGTTACTGCTCATGGGCAAATTTGCCCAGTGTTGATAAATGACCCCCAGTGTGTGTCTGTGTGTGTGTCCAGTGTGAGAGAGAGCAAACTGCTCTTTGTCCAGGGATATATTCAAAACCTGTGGGATACACCTCCCCCTGCCTACCCATAAGACATTCCTTATGTTTCCTGTAACCTAATCCCTCCAGACTTGAGGAACAAATGGAGTATGGGAACCAATGTGTGAAGGATGTGTGAATGACAAGTCATGAGTGCACAAATGAAACATATTCAAACTTAATCAATACTGGAATATAACAATTTTTCCAATACCCAATATTTAACACACCCAGACAGAGAAATGTTCCTGTCCCCCACATGAGGGGGAAAGGAAGCAGCTTTCACCTTCAGCTGCTCACACCACATGCCAACCCTTCAAGCCTGCAGATCAATTAGAAAAAAATCAGATTGAAAGGAAAATGCCTATATTTGGTAAAATTTTGGTACCAAATATAAGCATTTTCCTTTCAATCTGATTTTTTCCTAATTGATCTGCAGGCTTGAAGGGTTGGCTATATAATAGGAGTGCTGGGTTAATTTGTTTTGTTCAATATATGATATAAGCCTCACACCCATGCACCCAACTGGTTTTAATTGCAACATGGGGATGAGCTGCATTTTTTGATTTTGGAGATCAATTAGACTGAGAATTGGGGAGAATTACCTATTTGCCCAGCTTGAAGGTCATTTGGGGTAAGATTTGCGGAGGGGGGGGCACATATATGAGGGTTCTTTTTTATCTCTATATAAATATATATACATGGCAATTGACTTTAACGTCCCCTTGATAGGGAGGTGACCTGGACCAAACACTATAAAGGATGAAATCCAGATGGATTTTTAAACTGGACACTGTGGCCCCTCGGGGCCTAAATGAGACATACCCTTTGGGCGGCTTCATATGAGTGACTTTGTTCATTTTGTTTCAGGATTTATGACTGTGTATCTTGCCCCCTTTTTCCGTGGTTTGGTTAAAATATTGTATCTGTTCACTCCTGTTTAGTGTTTAGCAACACACAGATAATGCTACATTTTTAGTCATGCTCAACTTTTAATACAAGTGCCCCCTGAAATGTTTGGGCTGCGAGTAGCAGCAGCACCTACTACTCCAATCTTGCTTACTCACAAGTATCTCCTGGTGGCTAACTATATTGATTAATATGGCATATGTTGGTCGTTGGTCTTGGTATGTGGACCTAAAGTCAAAGTGTCACAGCTTCAACCATAAATGCCTTATGCACACAATCATCCTATTTTCAAAAGGTATGGGGCTAGTGACAATGTGCTGACACTATAGTGTAAGACTCATGTTGCATGTTGGTATACAGCTACCGGCATAGGCTGTTACAATTATGCACAGGGACTCGCATATGGCTTTCGGGTTGCCAGGCAACAGGAGCAGCATCTGTCTCACAGAGACTCTAGGTTACTTCCGGGTTTCCTGTTCACTACTGCGAGACAGAGGATGGGTCGTACCTCGCACCACTCGAGATTTGGCGGTAATGGAACAAGGACAGCCTACGCCGGAGCACTTGTAGTTTCCTTAAGGTAAGGGGGCACTGTATTTTCCTTGAGCGATTCACTGTCCCTGCACTTTGTACATTTTTTGCTTGCATTCACACAGGTTGCTAGGTTCCCTAGCAACAAGTTTTGGCACCACTTTTCTGTATTTAAGCTTTTTCTGCACTGGCATTTCTTTTCCTGATGAAGATTCCTGTACGGAATCGAAACGTTGGTCTCTAAATAAACCATTTCCTGATGAAATTTTTTTAAGACTGGCACCCAGGTTTCCTCACTTATTGTTGTGCGTTCCTAGTCACTGGGACTACTTCTAAATAAACAGACTTCTGGGTGCTGTGTTGTGGTTGAAACCTTCTAAAGGACATCCCTTTCCAGGGTTACTCACCACCTCCCTGCTTCAGCCGGGCTGACACCACGCCAGTGCACCACTGACCTTTCAGGGTAGGACTTTTCTTGTGACACCTTCCGTTCCTACCAGTCCGGCATACGACCTATGCCCCTCTGGCCTACTCCGGATAGGACTTTTCTTTTCCCCCTCCTTCAGGATGTCCTTTTTCCTATAACTTCCACTTGCACCCTCACTGGCTTAGCCTTGGCACATATGCCACTACCTCCTCGTTGGGGTCTTAACTACCCATGCTAAATAGTCCTGACTATCTGAAATACCTAGTATTTCACACTTGTGCCCTCTCTCTATCTAAATCCAAATGCATGTGAACAAACCTTTGGGTGTGTCTCCCCTTTAAATACCTTCTTCAATTAAACACTACCCTAACACTTACTGTTCATGTGCTATTCTCAATACTGTACATGTGCTTTCCCTCTGTTACCCAGCATGGAACCTTTATCATCCATTTACATGACAACACTGCCATCTTGTGGTACATTTTACACATTACAGTCTTCCAACACATTTAACACTTTCAATCACTTAAACATTACTTTAACATTTTTACAGCACTCACATTCACTTAACAGATTTAATACATTTTCTCATGCACACAATCCAATCACCTTCTTACATACACACACATATATATATATATATATATATATATATATATATATATATATATATATATATATATATATATATATATATGCACACACACAAAAATATACACTGTATATTAGCGGCAGAGCTAGAATACAAACATTCCATTTATTGAGATTGCTAAGCAATTGATTTTATTACATGAAATGCATTACAGCATGCGCTTACCTATATGTTATACAGCTACACCACCCAGTGGTCATCTAAGTTCATGAATTGCATTATTGGGCTTAAAGTTATTTTGCAGAATATAGTTTCTAGCAGAACTACTGATGTGATGCAGGTAAACATAAAAAAAAATCAAGTCCAGTAAGTGTTACCTGCTGGTTGGTTGCTGTGGTTTATTAGGACTTTAGGACTCAAACGTTAGGGCAGCATGGTGGTAATATGTAGCCAGCCCTAATGCATTGGTTTTATTCCACTATCAGCAATGAGTTTGTATGAATTTGTATGTTCTCCTTGTTTTTGTGTGGGTTTCCACTAGGTACTTTCCTTCCACACAGCCTGTGACTATCAATTTATGAATTCTTCAATGCCTGCGTAAGACAGCATAGACAGTCAATATTTATTGGACCTGTGGGGGGTTGTTTGTGCCTCTTTGTACTTGAAATGCCTTGAAAGGACAGCTTTGCTGGAGAAACATAGAAAGGAGGAAATATGTGGGGATGATCAAATTAGAGTCCTGCGCGGGTCCATTTTTTGGGACCCGAACCCGACCCGTACCCGCAACCTGCAATCCGCAACCCGCACCCGCAACCCGCATTCTTACCCGCTTGGACCCGCAACCCGACCCGACCCGCAAGTACCTTCTCTGCAACCCGGACCCGCGACCCGCTGACCATCAAGAATCAGGAAGTGCTGTCATTATAAACCGGAAGTGACATCATCGGAAGTAGATATGATCAGAAAAAAGGGAGTAAAACCGGAAGTGCAGTCATTGTGTACCGGAAATGACATCATCGGAAGTGGGCGTGACCAGAAAAAAGGAGAAAATATTTATATTGAGAAGACCCGCAGCCCGACCCGCAACCCGCAAACCCGCAGAACCGCCGACCCGCGGGTATACCCGCACCTTGAACTTCAACGAAAAACCCGCATGGTACTGCAGGTTTTTGCGGGTAACCCGCGGGTACCCGACCTGCTGCAGGACTCTAGATCAAATTACGTCACAGGAGCTGGTGTGAATGATATATAATCTCTGTAAAGAGCTGCAGAATATGTCTCTGCCATGTGAAATAAAGAATAATACTAATATTGCATTATCCAATAGTTCTATATTTTTTAGTTCAACTAAAACATACAGCTCTGCTGTTGCTGAATTGTCACTAGTGAGCAGATCCATAGCCCTCCCTCTAGTATCCATAACTGCTGAACTATGCCCATAACAAGAAAGGGTTACTGCTAACTAGGCATCCAAAACTCATTGAATTTCGAAATATTTTTTTGGGTACTTTGACCATCGAATAGGCTACTATGACCTTCGACTACGGCTTTGATTCAAACTAAAAATCGTTCGACTATTCGACCATTCGATAGTCGAAGTCCTGTCTCTTTAAAAAAATCTTTTGATTACCTACTTTGGTAGTTTAAACCAACCGAGGTACAATGTTAGCCTATGGGGGACCTTTCCCATCACGTTTCTAAGGTTTTTTTGATTGAAGGAAAATCCTTCGATTGATCGATTAAAATCCTTCGAATCGTAGGATTTGCGGTAAATCCTTCGAATTCGATATTCGAATTCATAGGATTTTACTTCGAGGGTTGAATTCAAGGGTTTATTAACCCTCGATATTCAACCCTTAGTAAATGTGCCCCCTAGAGTTAAACTCCCTTTAACTTTTTGGTTTGTTAAGCTGAGTAATAAATGGGAAAAACTGGCCTCTGCCCAAAACCATCATCAGCAAAGACTTAATGCAAAAAAATAAAATAGCAGAACCTTCATTTTCATCAGTTGAAATAGCTCTGTAACTTTCACTTTACATAAATATGAATTTACTAATCCTTTGACAGCAATGTTGTTTAAGCCAATTGATTTGGGGCACAGATACCACAAGGCACTACCTATGAACACGTAATTCCAACACAATCCCATCCATGATATAGAACAGATTATATTTCCCAACCTTCCTTTTGCTGACGCTTTGTCCTCTCAACCTGATGATCATGACAAAAGGTTAAAAATATTTTTTTAAAAAGTATAGCACGTTACAAGTCCAGGTTGTAGCAGTTACCAATTTAAAAATTCAGACATTTTAGGCCTTGCCCTCAATCCACACAGGCATGATCCAGTTATACTTAACCGTGCCCTTAACCCCAGCAACTTTCTGTTAAGCAGCACACCTTTTAAGTCTTTAAAACAGGACTCCACCTAAAGAGTCCACGGGGACCTACACAATATTTTTTAAAGGGCGCTTCTGCTTTTTTAAAGAAAAGTAGTAATGGCCCAGGGGAGAAATTAAGCAAATTAAGATCTGCCTACATAACTAGGCACTACCTAGTAATTTGAGTGTCACTGCCCTTTTCAAAACCATAAAACATATGTACCAGTATGTATGGGGTTGCCAAATCAGGACACAGACAAAAGGGGCACACTTTGGTAACTCTACCATGATGAAAAGGCTGAGATATCTCAACAACAGACACATTCATATATTTTTTTAGCCTTTGCACGTCAGTCAATAGGTAATAGCAACAATTAAGGTGATTATCTGTTTTGTAGATAGCCAAAACACATCTGAAGGTTAGTTTATCATTTAAACTTAAATAGCAGTAATCACCAATAAAGCAGTCTGGACAAAACATGTGTAGCAAATTACCTTTTTACAGTCTTGACAAAATACAGAAGTAGTGCTTAAGAATCCAAGAAGCTCCCCACACAGCAAACACTGAGACATTCCGTTCCCCATCACATTTTTCCTCATATTCTCTAATCTCTCCATAAGTCGTCTAGAAGTCATATAAGGACACTTATATTAGTATACATATAAATTGCTTCAAGTTTTCAGGCACACAAATCCTAGTATTACTAGATGAGATTTTCATGGGAAATTATAGCAGATCTTTCATTTAAGGCCACAGGTCAAGTGAAAAGTTGCATTTCATAATATTGTGCAAAAGTAACCTATTTTCCCTTATTCGTTCTGCTGAAAGATACCAAAATGATCCAATTATTAAGCCAAATCTATTTTTCCAACCAAGTCATCTGTAGTCATTAATTCTTGATGGCAAAGTAAAAATCTGATTTATTTTGACCTGCATAAATATTAGGAGTGTGTGGTGTGCAATCCTAATAGTTTTTTTGTTGTTCATTTTATATAGGTGTGTATATATATATATATATCTATATATATATATATATATATATATATATATATATATATATATATATATATCTATATGTGATTTATTTTGACCTGCATAAATATTAGGAGTGTGTGGTGTGCAATCCTAATAGTTTTTTTGTTGTTCATTTTATATAGGTGTGTGTGTGTATATATATATATATATATATATATATATATATATATATATATATATATATATACATACAATCCAAAATGCAATAAGGTGCTCTGATAAACTTAAATCACTGCTGTACTGCAAGTTGGAGTGATATCACCCCCTCCTTTTTTCCCCCAGCAGCCAAACAAGAACAATGGGAAGGTAACCAGATAACAGCTCCTTAACACAAGATAACAGCTGCCTGGTAGATCTAAGAACAACACTCAATAGTAAAAACCCATGTCCCACTGAGACACATTCAGTTACATTGAGAAGGAAAAACAGCAGCCTGCCAGAAAGCATTTCTCTCCTAAAGTGCAGGCACAAGTCACATGACATGGGGCAGCTGGGAAATTGACAAAATGTCTAGCCCCATGTCAGATTTCAAAATTGAATATAAAAAAATCTGTTTGCTCTTTTAAGACATGGATTTCAGTGCAGAATTCTGCTGGAGTAGCACTATTAACTGATGCGTTTTTGAAAAAACATGTTTTCTGATGACAGTATCCCTTTAAAAGGAAAATATGTTTTATTATAGAAGTTACAGACTTATAGTAACTTCTATAATAAAACATATTTTCTTTTTAAAAAGTCCTGAGTGCGGACCTTATTGCATTTAGGATTGGATAAATACTTGGGTTATTGCACCCAGGCATGTAAACCTTTTTGTCGAGAGTGCAATATGGAGGTTATATATATATAATATATATATACATATATATATATATATATAAATATATATTACAACACTTTCCAAGAAAGCGAATATAAATATTTATGCTGTACGCTTATCATGGTTCTGCCAATTACACACTCACCATTGTTTACTGAATGTCAGAAATGATAAAATAGATAAAAACAAATTCACACCATTGACCAACACTAGTTAACCAAGCGATTAACCCGAGATTAAAACAGGCCATTGCTAAAATGCAGGCAAGACTAATCCTGTCCCATTAAACTATGCTTTATGTTCTTGTAATACACATATTACATCAAGAATGTAAAGAAAGATATTATTGTAAAACACTCAAAAAGCATGAGATTAACTGACACCTAAAAGGCTAGAAACAAAACATGTTCCTCTGCTTTCTGTCATGCATGAAAGGATGAAGTTTAACAGTTTGATTTGTTGGATAAACTGCACAATGAATTTTCATTGATCCTTAGGGGATCTAAAAAAATAACAAAAAATATTTATAGTATGTAGTTCTTAGCAACTTTCCCAAATACCTTGATTACATTTTTAAATGGCCTCAAAGGTATTTTTAATGTATTTTCTATTTCTATTTCCTCGTGATCATCATGCAGTTAATCTTTTTTTTTTACTATGTATATTATCTAGGTTACAATTCATTTCTAACCAGTAATTGTGTTGCATATAATTAGTTTTACTACATAGGAATATGGGACAACATACACTGCAATAAAACACTTTTTTTTCTGAAAATTTGCAGTTTTCCAAATTTGAATCTTGAGGATTAATTAACTGAAAAAAGCTAGAATGAGAAATTGGGCAGCTAATTGGGCAGCTTCTAAATAAGTCAGTTGGAGGTGTATTGTAAACATTCGTTTTATTTCATATTTTTAGTTATTTTAAACAGTCCAATTTGGAACAATTTTATTTTCAATGCAATCGAGGTTTTAAGCAAAAACGAATATGATCAAGATTTTCCAATTCTAGAATTTTAACACATTTATTTCCCTGTTATTGCCTTTCTATAGTTCATTAGACAATAATTACATGCTAAATTTCATTATACATAACTTTTTTTTTTAAGTTTTTGTTGTTTTTTTTGCTGCAGAAATGTATTTTTTTTTGCCAGCAAGGCTTTTTTTACATTTATTTGAAAAGAAAATGTAGACTTTACATTTCAGGAAGTTATGAGGATAATTCATACATTACGCAATGGCACAAACTATAAAATTCAATATAATAGAATACATATATATGGGGCCAATTATCCAGAATGTTCAGTACTTGGGGTTTTCCAGATGAGGGATCTTTCCATAATTTGAATCTACTTAAAAATAATTTAAATATTAAATAAACCAAACAGGACTGTATTGCCATGACCATGACTTGTATCTTAGTTGGGTACAAGTACAAGGTACTATTTTATTATAGGCAAAAAGGAAATAGTTTTTAAAGAATGTGATTTTTACAATTATGAAGTCTGTGGATAACAGGTTTCCATACCTGTAGTACAATTTTACCCTGAAAAATCCTGCTAGTTTGCAGTTATCATAAGTAATTTTTTTCAATAATATTTTACATATGTAGACTTAGCAGGCAGAAGGGGTGGCAAGCCTTGCATTGCTGAAATTATTTATCTGTCAAAGGGGAACTGTCACTATTATAACAATTCACTAAACTATAGTTTGATCTTCAGTAAATCTATTTCACGATTAGGCATTAATATTTTGCACTTAACATTATTTTACTTTTATTAGTTTTTCTTTCACAACCATACCTAACACAATGATGCCTTTAGTCAATGGCAGATTTCACCTGCTTTAAAGTCAAGACACATAGAGCTGCTTGTTGTGTCCACAAAATGCCAAAAGAACACCCTGCCATAGACAATATTGGACATTGCCTTTGTTAAAACACAGTTAGGTGTTTTTTTATCAAAATCCGAAAAGTCAATAAATTTTTTGAAAACTACTTTGACTAAATCCGCACAGACTTTACAAATATTTCTTGTTCTGGAAAAAAACAATAAAATCTTGTATAAATCTGAATCATACAAATTTTTCGGATGTCACCGAAACCTAGCTAGCTAATTCCAACACAAGACAGCAATTTACCATATACTACTGAGCATGATAGAGTTGTTTGAAGCAGAAAAATCTTAGGTTGAATATCTAATAAACTATTTATTTATAAAAACTATAAGAAGAAATAATGAAGCATATTTGTGAGAAAAAAAATCTTATATATCTAATACAGTTGGATGCATTTTTATATCAAAGGTATACAGTATATATATCTACCTTTATATAAAATGGGCTCCAGTATTGTATGTCTGTGTGTCTGTATAAATCCTGCCTTATAAAGTATAACAAGAAATGTAACATTGATTTTAATGTTCTGTTTTCCCATATGAACTTTCCAATCAAAAATGTCACTTTATATTATTAGGCTTTATGAATCATTTATCCTCTTCTGAAGCAAAGTTAAGTTCTTGAAAGCTGCAAGTGATTATTGGGATCAGCTGAGAACTACAGCAAATTGCCATCTCTTGACACATTTGAAAATGAACATTCAATCTCCAAAACATTTCAGTGCAAGTTAAAATGAAAAATAAGCATTAGTGTAATTTGCCACATGAGTAATTGAATGCAAATTTGACCATGAAAAAGCTTGTGTACAACATGCGATGGAAAAAGATCACTGTGTTGTAAAGGGTATTCTTTCCTATACAGTAAATGTGTCAAATGTATTAACAACCAGTCAAAAACATCCAAATATCTGCAGCTGCATATAACTACAAGTATGAAATAAGAGGGTTGGAAACATCATCACTGAAGATAAGTAACAACTGAGCATGGCACAGGCTTTGAAGGATGTATGTAGGGTGTGTATATTTTTCTTCCTTCTAATATCACTGACGCTGTAATTACAGGAAGAAGAGAAAACAGCAATATGTAATATTTTATTTTTATGTGTTGAAAGATTTCTATAGTTGGCCATGCATTGGAACAAAATCATCCAATTGACACATTTGCCCATTAGTCTGTTTGTGCAGAAGTTTATCCATCAGCCTGAGTGGGAGTAGAAATATTTGGTGCACAAAATGAAAAACTAGGTTGATTGATGAACCGGGGAAGGTCTAGGCAATTCTGCTGTCAAAAGCCTAATTCACCCTGATAAAGCCAATGTACTGCTTGAGATGCTCTTTGCAAAATCTCTATAAAATCTCTCCCAATATGGAGATCTGGAGATACGTATGTGAGGTAATGGGTAGTGCAGAATAGATAAGAGTTGCACTATTGTGGTGCAACTCTTATCTATGATATAATGATATAAAATTCCACCCTTGTGTGTGTCTGTTGGATTTCAAGAGGTGGACCCCTTCAGGGTTCAGATTCATAGTCTGATCAACTAATCATCTGCAAAACCGTTAATCTGTCCAATACCTATCTATTTACAAATCAGACAGAAAGATTAAATATACCCGATTCTCTGCTGTTCCAGTGTATCCACTTTTTCAGCTCTTCTGATGACCTGCAGAATAACATCAATCTCATTCTGGTTCAGACTCTGGTTCTTTCTCTGTTTCTCTGTTTGAAATGTGTGCACAGACCAACCAGAATGCAACCTAGAAGGTGTATGTTTAAACAGATGGTAAATATGTAGTATATACAAGTAAAATGTGTGTATTCAAGAACACAAAAAAAGCAATATAAATTAAAATATAAACTGAACATTATAAACTAGTAATAAATGACCAGCAATCAAAAACTGTGTAGGGCAGCAATTTTATTATTACTAAACTAAATTTCAATATTTATTCTAAAAAATTCTTAATTTCATTATGAATTTAGAAAACAAATGGACTTTAGCATTGATTACCTCCTCATGTTAGAGATTATTGGTACATAACCATATCACATCTGGTTCCCAAGTGATAATATTTCTTGATAAAGCAGTCTAATGTATTGCAATTTTTCTCTTTGTGTACAAATATTGTCTTTTTATCGTTTATAGCAGCTGGTCAACTCTAGGTTGTGGGTTAGGCACTGTTTTCTCACTAGAGCTGGGGGACTTGATTTTAAATACATATTTATAATGCTAACGTATAGTGTAGAAATCGCATACAATGAAGGGCCTTGACATGGCACTAAGCTTACATATTCAGGAGTAATAAGGGCCCTGACACGCACAGCCACCCCTAATCTAATCTCTTGCTATCCACCCAACTGCCCAGTTGCATCCGACGCTTTCCGTCAGTTCTCAGGTAGGAAAGCAACTGGAAAGGAGGGATTCTATACAACTTTACAGTAGTAGACAAATTCTAGCTCCAAAATGCTTAGCAATTATTAAGTCTTTCCCCTGTTTCTCTGTCTGTGACATCATCCAGCCCAGTTACAGGCTGGATAACAATCAATTTGCATGGGAGCCTTGCTTTGGGGCCAAATACACTGGCTGCTGCAGCAGGGGCTCCCTCTCTAACTCTGAGTCTAAGGAGATCTAAGGAGAAGTAAAAGTGCAGTGTGTGAGTAAAAGAGGTGCAGTAACAGAGAGACTGTATGTGTGTACTCAGCTGGATAGTTTTGAGTTTACAATCTAAAGGGAGAGGTTACCCTGTGTCCAGTTGGCTGTTGGATGCCTGTTAAAATCCTTGTGTGTCCCCGGTGTGAGGACAGGTCTTGCTCGTGTACCTACCACGTGGTATGGGCTACCAAATCCAAAGGGAAAGGTACCTTGGGGCAGGTAGTGCTACCAGGGGACATAAAAGCTCTTTGGGAAGGGAATTGAACCAAACCGTGTTAATCTGCATTTATTCACCCAGCGTGGAGTGCGGGACTGTGGCACTGAAAGACTGTGCCTGGGGTTTGATGGTCCACACAGGTTTGTATTTACAGTTATTGCATCCAATTTTATATAAAGTTAAAATGGTTTACTGCAAACTGTGTTTTATTTTCATAGTGGAAATCCCCTGAGGTGTGCTGCTCAGTGCCCACTAGGTGGAGGCACTGTGCTGTCAATCCCAGTTCCTTTCATATGCAAAGATAGAGAGATCTGGTTCAAAAGAAGTGTGGTAAGGAAAGGGTTACAAGTATTTAGGTTCGATGCTGCCCTAGGCACCGAACCTGTGAGCATCCATCTGTGCATGTGACATCATAAAGTAAAGTACGTAACATAGCAATTTTTTTTTTTTACCATAAAGAAATCGGAAGACCTGTAAGGTGTAGGTAAAGACTTTCTTTACATTCTCACTATATCAGGTTCATCAAACAGAGTTAGTGAAAACTGGTACCTGAGGATCCAAAATGTGTAGTGCAACTAAATAAAAAATCACTTGTTTGGCTATGGTTCTCCAGAGTGATTTGTCCTAATTTATAAATATGAAGACCTCCCCACTAACGCTGCCATCCAAGGCACAAGCCCTCGAGTACCTATCTTGGTAAATACACCTTTACCCACACATTAATTGCAGTAAATATATGGTATAAGCTCGTTCTTGATGGTAAGAAATTTTTGAACATCAAATAGATAAAGATAAAGAGAACTGCCCATGGGCATTTGGGTGTCAGTTTGTCAGAGCATCCTGTTGCATAATTGCATAATTATTCTATTATAATACAGTTGCGGGGGCAATCCTGCAAAATTTACCTTAAATAAGATACACCGTGATTTACCTCCCACATACTGTGTGTTAATAGGGACATTATACTGTAAGCTCCACTGGGACAGGAACTGATGTGAATAATGTATAATCTTTGTAAAACATTGCGTAGTATGACAGCACTATTTCAATTAAGGACTGTTAAAATGAATTTTATGCTTGCCTACCTAATGGAGCTTTTGCCAATTTGACTAATGAGAGCATACACAATTCAGTAAATGGTGATGTCCCTGAGGGAAAATACATAAGGCTATATTCAGTTTTCTCCACTGCTCTAATTCTTTTATAACATGTATTAAGGTTACTGTATAAATTGATTCCAATGCTTAAAAGGGGGGAAGATGCATTAAATGGATATTTAAGACTCCATTGTGTGTGTTTGTTGGCACATGCTGTTAATCGTTAGAAAGTATAAGTATTAGTTTTGTGGTGAATAGTGATGGACGAACAAATTTCCAATTTTCCCAGCATCTCAAAACTGAGTCGACAATCAGCCGCAACACGAAAAAATTGTCGTGTGTCAAAATTATTCGGACGCCCATTGACTTTAATGCATTTGGACAAAATAGTCGCGCGTATAAAAATTGACACTCGCATCAAAAATTGACGCGCGTCAAAATTATTTTGATTTTACCTGATACTCATGCCCATGCACTGGCTACACAATTAGATGGTGAATAGGGAGGGGAAATGTAGGGAGGGTAAGTGTGAGGAGGGCAGTACAGCTAGGAAGTGCAGAATGGAAAATGAAAGTAATTGCCTGCCCCACCTCTATGGAGGGGGGACATGCAATAAATGATTGACAGCTGAGACTTTTAAACAAGTTCGTAACAGGTATGGATATTTAATTGAAAAAAAAGAATGTGGGTTTCATATTTTTCATATTTAATTTGAAAAAAGGTCTTTTATTATACATCGTTTTATGTCTGAGTGGCAGGTCCCCTTTAAGAATAGCATTATCTGTAAAATAAAAGTTATCCTTTTACATTAAAAAAATGAAATGTCACACAATTTGAATAGATATGAATCACACTTACTTTGCTCTAAGGGCAAGCTGTCTGTCATTGGGACACACCCACTGATCTGAGCCATTATTAAAAATTGTATCTGCCATGATGATTATCTGTTTACAAAATAAAGGCAAAGAAAATCAGTAGACATTTTCATTATGCTGATTTTTTGGCAAAATATGAGATTCAAGAATTCTAATGTGATCTTTACATCCTAGTAAATGGTTAGAGAGCACTGTAATTTTGATAATAGGCATAAATCTGCCATAATCCAATTTTCCGTTTAACTCCCTTTTTATGCCAAAATAAATTTGCCACATTACAGAAATGCCATGCGTTCAACTTCAAAGGTTAGACAGAAGTCTAGCACCTCAGTTTTAAAAGGTTATCAGTTTGTAAAAATATACCTATGCCCTGATTTTTCAAGTTGTCTGATAATTCCACTTAGTGAACATTGCACATTTCTTTTCATAGCAGCATTGCAATGACAGTTCACTGGGAAATATTATAAGTAAACAAGGCTTCCCATGGGAAAAGACAATGGCACTCCCACAATTGGGTAGTTCAGAATAGATAACGGAACATGGCAAATTCAAGCTAACTCATTGTTCCTGATCAGTTTGATCACTGCTACACTAGTATTTCTACTACACTGATAAAGAATATGAGATAATTTACACATATGGATAAACAAAATTATCTCAAGTAAGAAGGAACTATATGATAGGTTCCCTATACTTGAATGTTACTTTTTAGATAAGAAGTTTGTTTTGGCAGGGCCCTCTTTACATCGTATATCGGTAATAGGCTGCTTTTGTATGGTAATCTGACTTCAGCTGATCTTTGAGGAGAACCAAATTCCACCACATGCTGACTAAAGTAGTGCAGAAAGGATAGAAGTAGACCTCATATAAGGGTATTGAAAGTGGCTATGGAATTTAAGAAGGTGCTTATTGTGGCAAATTAACAAAAAAGAAAGCAGAAGCTATCAGACACAGAGCGTACACAAAATAAGCAGGATGCTCAATAGTAATTTCTAAGCACAAATTTGTATAGGTGAATAAAAAACAATATTGAAAGCCAAAATATGGTGGAAGATAAATGGTGAATGCCTCAACAGGCTAATCAAATTATGAGTCCCCGTACATTTGATTGGCCATGCCTCTAAACAACACAAAAAACACACAGGTCTGCCCAAAGCCTGTAGCTTTTACACAAAGCCCTCAGGACTCTTCTTCGGGCGTCTAATCTCCCCACAATGCCCTCATCAGGAAACTTCGTGTGACTTCGGAAAACCGAAGAGCTACGTATGCCATCCCACCAGCGATTAGTGGCCTGAAGAAGAGGATATTTGTCACTGGGTGTCTAAACTCCCCCGAATCTTATCGTGTGCCACTAGCCTGCTCACATTTCCAATCTCCCCAGCTCATACAGTGATTGCATTTAATCCACAGGGATCCTCTTTGGTATGCTTTCAAAAGATTACCATCTGACAAAACACAAGCTAGGACTGAAAATGAGCTTCTGAATACTGGGGAAGCAAAAAAAAGTCACAGTTACTGTTTATACTAAGATGGTAAAAGTGATTAGGAACATTATCTCCTTAAAGTTGAAGCTTTCCCTTGGGATTCAACACATTCACGTGTAAATAATTGCAGGGAACAAGTCCACTGTGTAAGCATGGCATTATTTATAATCACTATCAAAAAAATCACATGTGAAAGGGGGGCAAAAAACACTACCCACTCAATTTAATGTGTAATCACCACATGCTGTATTCCCACGAGTTGTACACCATTAGCAAAATGTATTCCCTTGGGTTACATTAGTCAGTTACTTGTTTTAAAGCTTCATGTTCATATAACATGCAACATTTGTTCAGGGTTTGAAAGGGCATCACAAAAAGGAAACCTTCAACTTAAAATGAACTTTTAATAATTGTTAGAATTGTCTCAATTTAATAGAAATCAACAAATTAAAATGTAGCACTCAGCTGGATTAAATAGCACTTTCAAGCTCATGGGACTATAGTTACAACGTAGATAGAATAATAGATTATGGTATGTAAACAAAAGAGACTAGGAGTCTGGAGGTTGAGTGAGGAGAGGAAGAATATAGTACAGAGAGTGGGCCCCTGGTCTAACGTATTTGGGTGGGCCCCTGGTGTTCCAGTCCGACACTGAGTAATATCCACCATTGTGTAACCGGAGGAGTCAGGGGCTGACTTGGGTGTTTTACTTTTGAGTGCTATTATCATGGCATCATTAAGTGACGCAGGTGTCAGAGAACTGTTGCCTTGTGAAATCACAAGTTTATAGGAGCACAAGTCACATGGCTGAGGGCACCTGGGAAACTTACATGTCTAGCCCCACATCAAAATTTTAAAAAAATATCTTTGTAAAAATAGATTTTTAAGCAGGATTTCGCAGGAGGTATGTTTTGTAAAAACATGCTTTCCCATCACAGAACATTTTTGTTCAGGAGCTCTCCAGTTTACAAGTTCAGCAGCCATCTGGTTGTTAGGGTCAAACAAAGAAAGCAAATAAAAATTAAAACATTAACTTTAAAAAGTTAACGTGAATGTCAACTACTTTTTGATATAAAACCCACACCCTTTTTCACAATTTGAATGATAATTTAAGCAAAGATATGCAGCTTAGTAGTGGGAGATAGAATCCATTCTGAATCTGTCAGCAAAATGTAAGGTTTTCACGGTCAGTTGCTAGGGGCTTTTTTTGGTCTACAAATTTACAGTGACCAACTGAAAAGATGACATATAAATACAGTATTATATTATGAAGGCCACAACAAATCTAGGCACTTTGGAACATGTCAGAAATTCCTAAATAAAGCATAATAAAAAGACAGGCTTACTGCTATTGTGTAAACTCCTTTCTGCTTTTGCTTCCACAGACAATAGAATTCCAGATATCTTGTCCAATGTGTTCTGTTTCAAAACAAGTTTGGTAGCTTAGCTTTGTCATATAACATGATCAGCCTACTCAGGAAATGTAGTTTATCATCATGACAAAAAAACACAATACTAAAATGTTTATCACTAGAAAAAGCAGGTCTAAGAGATAGCAGACTAAAGGTGGCCATACACGGGCAGATAAAGCTGCCGATATCGTTTAGACCAATTTGACATCTTATCTTCCCGTGTATGGTGGCTTCCGACGGGTCTTCCCGATCGATATCTGGCCACGATATCGATCGGGATGGTTTGATTTTTACCTGACCGACCCGTCGGAGCCCATTGGTGTATGGTAATCCGATTGTTTGACCATACGGCCGAACGTTCAGATTACCCCCTGATATAGCCATGCCGTTAGTGGCATATCGGGGAAAGATCTGCTTGTTTGGCGATGTCGCCAAACGAGCGGATCTTTGAGTCTATGGTCAGCTTTAGAGCTGGATGCTTCATTTACTTGGAGTCTGTAAAATACTTCTGCACTGTGTAAGTCCCTATTTTAAATGTACGTTTTATCAACAGTGGTAAACAAGTGTTACAAACAACCCTGTAACTGGTCTAGAAGTTGTAACAGCTTTATGAAATTTTAGTAATTTTTTCCTATTCCTAGGAGAACTTAAAGCGCCACCTGGTTTCCAAGGTCAGTAACATGACATATATAAAATGTATAGTAAAACCGTTTATGGGTCATATTTATTATACTGTGTAAAAAACAGGATAATACACCACACATCACAGGCTTCGCTGTGTAAAAATGGCATTAAAAAACAGTGTAAAATTTATTTGTATGTGTTTTCTTAGAGTGACTTGCACCGGAAGCAATGTAAAATAACGGTACCAAATCTGGCATTTCCATGGTGTAAAATCACACACACCTTGATAAACTCGCAGTTTATTTTTTTTCTGTGAATTCCGTTTTACACAACATAATAAATATGCCCCTATGTGCATACCATACATTTCTCAAGCAGAACAATACTCAATGCTAGAATGGCAATTCCATTTACAGGTGACTATTTGTGGCAAGGTATATAAAATTCAATACATGGCATTCTTAATATCTCCATGAAAGAAGGCGAACTGAAACACAAACCACTGCACTTTCTCTCTCACAGCTTGAAAAACATTTAAGGTTTTTTTGTAGAAATAAATAAACCCAAGTGCTCAGCACCATTGTATTGTAACACACTGACTGCAGAGGATTTATACAAAGGCTTTACAGCGAAGAATAGGGTTTACAAACAAGGTCTCTTACCTTGAAGTTCTTGCAGTGTGGATGGATTAGTAATTAGCTTCTCTGTTCTGACACTGTATTTAGCTGGAAAGAAAGAGTCCATGAATAAAGCATTCATATCCTTGTGCTTTTATATGAAGAACTTTGACAACAGGGGTGGAGCTTTTACACAGAGAACTCACGCCTAAAAAAAGAGTGAAACCCAGCCTCAGTTCTGAAGTGGCTGGAAGCTGAAAATCACATGGCCCTTTTGTTCTACAACTAACATCCTGCTTCAGTAAACCTACAGTAACAGACACTAGTTAAAGGGACACAACAGGCTGAATTCAAGTCACTGGTAAATAAAGCAGGCAATAAAAAGCTGGCAAACTCACAACCTTGTGTAAAAGAACTGCAGCTTGCCACTGCAGCAGTTCTACGCCCTTAGCTTAAAAGTAAAAGAACTTTCTAAAATACATGTAATCACTGGTTATACAGCAGCCCTTTGGATTTATTGGGGGGTGGGAAAGGGAAGAAAAATGATTCCACGCTATTTCTCTAAAACAACTGAAGTAACAGAAAAAATATTTTCTAATCATAGATGATATATATTCTGGGAAAGAAGTAAATTGCTGCTTAAAAATGTACCATTTAAATGCCTACCCACTGGGAAACTACAGAAGGTTTCTGGTGACTAGCACTGTAGAAAAAGTTGCTCCTTTTATGATATAACGTAATTAATAAGAAGAGGGCAATCACCTATAGCTACAAATCAGCAGGTTCCATTTACTAGTCATCTGTTTAAAGCAATTAACTGTATCTAGGTACTTGAGCACATACTTGAGCATATATTAATGGCAGTGTGATGCATTACTTCCCCAGATATACAGTTACTGGCTAGTGATGGCCGAATAAATTTGACTGGTGTGAATTCGCGGCAAATTTCTGTGTATCGCCGCTGGCCACTGAATTCCCGAAACAATTGCGTAAATTTGCTGGCCAGCATCAAAAAATTTTGGACGTACATAAAAAAGTCACTTGCATAAAAACCTTGCGCATCAACACAATTCGGACACCCATTGACTTTAAGGCCAGCGTTAAAAGTGACGCCAGCATAAATTTTTGCATTTTACAAATTTTTCGACATTTTTGTCGAAAACAAACAAACGGGAGAAATTCGCCCCTCATTATTACTGACCTGAATGCCACCTGCCTTTCACTGTAGAAAAGGCTTACGTGCTATTCAGGTCATATACTGCATACCCAAAGTAGAAATGGCCCCGAATTTTGTCAGCCAACAGAAAAAAATACCACGTGTTAGGCTTAGGACACACAGAGCAGTGGCTCCACTGCTTTCAGCCTGCGTCTTTTTTGCCCCAGCATAGTTGAAAATGCAGCTTCGGGTTTTCTGAAGGCACACAGAGAGATGGTCAGTCCGAAAAATATAGCTGCATGCATCATCTAATTACATAATGATAAAACATAATGCACCTGCATGTTTGCCTAGACATCTGGTAGACGTGTTAGTTTCTCTTTGCTTTTCATAAATCTTCCTGGATTACCTGATAACTAAATGAACACCTTCACTACTTTATCAAATTAAATAGTAGTTCAGACTATTGTGTATCAAGTGACAGGATTAACTGTACTCTATTGTATGCACCTGAATCATGGCCTAAGCTAAAGATATTTACTTTCACATTTTTTTGCTAAAATGAAAAAGTGTTAATGATCTGGAATTTGTTTTCAGTCTTAATAACCAACTCTTTTGGTAACTGAAACTTTATAAATATCAATTAGGTTTGCACTTGTCTTCTCAAAATACAATGCACCACTGAAAAAATCATCTGTGCTCCGTTTAGGGAAAAAAAAGACTTGCCCTATGAAAACAGCGCTGCCTGCATGTGGCACAGCTGAATTAGGGCCCATACACAAAGGTTTTTGTTCCTTTATCCCCTGCTGTTTATTCTTCAGGTGTTCCACTGTTAGGAATCATATGCATCCCTTGCTTCCTGATTGGGCTGTACTCATTGAGGCACATGTAAGTGCCAAAGGCAGGTTGAACCCAAATTGCAAGGGGACACAGGAACAAATGTCTGTGTGTAAGGGCCATCAATAAGGGGTGAGGAAAAGCAGAGGACACAGGCCAATGTATAAGGTGCACAGAGCAGGCATTCTCCCAGGCAGGAGTGCTCCGTGCAAAGGAACACACTCTTATGCACCTTCGTGCTCATGTACTTCTGCCCAGAGGAATAGTAAATTACACCTCTGATTTGTTTATTGCTGCACTGTTTCTTAAAGCCTCATGTAACAGAAGCCAGCTACCTAGCAGAAATAGAAGACATTTAAGTTTTGCTACTGTTTCAGGAGTCAGAACCAGAGAACAGAAAGGCATAAACACATACTGCTTTCTTTTTTACAGATAACTTTAAAAGAAATAAAACATGTAATAAATGTATATATATGAAAGTTGCTTAAAATCAAATTTTATTTCATAAACCAAAAAATAAATATTTTTGGGTGGGCATCCCCTTTTATCTTAAAGCAAATATATCCCACAGAGAAAGCAAGTCACCGCAAGCACTTGTGCAATTAATACCATAGTCTTTGTTACTGTGATATTATATTGTGATATGCTGACCAGATTAGACACACAGCCTATAGTTACCGAGAATAAGCATGGCTGCTCCTTGAACTGTTATAAAGGCAACAGAGAGCCGTCTATTATTTAATGTGATGTTTTCAGAAAGAGGCTTACATAATGGGGACTCTTATCAGAAAGCTATTTTCCAGGAAATGCAAGGATTCCTGGGAGCATTCATTAGTGAAAAGGGTAAAACCTTGGAAACATGAATAGATTCAAACTGGAGGATGCAACGAACAATGAATAACACCTGAACAGAGTAGGCGGAATTCAAATTAAGAGCTTAATGGAACCTGTCTGTCTGATATTTGACCATGTTGGCTGCAGTTTGCAAAATATAATAACAAGTCATAACTGTTGCTTTTAAGCACAGAGAAAATGCAAGTTTTCTGTTTCATGTACTGTAAATGTGCTTCATTGTTTTCTCATTCTTCTGTAATCAAGTATTTAACAAAAACTTAAATTATGTCCCACACTTACAGCAACAGAATCCAAACGCTATTAATAAAGATGGGCGAATTTCTCCCATTTCACTTCGGTGAAACGGCGAAAAATTTGCGAAACTGTAATTTTGACGGGCGCGTAAATTTTGATGCCCGCGTCAATTTAGACGTGTCAAATTATCATGGGAGTTTTGCAAATTTATTCCCCTGCACCATAACGCAGAAATTCGTTGCAAATTTGTGCCTGGAGAATTTATTCGCCCATCACTAGTTATTAATAAAACACACGCCACATATGCTGCATGCAACCTTATCTCTTCTGCAATGAGATGTTTCAGAACTAAGTTACACCTTAATCCGAGGACATGATTGACAGTAGACAAACACTTATGTCATAGCCTACTCAAGAAAAAGAGCAGAACGTTTAAGATAGGGCAGATTTATCATAACTTCAAATTAGCTTTTACACAAAAAAAAATCACCCACTTTTTATTCATTCCTATGGGATTTTTAAAACACTTATTTATCAATGGGTGAATATTAGAGTTCACTATTTGATATAATATAATACAAAAAATCACATAGGAATAAATAGAGTGTGGGTGAGTTTTTTTTGTTGTAACCTCTAATATCACAGTTTGATAAATCTGCCCCTAAAAGTATGGGAGAATTCAGTCCGTCTGCTTCTGTAACTACAGAGAGCTGAAAGGATCCAGCAGAAAAAAAACCAAATCATGTTGTCTGGATCAAATCCAGACAGGAGGCAACACTATGCACACTGTGCTAACCCCTAACTCATTGCGATTGTTAAAATAATGGGTAAACCAATAACAGTAAAATATTCAAAAAGCCTGGAATTGTTGGCAAACAAAAAATTCTCATGTTATTCAACAGTGTAATCAAAGGTCAGAAGACACCATGGCCTTTATTCCACAGTTTTGTAAGTCAGCTAGAACTTTACAAATAGTCACAGAAAAGCTGTGGATATGGCTGAATAAAGCTGGCCATAGATGCACAGATATAGTCATATGTAACAAACTTTCGAACGATTTTCTGTCGACAAGAATAATTGTTCTGACAATTTTCGCACTGTGGCAATCGGTCAGACTGGTTAGAAAATTTCTGTCTGGTAATGATAATATGTATGCATGTATTGCCTAGCTGATATCATCCTTGGGTGACTGTCACTACTATTTCAGGGACATAACCATAACTTTTGTACTTTTGCTTTCTGCCATTTAAAGGTCAGAACATTGTCTGATTTATTTTTCCAAATTTAATCCTACAGTTTAAATCTGAATGGCTAGTTTTAGATTTCTATCTGCACGTTCTTATACAAAGAATAATATTGTTGCGTCAGCTTTAATCCTATTATAGTCCTATTCCTATTATGGTCATTTCATAGTGGGTAAGATAAGACACTGGTTGCTTCCATACTTAACAGAAGAATGGCTGATAGGAAGTTCAGAGTTCCTTACTATTTTACCAGCCTGCATCAATGAAGTGTATTTGTATACAAATATTATTGCATATAGTTCCCTTAACAACATTATGCCAACTGAGAAAATTGCCAAACATGCAAAGCACACACAGATTATATTATATACAAAAGGCAAATTGCAGTTAAACAAAAGTTCAATGATAACACACAAATCCAAACACCCTTGTCTATTAACTAAGTTCTTGTCTTTTTTGAATCATTACCCAAGCCACACAAAATAAATGCAAACATCTGAATTAATGATAGTAGAACAAATACAGTACTACCACTGTTTACTGACTGATCAGAAAGCAGCTTAGTGACTTCATAATTGCATGTGGCCCTGTAGGTAATTGTAACTATATTGTTATTGATAACTGGTGTTCATTGGAATCCAGAACATTGGTTTTCTCTGTATGCGGGGTTGAATAAGAGTTTGGTTTGTATTCAACCACTGTAAGCCACTTGAAACATACAAAGAGCTAGATCGCTAGTCAGTGTAATAATTCAGAAAAATTTCAGACGAGAGAAAATTCAGAAAAGAGATCAGCAAACCGCATACATCAGCTGCCACTGACACTTGGGTTCACTGAGAGAGTCCCCAGTTGCTGAAAAATTCTGGAAGCAGTGTAGTGTGTCAATAGTAGAGTAGGAAAAATCAGATACCCTATTGTTTTCTTCGGTTGAAAAAAACTAATTAAACTTATATTTATATACTTTATTTATAATGTGTGATTCAACAGCCAAGTCTGTGAACTTCACCCAGCTCCATGCATGGAAGAATTTATGTCAACTTTTTAAAGCACAAATATTTAAAGTATATCCTTGTCCACTCGTTATGGTCCACCTTTACAAATATTAGTTTTTTGACATATGATCCGGAACAGTAAAGATCAAACAGCTAAGAAATAACTCAGTTGTTAAGCGGAAAGCAAGAGTTGACTCCCACTGCAAGCTGTATCATGAGAGGATCCTTGCTTGTTACTTGTTAGAATGATATAGGCCAGACATCCAGAGAATATAAAACTAGGGATGAAGCAAACCCTCTAATTCAGTATTTGGCCTAATCTCCGAATCCTACTTAATGGATCCAGCTAAAATCCAAACTGAATCCAAACCTTTGGGCTCTCCAGAATATGGCAGCGTGTGGATGTAAATTGCCGATGCAGTGCGAAGCATGTGCACAAATTGGTGTACGTGAAGCAAATTTTTTGCTTCTGCTGAACGGAATCAGGGCTTTGGGGCATCCCTACATAAAATTATTGATCAAGTTTACACATCAAAAAGTGCAGCTGTGGCTAGATGTGAGTTACTGTTATTGTTTCACCCCGCTACAGAGGTAAAGGGATCCTGTTGTTAACCAACAGTGCTATTTTGCAGGACAATCCCAATTTTGACCACTCAACCTGCAGTCTCGAATTTTTATTAAAAAGTCCACCATTTCTCTTTGATCTCCTGCACTGACTCCAGAAAAAAAATTCTAGAACTTAATTAAATAAAAGCAGGCCTGGATTTGTGGCAAGGCCACATAGGCCTGGGCCTAGGGCGGCAAAAATTTAGGGGCGGCGTGCCGCCCAGCCACAACCCTCCTGAGGAGCACTGGGGACTCAAAGCCCCCACAGTACTCCCGTGATGTAAATCGCGCTCTATGGCATGTCCCGCAGCCGGCGCTAGGACCATGGGGGGGGGGGGCGTGCGCAAAAGAAGAAGCCTGCATTGGGACAAGGCAGAAAATCCGCTGCCTTTCTGCTCCCTTTTGTTTCTTCAGGCAGGGTGGATTTCAGCACAAATTGAAACATGTTGCGTTTCAGTGCCAAAATCCACTGCATCTGCCTGAACAGAAGTGGAAACTATACTTCTGGGTGCAGGCAGACTAGGAGCAGGGGAGCAGCAAGGGAGCAGATTCTCTGCCTACATTTCTCCGCAAGCCAAAATCTGCAACCATCTGGCCCTAGCCAAAAGGACAATTTCACCTTCATTAGCAAAATTGTTTTAACACATAAAATATGGTCCTAAAACTCCCCGAAATGTGTTAAAACTTTCATTACCTGCCAATTTTTTTTAAAATGACATGGTAATTAGTGGATGTGACCATAAAATGGGCATGGGCCAAAAAAATGTCTCCACCCTATGCACAGCACATCTTTTTGTCCTTTTTTCTATTTTTTAAACGTTGGGAGGTATGCAGTGCACTTATCACTCTCCAGGATTGTGTTTTTTAAAATGTGTTTTGCAGCAGGTACAGTCATTTATTAGAGCTAATATTAAGCGTTGTTAGTTCATACTTGATTATTTTGGCACATACTATTTGGAAATTCATAGCATTTCCATATTTCTATATATAGCAAAAGGGCAGATAACAGAGCTGGCTTTACAAACATTGGGCTTATTGGTGGAACTGCTATTGGCATCAAGTTAGTTACATTTGGTACATTCACCACCTTTGCTAGAAAGTAATGTTTCAGAATACACCACAATGTCTCAGGAAACATACCTACAAACCAGCAGATTTCTAGACCTTGGCTTGTTCACAGTTTTGTTTGGTCACTATAATTTTCCTCAGAGTTATCTATGGCTTTCAATAGCATGTGCAGTTCTGATTTACATGTTGTATCTTTATCATTAACCAAAAATCCAAGCCCTTTAACATCAGTTTGAAGCAATAAGTATTATGTACCCTAGTTGAAGACCAGTAGTAAATAGCCTTAAAAATAAAGACTGAAATTGATTTTACTACATAAAGCTTAGTAACATCAAATAATTAGATATGATATAGTATAGCTCTGGCTTAATTCTTCATTTTTAACCTGAAAGTGATTCTGAGACACAGGTTAACTAACTTAATAAAAAGCATGCAGAGACAAACTTTTACACGTCATGTAGGAATATTATTTCCTACTATATTTATGCCAGGATTATCCATACAATCAATATGATGCTTCTTTCTAAAACTTCCTTGAGATATAGGTTTTCTCATCTACGTGTTTACCAAGTGAAACATTTCCTTTTCATCTACCACTATAGCATGCCTGACAGATGGTCAATAACATGCTCCTTTTGCTTCAGTTTCGAATTGGCATTACAGATGCCTTGTAAAAAGGATACCCAAAGGGAGACATTGAAAAATGAGTAGTGTAAGCTCTTGTGAGACCCTGTTTTATCTCCTTAATGGTCTTCTCCACTTTTCAGGTTCATGTGAGCTCCTCCCCTTTGTATCGAAAGGCCTTTTTGTATCTCTCAGGATCTGTTGTCTTGGCAAAAATTCAACATTCCCCGTTTTTACACAATTTAGAGGGTAACTGCACACTAGGGAGGACTCATTTACCAACCCAAGTGTTAGCTATGTCTCCATAGCAACTAATCCGTACAGATAAGGGATCCTGTATTCAGAAACCCATTTTCCATAAAGCTCCAAATTATGGGAAGACCATCTCCCATAAAGTTAATTTTAAGCAAATAATTTTAATGTTTAAAAATGATTTGATGGTAAGTAAGCTGCAAGACTAATTGGTTTATTTAATGTTTCAATGATTTTTATTACACTTAAAGGAGAAGGAAAGGCCTATTTACTTGGGGGTGCCAAAAGTTAGGCACCCCCAAGTAATTATATATACTTACTTACACCCCGAAGCTGGTGCTCCTTTCAGGAGAAAACTGCACCGGTCCGGTTCTGCCAGCGAGCACCACAGAGTGATCGGCTTCCTCCTTCTTCTTTCTTCAAATTTCCTGGGGCAGACACATGCACAGTAGAATGAAATAGCCAACTTCATAGTTAAACTTCGGCTTTTCGCATTACTGCATGTGCGTAACAGTGCAAAGAAAGAAAAAGGAAGGAGTGCTCGCAGGAAGAACCCGGGGCCGATGCACTTTTCTCCTGTTAGCAGCACTGGCCCAGGGTGTGAGTTAAGTTTATACAATTACATGGGGGTACATAACTTTTGGCACCTCCAAGTAAATAGAGCCTTACCTTCTCCTTAAGGGTTGTGACACACGGCAGATTCGGGGAGATTTAGTCACCTGGCGACTAATCGCCTCTTTTTCTGGGCGACAATCTCCCCGAACTGCCTTCGCGCATCTTCCCGTCCACCGAAAAGTCGCCTGTGCTAAAGCACACACGGCACTTCATTTTCCGATGTCGCCCGAAGTTTTCTTGTGAGTTTCCTCCCCGAATCTGCCCATGCCTCACAACCCTTAAGGTATGGTGATCCAAATTATGTAAAGATCTCTTATATGGAAGCCTTCTGGATAATTGATTGTATATTTGTAATTAGTTTTGATATCTCTGCAACTAAACTGCACTAGTATAATTTAGTACCTATCTCTGCAAATATGTTTTGATCATATAATAAATAATGAGGGTTCATTTAGGTGTCTTAAAGCAATAATGGTGACCCAGGACAGTGTTTAACCTTAATGGAAATGGAAAGGCTTCTGCAGTAGGTAAAAGGCCTTTGGAGCCAAAGCCAAACACCTGGCACCTCTGATATACATGCACTGTGGGGTTATATATATATACAAAGCATGATCAGAGCTTACAGTAATAAAACCCATAGGCACAAGAGTATATTCAGTAATGATTTTGATATATACTATAAATGTTTACAGTTCAGAAGACCAGCTATGAAAATATAAGAGAAGAATACAGATATCATTTCCCTTTCAGAATGCCATCCCCTACCAGGGCCTCCTAGTGGCCTCACCCACAGTTTGGAAGCCTCTATTAAAATGAATTGGTTAATAGATAAGTACCGTAGATAACAGAATCTTTTGTATATGAAACAGTTAAGCTTTGCTAATAACAATATTCTCATAAAATATTTTGCTGCACAAAAACTCTCAGTTCTTGCAGCGACCTCGCCCACAGTACAGACAGAGGCAGCAGCACGAGTGGTTTTCATACTCTGGGAGCCGGTCCCTGTCATATTAGAATAAAAGTGCAATACTTACCAAAGAAGCACCCAGCCTCAGGTTAAAGAACCATTTCCAGCCTGAGCAGAGGCAGTTAGAAAGAGATGAGGCACTGTCATCTGCAAGGGATAAAGAACGACAACCTGTGGCAGCCAGAGCCTGAATCAATATGTTTGAATAAGCAGTGAAGTGCACAGCTGCACCAAAGCACAGAGCTGGACTCGCAGCCGCCACACGGATTCAGATGCAGCTGTAGGAGTGAGTCATAGGTGCTCAGACTCCTCCATATGGCTCCCCAAGCTGACCTGACTGAAAGCACCGGGAATGTGTCTCTTAATGGTCTAGCGCTCAATCTAATTCAGTTTTGAAATGAATTCTACTTTTTATATCAAAACTTATTTTAGTCATTATATTCAGATATTTAAAGGAAAAAGAAATGTGTCTGTTGCTAGAAAATTCACAACCTTCAGTGCAGAACTGCAGGGGTGCACTAACCCAGTAACAGCCATCTGATCAGGGCACTTTTGTTTTTACTATTATTAAAGGGGACCAATAGCATATATTTTGACAATACAGCAAACAATGTGAAATAATGTAAAATACAAGCAATCATTTTTATTGTTATACCTTTTGGGTCAAAAACATCTTTATTAGCTTGAAAACAGTGCTCAGCCCACCCCTTTTACAAGCTTCCTATCCCGGAGTCTCTAGTATCTGGTTCCAGAGCTATAAGTTAGAGAGCAGCAGCCACTGAGGGAGGAGTTGGCATGCAGAGTTCCTTCCCTGCAGACAGATCACGCTTACTGCTTGTTTTCCTTCCCTTCCCTGAACTGCTGCTTTGTGTCCCTCTCTGACCAGTTCCTTTTCAATTCCCCCTCCCTGCACTGTTAATTTTTCTCCCAATCTGTCTTGTTCATTTAACTCCCTCCCTGCACTGTTCGGTTCTTTCACTCTCTGCTCTGTTCATTTGATCCCCTCCCTGAACTGTTTGTTTCTCTCCCTCTCTGCTCTGTTAATTTAACCCCCTCCCTGCACTGTTCGTTCATTTCTCTCCTTCTCTCTGCCCTGTTCATTTAACCCCCTCCTTTCACTGTTCCTTTCTCTCCCTCTCTGCCCCCTCCCTGAACTGTTTGTTTCTCTCCCTCTCTGCCCTGTTCATTTTCTATCCTCCTACCCCCCTACCTTCACTGCTTGTTCCTCTCCCTTGCCCTGCTATGATAGGGGGGGGAAAAAGAAAAGCCATTAAAAGTATTTTATTCTTTTCTGGGGGCAGTGTGTATCAGGAGTTTACCATAGTCATTTTCATAATGTTGTATACAAAAAGCAATCAATATCTTTTGGGTTTTCCTTTGTGCTTTCAAAAGTTTTTTTTCTGCATCATTACATATTTTGAGGAAGGATGAATATGAATGTTATGTAAAATGTCTCATTTAACAGCAATAAATGGTTGCACTTGGTTTTTGCTGCAGAAGGAGTGCTGGAGCCCATGTGGTTCAACATTTTTAATATTACAATGAACATTTCCATGAAATCAACACCAAAATGTTTTTTGATTATTGTAAAATTTTGAATAGACATGGGATCATGGTTCCTATGTATTTTTTCTATTTTCATATCTTAATACAGGGCTGCTGGAGGTCTGCAGTCTTTATGTGGCCTTCCAAAGGATTTATGTTTCCTCATGTTTGCTTAAGGGTTTCAAAACGTCTTTTTCTAAAATCATCACTTATTTTATGGCCCTTGAACATTTAGAATGGCAAGTACTGGGGCTGGGGCAAGTTAGGTACTCACATGGTTATGCACAAAACAAATTTCCTGCAGGTAGGATTTTCAGGTTCATGTATAGATGTGGAAGGGCAGTCAGGTTGCAGGTCCTGTCTACAGCAAGTTTTACTCTGTTACACTTTTTTTACGCTTTTGTTGGCCACCCACTTCTGATATGTCACTTCCAGTGTACAGACAGGGCTCTGTAGAGCAAAAATTGCTCTGCCCTAGACCCCACTCACTCCCACACCACAATAAAAAAGCCACACGGGTGCTTAAAACCCATTGGTGCCAGGGCCCACCCTACAAGTAAATAATTGGTTCTCACCTTGCCTCATGGCAGGAGTGGCCCTGTGGTCACATATAATTAGCTATTATTAAATTGTAATAGATTGGTAATTATATAAAAAAAATGCATGATTATGCATAGCTCATGCATAGAAACAACAATATATTATAAAGGGTGTATTCATATTTTTAATTGTCAAGGACTTCTCCCTGTAATATTTTGCTTTGCTGATTGCAGTTGTAGTCACTGGATTTATCTATTTACAGTTTCTATCTTTGTATTATCATTTATTAAATTGTTTACAAAAAGGTTTTGCTCATTCATTCTCTTTGGCAGATGCCATGGATTACGTGTTTTTTAATAAAATAAAAGCTAAACTGTGGAGCAAAGGTCAATGTAAGTAGACTTAGCAGATCCTATGTTTGCAGAGTGAAATCCTCCACCTGTGAATGTATAATCCTCTTGGTTCTACACTGTGCACTTTCAACAAGGCGAGTTAAGTATACAGCACACATATGACATCATTGCACAAGGTACAGTTTCCAAACCCCTGAGATACAATTTAAAGAACATACACCCAAAATAAATAAAACAATGACCATTGAAATCTCTAAACTGCTATGGAATATATAATTGAATTAGTTTAAGGCAAACTATTCTGTTGATAACTACAGTTTATGCAGTTTTATTTTGACATAATTTATTGCTCAGTTTACATCTGATTTATTCCAACTCCCCAAAACTTATAGGGGCCATTTACTATATACCATGCAGTATGTAAAGCACAAAAATAGCTAGCAATCAGCCATTTTTTTGTACTTTACATACTATGTGGTGCCTTGTCTGTATGGCCACATGCCTTTCAAGCTGATTACAATAAAGGCTGCCATTTCTGAGGGATGCTTTACTCAATGGGCCCTGTGCTAATCCTCCTTTGCCCATTTATTAAAGTGGCCATGTCTGCAGCACCTATTTTCTTTGAATCCCCAAAGGGTAATTAAGTTTTCATAATTTATATTTTATATTTTATATTTGATTCAGAAATGACTGATATTACAGCACAGGGTTGAAGTGGACAGATTTAGGTTGAAAAATATGCTACAAATAGGTTATTTTATATGGCTTATTAATAAGAAACAATGATACTTATAACAACCTCACTTCCTGTTCAGTGTATTGTGTGTTGCAACCCAATCTCAGCTGATTGACAGCAGTTTAGAGAAAACAGTTCATGTACTGTGCTTCAGCAGAAGAAAAAACGATGGGGAGCTCCTGGGAACATATCATGTGGTATATTTAAAGGAGACATATAGCAAAACTAAAAAAAACCCTCCAATTTTGTAAGCAATAATGAATAACATATGGCACTGGTTTTACTTTTGGCCAAACATTAATGATGATTAAGGGAACTTCTTCCCAAAACACGTAAGGCAATCTGGATCCATCTCATGTTGGAATAAATTCCTTATTTATCTTATCCGGAGTGCCGCCTGTTTGTTCCTCTATTTTACCAAGGCACAACTGAGGCGCTGGTGGCTGGGCACCCGGTTTTGGAGTGGCATCAAGTGGGGGAGGAACACGTGCAAGGGGTGAGTTTAGAGCGGCTCTATCTTTTTAAACATTAATGTAGTCTTTTAAAATGGCTGATTTATTGGAGCTCCCTATAGATCTGCTATGGTCCCTGTCCCTGTTTCAAATGAAGGGGTTACAATATAAATACACATACTTAAGAAAGGGGGAAACCCCTAAACAAGCCTGCTACACTTTCAGATAAGGAGCAGCTCATTATAGAGAGGTTTCTTCATAGACTGCTGCTTTATTTGGACTGTGTTCTGGAGAAGAATGAGGCTTTACTCTCTGTTTTAGATTATTGTGCAAGAAATAACAAATCAATCTGTATTTATTATTTAAATCAACAGATAAAAATATGTTCTCCACAAGCCCTTTCTGATCTGATTAACCCTGCTGCTTGTAAACCCAATCTCATAGTCACAAGCTTTATATTTATAATGACTTGCCATTCCACTGACACTGACCAAGTAGGAGTAGAAAATGTAGCAATGATCAGGAAATGAGGTCAAGCAAGAAAGAAATGAGGAGACAGAGAGAGCATGGAAATCAGAGAGCTGAGTGAAGATGGGGAGGGTGTATTGTATTGCAATTCCAACAAAAAGCAATGTGTGACATGTGGATGGAGAAACTATTTCCTAATTATTACAGGAATGGGACTGGTTATCCAGAATGCTCAGGACCTGGGGGTTTCAGGATAACATTTCTGTAATTTGGATCCTTAAGTCTGCTAAAAAATCATGTAAACATTAAATACATCCAATAAGCTGAGTTTGCTTCCAAAAGGTATTAAAGGGGACCCGTCACTAAAAAAAAATATTTAAAATCCTATTTTATCACATTAGTCAAGCAAAATTAACTTTAATTACACTATATAAATTATTTGAATCTTGTTTCCTTCAGTCTGGGAATTCAAAATGATAGCAAGCAGGCAGCAGCCATTTTGTGGACACTGTTATTAAGGCAAGCCTTGCATCATCTCAGAATCTTGTTTGTGCACCAGAATGGGGGACCTGATGTCCATCCCCATGCCCTGGCTACACAATTAAATGATGAAGAGAATTTTGGACTGTGTGGAGAGCAGTGACATCTAGGAAGTGCTGAATGGAAAGTGAAAGTAATTGTCTGCCCCGCCTCTATGCCCATGGCATAGAGGAGGGGCAGACAATACTTGATTGACAGCTGAAATTCTTAAATGAGCTTACAACAGCTATGAATGCTTTAATAAAAAAATGAAATTGGATTTCATGTTTAATTTGAAATGGACTTTTATTATACAGATTTTTGTGTCTGGGTGACAGGTCCAATTTAAAGGAACAGTTCAGTGTAAAAATAGAAACTATGTAAATAGATTGTATGTGCAAAATAAAAAATGTTTCTAATATAGTTAGCCAGACCCCACCTTTGTGTTTTGTAGCTCTCTAATTCTAAGTTAGTCAACAACTACAAGTCACATGGGACATAACTGTTCAACGAGTTTGCTTTTGATCATGCATGCAGCTCAGATTCAAATTTATGACCCATATGCCCCCCCCCTCAAGTCACTGATTGGTTAATGACTGGTAACCAATCAGTGGACACCAAGAGAGCTGCAAAGCAGGAAGTGGTTTTCTGGCGATTATGTTAAAAATCCTGTCCTCCAGCCATTATTGATTACATTTTTGACTAAATAACTATATTGAAAACATTTTTTATTTTGCAAAGCCTATCTATTTACCCTGTTTTTATTTTTATACTGAACAATTCATTTCTATATATCTTAGTTTGAATCAAGTGCACGGTATTGTTTTTTAGTACAGAGAAAAAGGACATAATTTTAAAAAATTTGGATTATTTTATTATAATGGAGTCTGTGGGAGACAGCCTTTCCGTAATTCAAAACTGTCGGGATAATGGGTTTCCAGATTATGGATCCCAACAGTATTAATATACTTGTAATTTGACACAGAGCATAGGGTTGGTTTATTAAGTGCAGGGCAACAGCACCCTAAAGTGGGTAATTATTAGCTCCATGGCAATAAGCAGCACTCTGTTCATGAGGGGTGTTTGGGGGAATAATATATCAATATAACATATCATGCCTTGATTTGCGGCTCATTCAGTAAGTTAGGAAGTGGGCAGGCACAAGGTGCTAGAACCCTGAGAGGGATGGCTGCCTGGCATGAGGTGCAGAGCACAAGGATGCTCTGGATGCAATGGATAAGCCCTAAGGGGTTTCATATTCAAAACCTTATGGCTCTTGCACTTGAATTAATGACCCCTTTTTTACTGCTACTTGGCTTCAATGACTGTTCACCAAACTAAGAAATATCCAGTTTACTTCATTTATAGCTAAATGAAATGGCTGCAGTTCAGATGCTTTGCACTTTGAGAATCAATGTCCTGATGGAAAAGTTAGAAATTTGTCTAGATAGACCAAATGGCAATTTCAAAGGTCACACATCAGTGACATTTTTCCCCTTTTGGGATGATCAAACTAGACCAATTCATCAGATGGGACTACACAGGGCCTGTGCCTTTGAAATCCTCCTGCCTCAGTTCACATATTAATGTTAAATGGTACCTAGTACGTTCAGTACTTTCCTTTTAGGTAAGACTTGAAAAGTGTATTGTGGTATGCTCAAACCAAAAGGAAAGGCAGGAAAAACCTTATTTAAAGGAGAACTAAACCCTAAAGATGAATATGGATAAAAATGCCATATTTTATATAATGACCTTATTGCATCACCCTGAAGTTTCAGTTTCTCAATAGCAGCAATGATCCAGGACATCAAACTTGTCACAGAGGTCACAATCTTGGAAAGTGTCTGAGACATTCACATACTCAGTGGGCTCTGAGCAGCTGTTAAGAAGCTAAGCTTAGGGGTCATCACAAATTATCAAGCAGAAAATGAGGTTGGCCTGATGCTACAGGGCTGATTATTAAATTCTGATGCTAGTTGCAATAGTTTCTGTGTTACTGTGTAGTAATTATATGTTTTAATTACTAATCAGCCTTATATTGTGACATTTATAGTCTATGCGTACTGTATATTGTGAGACGGTTTCTAAGCTCAGTAAGTGACAGCAGCACAGAGCATATGCAGTTAATCAGCAGAAAAGAAGACAGGGAGCTACTGCGGCATCTTTGGAGACACAGATCTTTGCTGCTAAAGGGCTGTGGTTGCATTGGGCTAGTGCAGAAGCTCCACACATAATGCACAAAATGTCTAGCCTACTTCTTTAGTTAAGCTTTAGTTTTCCTTTAAATTTTCATAAGCAAAAATCTATGAAATCTTTTGAGAACGTTTCCCATGAGATTACATTTCATAGCAATTTACATTTGCTAAACAATGGCTTGTTTGGACAGTAATTAAGCATTAGCATAAAACTGAGGGATGGTGCATCCTTAGTGCATATTATAAGCATGGAGAACACCTCCATTAAGATAAACACCAGAGAGTGAGTTGAATATAAAATGTATGTAAATGATTCTGCAGATATCAAGAACGATAATTAGAATAGTCCATGCAAGTCTGCTGCTATTATCTGTAACAAGAGGAACAAATGACTACAGTAGATACAGCATTTCCTCCAAAATAAAGCACAAGGCTGGTAAGAACCGGTTGTATTTACTGTATACACAGGGTGAAACAAAAACATTCATACTCTGAAACGCTTATGATTTGGTTTGAATGACAATAGTATTAGTATAGTTGTCTCTGACTGACACTGATGGCATGACACGTTTGATATACAGTACATGTATAAAAATTCCCCCAAAGTAGTGGTGACACTGTAATAAAATCTGTTCATTTCATCCACAGGATGAAAGGCAAACTTACAAGCCAGCAGAAAATAGGTTTCTAATATTCCTTTTCAGCACAGCAATTAGAAGACTGCATCTGGAATATGAAAGTAAAGTGCTTTATGTATCCTATTAAATCCAGAATACAAAATAATTGAATCTTTTATCTTTCTCATTATTGCATTAAGAGATGGATGCTATCATCCCAAAATGTCCTCTTTTCTTATTTTTTTATTTAAAAAAAAAATACATAGGCTCCTTTAAAACTGCTACCTTAGGCACCAGCTCATGAGTGTCTGTAGAAGATATGCAATGAGTCTGCTAGAAAAACATATAAACCTTAAATAAACCCAATAAGGGGTTTTGTTTCCAATAATACATTAATTATATCTTAATTTGAATCAAGTACAAGGTACTGTTTTATTATCACAGAGAAAAATGAAATCATTTTTTAAAATTTGAATTATTTGATTATAATCGAGTCTATGGGAGGTGAGCTTTCTGTAATTCAGAACTTTCTGGATAAAGGGTTTCTGGATAATGGATCTCATACCTGTACAATAAAAGGGTGTTTGCAATGAACGTACAAATATAGACCGATATAGAAGGCAAAGATGAACCTGCTCAATACAGTTTACAATCTAAGGTTTTTTTTTATCAAGGTCCAAATTTATCTCAATAGCGGCTGCTACAAACTCCGATCTAAGCCGCTCGGGTTTTTAATGCTTATTTATTATTACATTTTCCTGAAAATCACCTTTGAGGGAAAAGCTCAAATTTTCAGGGTTTTTTGTGAATTTTTCTCCGAAAACATAGTGAAATTGCCCGAAACCCCTGACACAACCAAAAATCAATGGGACTGTTCCCATTAACTTTTATGCAACCTCGACAGGTTTGAGATGCTGTGTTTTTATATTCTGGCTTTTTTGCCCTCTGGGTTTAATAAATTCCGAAAAATTCGTATCAGAACTTTGTGGTAGAAAAATATAGGGAATGTAATTGGACTGTGAAAGACAAGGGAAGATCATCAGCATCATTATATATTACATAGTGCCGACAAGTTAAGTTTTCATCTCTATATATCCGATAGGGCAAGGGATTAAGAGAATTATGCTTTTGATTAGCACAAATTAGCCACATAAAAATCTGGATAAAAACAAGTGAGCACTCTTCATCTCTACCTGCTCAGGACAATTTCGGCAAATGCTTGGTAATCATCAGCCATATACTAAATTCTAGCCCTACCTGCGCTCCTGAATAAAATGACACCCCAAAGGCTAGTGTGGGGAAACCCACTCATTATGAATTTAATGACTTGGCAACTGATCACTAGTGATGAGGAAATCACAAAAAATTTGCTAAACCCAAAACAAATTCGCTAAACGGCATAATTCACGAAACACATTGAAGTCAATGGGCGTCAAAATAATTTTGACGTTCAAAATTTTGACACGAGCAGAGATTTTTATACATGGAATATTTTTGTCCAAATGCATTAAAGTCAATGGGCATCAGAATCATTTTGACATGCAACAATTTTTTATTTGTCGCAGCAAATTTTCGCCGCAGTTTCGCAAAAATATTTGTGGACGGCAACATGCGTAAATTTGCAGTGAATCCATGCCTGCCAAATAAATTCACCCATCACTACTGATCACTGTATAATATTGGGGTAAAAGTACTAAGTGACAAATAATAATAATGTTAAATTGTTCCATATGCAACAATAGCAGATAGGAGATATATGTTTTGCCATTTGGTCACCTAATTATTAACCAGAGATTTTTGGGATATAAATACTTATGCCACAATTACAATGTATACTTGGGGTTAGTGGAGATGATATGCATAACAAATACCTACCTACCTAATTTGACAGGGACTCCTTGCTATTGACAGTGTCAGTGACCACCATTTGACAGCTGCAGAGAGAAAGAAGAAAAAGGCAAATAATTATAAAACTAAAGCAAATAAAACAATGGAGACCAACTGAAAAAATTGCTAAGAAAATTATTTTCTATAACATGTCAAAAGTGAAGTTAAAGGTGAAATGCCCTCTTTAAAAAAACTGACAATCTGCAATTTATGTATATCAATTTTGTAATCAATTTTCATTTTGCAAAGAAAAAAATGATTTTATTGGTGGACACACTAAGTTGTAGGAAAGCTAATGCTATGTTCATGTCCCACTAATACCCTTGATGGTTACACACTATATAAATATTTTCTACAACCTTGTACAATAAAAGGAACTAACATATTTCAGCAACAGCTACATTTTTTAAATTATAATAACAATCTAAAAGACAAAAAGATATTTTAAGCCTTGGTTAAAAAACAAAAATATGGTCCACAGAATTTGAAGGCAATTATCTGCACCTCCATGACTTGAAGCTATGCTCCTGGAAAAATAGCACAGCCACATACCCAGTCTAGCATATACTGTATATATGAATCTATTCTAAACAGAATACAAGTCATGTGGTGATCCAGTATTATATTAATAAGCACTTTTTGTTTGTTGTCTTCTTGGGAGTTTTCAGTTTTTCAACCACCATCGGTATAGTAAACATTATTTTTACTTAGATATTTCTAAGTTTTTATATTGAAGTTCAAACCCTGAACCTTATTTCTCAATCTTTTTTTTCATTTAAATACCCATTAGGATGGTTGTTATTTAAGTAAATGTCAGTAACTAAAAAGGTCGCTTGGAGGTGTCAGAGTTAAATTAATTTCCCCCTAGTGCTTATTATTATGGTGACAATAGCTGGCTATAGTGCGTGAAGACTCACTGCTTCTTGTCATTTTAAACATGACTTTCTTCAGCACAAACTAGAACACATACATCTTACACCATTTGACAGGTCTAATTTGTTTTCACTGTCCTAAAGGTTTATGTGTCTGTTTCTACTTGGTGACAGTTTTGATAATAATATACATATAATATGTTGCCTTTACCTTGCTAGAACCTCTATATAATTATGTACAGTTTAGCTGAAGGTTGAAAAACAATTTGGAAAGAACTAAAGAACCCCAATTACTACAACTAATAGACAATAAGAAAAGGGTTTAGTAATATTTAGGGGCACATTTACTAAGGGTCGAAGTAAAATCCTTCGACTTCGAATATCGAAGTCGAAGGATTTACCGCATTTAGTTCGATCGAACGATTGAAGGAAAAATCGTTCGATCAAACGATTAAATCCTTCAAATCGACGATTCTAAGGATTTTAACCCATAGATCGAACGATTTTCCTTCAATCAGAAATGACTTAGAAAGCCTGTGTGGAAGGTCCCCATAGGCTAACATTGGTGCTCGGTAGGTTTTAGCTGGCGAATTAGCTAGTCTAAGTTTTTTTATCGAATGGTCGAATAGTCAATCGATTTTTAGTTCGAATCGTTCCAGTCGAAGTCAAAGGTCGAAGTAGCCAATTCGATGGTCGAAGTAGCCAAAAAAAAACTTTGAAATTCAAAGTATTTTTCATTCTAATCCTTCACTCGAGCTAAATAAATGTGCCCCTTACTGTTCTGATCAATGCATTAGTTCAGCAGGATATTATAAACTGCTTTAAACAGACAAACTACATTCTGAGCTCTAACACCCCACTGAATTAACGGTTAATGATATGTAGTAAAGCAGAAAATGATTTGCTTGTTAAAGGCAAGACTTTTTTGCTTTTAATATAGAACAATTTCTGGCTGGATCTACTGTATATGCTGCAGACAGACATTAGTTGCTGAATATAACAATGACAACACACAGGATTGTTTGACCATTTTTAGTCCAATATACAGTTATTTCCAGGCAGTGTTTAGAACCATTGAACATTGGCACTAATGCATCAGTGAGCAGACAAATGGAAAATCCAGTGTCACCAGCACAACTGGAATGGTGTAGGGCAGGGATCCCCAACCTTTTAAACCCATGAGCAACATTCAAAAGTAAAAAGAGATGAGGAGCAACACTAGCATGAAAAATGTTCTTTGGGTGCCAAATAAGGGCTGTGATTGGCCATTTGGTAGTCGTATGTGGATTGTCAACCTACATTGAGGCTCTGTTTGGCAGTACACCTGGTTTTAATGCAACCAAAACTTGCCTCCAAGCCCGGAATTCAAAAATAAGCACCTGCTTTGAGGCCACTGGGAGCAACATCCAAGGGGCTTGAGAGCAACATGTGGCTCATGAGCTACTGGTTGGGGATCACTGGTGTAGGGTCTACCTGGTGACCAAATTAATTGCTCAATTATCTCAACTGTCATGTGCAGTTTAGTTAACTCTCTTGCTAAGATAATATGCCCTGCATGCCTTCTGTTGTTCTGCAAGATTCTTTGACATATGCCAGGCTTATAACATTAGATAATAACATGGCAGCAGAAGAGACTCTTGCAGCAAAGGCAAATTTTTAGCATGGCAAATAGGGTTTGATTTAGGAATTCTGTCTGCCTATGGTTAAATTACATAGACAACATTCAGAGCACACATAACAGTCTCGGACATCGATGCACAGAATAATTGTAGAAGAACCGAATAAGGTCAGGAAGCCATTATTTTGGCTGCCATTGTCACTCAATAAAATGCAGCAGGTAAAATACGGTATGTAATTAAGGCTTTAGTGTGACAAAAGGTGACCAAATAATAAATAATCAAAAGGTCTCCTGGGGAAAGCAGCTGTTTATAAGGGTACATAAAGGTTATCAATGTCATGTAGCAAAAAGGAAAATAGAGAAAACAGTCATTTCTGCAGGCATGTTGCTTGTATAACCTTTTGGGTCTGTCATTATGCAACTTGAAATATGTCACATACTTCTCCCCATTGATCATTTTAAAACTTCTCTTGTTATGAGTAAATAGTAATGCCTGTCATTGTAACATTCTATGTACCTGGCTGATCATGGCATAATGATGAATTTACTTTTGCTGCCCTTAACAGAAGTATAATATCACTGCTTCATTTATTCAGATATATTCTTAATTGAACAAAACCTTACAGCCACTCCGATTCGCTCGCGTCATCCGCATTGCAACGTCTAAATTACCCTTTGATGTTTGTTTAGAATCCAAAAAAAATAATAATTGTAGATGTTTGTTGTTTGAAAATAGTTTAGGAATACCTAACTAATTTTAAAAACAGTAACCCAATGTGTGTTTCGTAAATAAATAATATATATTGTTTAAAGTTTTCCTGTTGGAAAATGTACAGTAAATACATAACCATAACCCTTGAGTTGCAGTGATGCTTCAGGCATGCACCTACCTAGGTGGTCCCCTTGGGAAGTCTAGGTGGAAACTTTTTGGAGAACAATGGTAGCCAGCACTGGTGGGCTACAGGGAAAGAATTTATACAGAAAGTGGAACTGGAATATCATCTTATATGGATACTGACCCAGAAGGCAAGGGGGAAGATTTTCATAGAATGCAGTATTGTGGTGCTGCCTGTGCTCTCCAGTGAGACAATTCCTGAGAGAGTAAAGACAATCGAGACTAAGGCAACCAGACCCGTACAGGACCCACAACCTAACCAAGTTCAACCAACCTGCATTTTTAGCTTCACAGACCTTCCAGCAAACCGTAGGCATTTTTGTTAAAACCTTAACTGCCATGGAGCCCAGAAGTGACTATATATATCACTATAACCTAGAAGTGACATGATTTGGGGGGTGGATGATTATTCTTTTTTAACATTCTGATGTGACCCAAGTATATCCCATAGTGTATCACTCCAAAACCATTAGGTGGAGGCTTTGCACATACTGTACCGTATGTGTATCATGTTTCCAAGGTTATCTGACTACAAAGCACAGAGGGTCCCCAGTTCTAAGGTAAGCCCAGTTTACTTGATGTTTAAAGGATAGTGACAATTTATATAGACTGTGCATATATAAACCCTAGCTCTTCTATTCTTTTGTAATGGATGTGCCCCCCCTCCCTGTCTGCCAGTAGAAAAGAATAGGAGTACGAGGGTTTCTATAGTCATAGTTACATGTTCATGTTAAAACTTGAAATTGTCCCTATGCCTTTAACTCATTTGACTGTCTGATGATACATTATATATATAAACCTCTAATATTAAAATGCTTTTCCATATGTTTATGAAAAGTTAACTTCAACAGAAATGTATATTTTCCAATTCAGCATTATGGGGCTTTTGTTTTATATTGTCAGTGGTTTTTTTTCACTGTGCAGGTTTTATTCAAGTGTACAAAGAACTTCCAGCATTTCCGTGAGGGCTCATTATTTATTTTATGAGATGAAAAGACTAAAATATCACTTTACATTCAGGCCTCTTCTTCTATCTGCGATCTCAATCCCTGGTATGATGATGGAGGACTTGTTGTCACGGCAACTCTCATTCATAGCTGAAGAATGAATCAAGATGGCTTTAATTGGTATTGCTGAATATATCTATTTTGGGATCAAAATAATCATGAAAGCAGACACAAATATTATTCTACACACGCACACACGTATATATATATATATATATACAGTATATGTTTTGTTTATTTTGTAGGCTATTATAACCTAATAATAATTCACATTTATCATGTTTTCCTGGAGCTTTAAAAATGTAACCCCAAATGAATGTCGGGTTATAGAACCCAACATTATGCTGCTAGAAATAAAGGGACAGGATACTGTATATTGCAAAAAAAATATTTCTTTGTGTCCTTTTTGCATCCATTGATTTCTGTTTACTATCATAACATGATGCACAGGTAACAGAAATACAATCTTTATACAGTAATTAAAAGGACCATTAAAGGGTAAATATTTAGCCATGTTCAGTATGGGCTAAATTAAAGAGTTCATAATCATATGCATTCTGCCTTTTGTTGTGCTAATAGGCCAATTGTTTGTTTAATGCTCTACTACTTCCTGTAAGCAAGGGAGATAACTTTAATTTTTTTTTAAAAAAAAACGTGTTATAAACAAACACCCCTTACCCACAATTGTTGCCTGTACCTCAAGTTACGAGATGTGGGGATGTGTTTACTAACATTGGAGATAAATGTCACTGGTGAATGGTGATTAACTGGAAAGTGTCATTCCATTAATTGTCTTCATCCCTCCTATAATTAATCTAAAGAACCAAAAAAACAAGCCCTATTTCTTGGGTTCATGTTAAAGAAAGGCTATATTAGCAGTTCATCTTTACAAAACTAAATGTTTTCAAACAGTATAACGCAAATAATTGGTTTTTTTTTCCATGTTTTAAATTTGTTTTTCTAAAATTTAAAAAAATTATCCCTCCCTCATTTTTCAGTCATAGCTGAGAAACCAGATAGATTGTAGTCCCTTAAAATGTGATGTTACATTGCTCAGGAGTGCTTTTAAATAAATGATGACGATGATGATGAGGGGCAACAGATAAATGCAGACTAAGATTTTGAATTGCAATAGTTAATAGCTTCAAGATGAGGAGCATGTCTTTTGGGCCTGAAAGTAAAATGCAAACACATTTTTAAAACTTTTATTTTTCATAAAACAGTACAAAATTCAGAGCTATCCTAGTTTAGGATGGGGACTATTAAAAAAATGAAAACTTTGCGCTATTCTTTGAGTGATGCAAGTCTGTGCCTTGCGAGCATCTCAGCACAGGTAAGGGATCCAATATCCAGAAAGCAATGAATTACGGGAAGGCCATCTCCCATGGGGGCAAATTTACTAAAGGGCGAAGTGACTAACGCTGGTGAAATTTCGCCAGTAGACATCATTTTGGAACTTCACTGATTTAGTAACGGTTGCCCAAAAGTCCCAAAAAAAGCTAGCATCTTTTCCTATTTTCAGGGTGATAGGCTGCAAAAGAGTTTTTTTTGGGGTAACCGGCTTCCCCCCTACATTTCCTAACATATGGCACATAAACTATACACTGGGCTCATGTGTAAGGCATTATAACAACTTTATTTTCTTTTATTAAGGTTTCCCCGGGCTTGTGTAGTGTAATGTACTGGCTGCAACATATACGTTCATTTCACTTTAACTTCCTGCAATTTCTGATTTTAGTGAATTAGCATTGTCCTGGCGAATCTACGCCTGGAGAAGTGACGCGCTGTGAGCGAAGCCGTCTCTGGTGGATTATCAGAGGTTAGTGAATTTGCCCCATAGACTCCAGTTTAATAAAATAAATCATTTTTTATTTTATATTTTAAATGATTTCCTTTTTCAATAATAAAACAGAACCTTGTTTTTGATCCCAAGGTGTAAATAATTCTTTAATAGACTAAAGTATGGAAATCCAAATTACGGCTAGATCCCTTATCCAGAAAACCCCAGGTCCTGAGCATTCTGGATAACAGGTCCCATACATGTATTACTTCACAAAATCTTTGTTAAATGTTGTAATTTTAGGATTGTTATATATGTGTGTGCGTATTTTCATTCCTTGTTTACTGTATTTATATACCCCATTGCTTAGAAAGGAAGTTTGTGAAAAAAGAACCAGAGGAAATGGGGTATAAACACATTGTAAAAAATATACTTGCATTTCTTTTAAATCCTGTTCTACAGTTGGAAGGGTAAAACACCAAGGCAGCACACATTGATTTATTACCAGCATCATCTACCTGCTCAACTACAAGGGCAGGAATGTCAGGAAGAATGTGACAAAACCTCTTATCATTGTTTTTTATTGGTGCTGGCAATCCAGTACAATAAGAAGTTTGAGCTTTAAGTTCCACCCTCAGAAATTCTTCTACAATAACCAAAACTGGATTTTTTTTTTATTGCTAAACATATTAAATCCTCCCCGTCTACAGGTAATAACATTATTGCTTTTTTTGCCTTCAATACTTTAACATATACACCCTGAGAAAGTTTACTGGTTTGTTAAATATATTTTGGGTGGTTAGCTCTTATCTTCTTGGCCTTTATGATAATTTTACATTCCCACTGCTTGGCTCGCTTATATTCCACACAATGAAAAAAATATCAGTCGCTTGCGTCGAACCGCATCACGTCAACATTATTTGGACGCCCATTGACTTTAACACCGGCGTCAAAATTGACGCAAGCATCAAAATTTGCGTTTCTCTAATTTTTCAGGACAAATTCACCCATCACTAGTGTTAGGCGGTTATTTACTAAACTCCGAATGCAAAAATCAAGAAAAAATTTGTGATTTCTTTGTTATAAAATCAGACTTTTAAAAAATCACTAATTTTTCAGAATTTATTAAACCCCGAGGACGTAAAAGTCTGAATCTGAAAATCCGGCATCTCAGACCTGTCAAAGTTGCATATAAGTTCCAATGATTTTTTGATGTGCGCTGGGTTTCGTGCAATACCCCGAAGTTTTTGGGTGAAAAGTCCGAAAAAATTGTGAAATTTGTGAAAACCGGTTGAAAAAAATCCGGAAAAAACATGCAAATCGAATTTTTACCCGCAAAGCATATTTTCGGGAAAATACCCTAGCGGATTTGATCGAAGTTTGTAGCAGGAAATATTGAGATAAATTCGGACTTTGATAAATAACTCCCTAAATGAATCAACTTATCATAGAAAGCAAAACTCTCCCTAAATTACAGGTATAACAGTGTCTTATATAAAATATTCAGTTAGCGAAATTCAATAAAGCCACAATATTTTATCTGATCACAGCATTTAATTGCTTGTTCCTACTGCTAGCTCTGAAGGGCAGCTGTATGGATGTGACCACATTGCTCAAGACTGATTTAAATGATTATTACTCCACGTACAAACAGGGAAATGGTATAGATCACTAATTCTTTGTCACTAATTCTTTGTAACTGATTAGCATTTGAATGCAGAGCTGTCACCATGGAGATGCATCCTGGCAGTTGAAAACCCACGTGTGTCTGCAGTGGCACAATTCCTAACACAGTCTTACATGGAACTGCAGCAGGCAGTCAGTCTGTAGTGCTGCATTGTTCTTATTATCATCCTTCAAATTTAAAGTGTTTGACTAAAGTGTTATGGACACTTCAGGAGCTGATCATCAGGATAGGGAGAAGCTGAAATCAAAGCATGGCAAGCAGCCGTTCCGAACTTTAGTCACATTGAGTGGTAAAGGCAAGAAGAAAACCAAGAAGAAAGAGAGAACTAACAATATTAAAAAGAAGGGCCGCACATCTAGCACCCCATCTAGCTCAGATAAGGCAGGTGAGCTCATTACTAGGGATCCCCTGTATTCTGATCAGCAGTTCCTGCAGAAATATACAAGCATTTGCTTTATTCACCGCATGCCAATGATAAAAAGAGTTTTAGGGGGCTGCGGATTACTATCTGTTTAAAGGCATGTGACATCAGGATGTTGCTCTTTCACAATTTTAGTTTTAAACTACTTTCCTTTAGACACATTTACATGTTTTTTATTGCACAATTGAATTACCTTGACAGGGCACCTGAGGACTTTTAAAATCACAATTTATATCATATAAGGAGTTTTGCTATTTGCTTAGGCATTAGAATGTGAATGCCCAATTTGTTACTGTTTATAATGAGATAAGAAACAGACTTGTATCCATAGAACATGATTATGTAGTGGTGCCAGGGCTACTCCCTAATTTTGTGAAATGCTGGGAATATGTTTTGCATAGCAACAGAATGCACCAACACCTGCTGGATTAGAAAACCAGGCCTCTTCCCTTACAGCAAATTTCTGAATCTATCTAGATTCCCTGAATCTATCAGGGATAGCGCTTGTCTTTGGAGACTTTTATACTACATGTTCTACTAGCTGAATTGAATAATGCTGTGCTATGATCTGGGTTCAAGACTTCTGCTGCACTTCAATTGCATTCATGAAGAGGTGCAATTCTTTGCTTTATGCAGGGGAGATTCTGAACACAGTGCCCCAAGCGCTTAACTTTCCTTCACCGAGGTGGGGGGCATCGCTCTCTGCACTAGGAGAGACAAATTCTGGTTTAATGGGGTTTGCTCACCTTCCAACCTTTTGTTTTCAGAATCTGTACATGGATGACTGAGCTATTCAAATACAGGCTTGCACACAGAAGAAAGAACCTACAAGATGGCATTTTTTTAAAATTTAAAAAAAAATTGTATTGATACAATAGTGCAGCAATAGTATAAAATTAGAAAATCAACTATTCAATTTGTGTCATGAAAGTAAATTCAATAAGCTTAGCATTGTAATACAAGCACATGCCACCTTGGTGCAATCACAGGCTAAAGGAAGCGGATATACTGACCAAAGAATGAGAATTACCCCGACGTTTCACAATAAGCCTTTATCAAGGAGAATACCTGGATTACTGAGCTACCAGACTGAAACACTAGAGACACATGAACAGTAAACTTTAAACTTGAGTAACTTTAAAACTGTAGAAAAACGAAAAGCAAGTGAAAAAAGTCTTTGTTTCTGAAAACAACTCTACTGAAAGACAACCCCTTAAAAAAACAATTCCAATTTTACAGTTACCAGGAGTGGCCTTTTACCCTCCTAGTAACTTGTTTGGCTCCATTACCTGAGGCAAGTTACTAACTCACCTCATGGCAGCAGCACCCCTTGTTTTAGGTGAACTGAAAAATATAGCTGATCATTTGTAATTTTGGAATATTTTTATGAATGCAGTCTGGCATTTCACAAAATGTTTTTGTACTGTTCACATGGGAACGTTAAGGTTAAAGTGAGGGAGGAAACATTCCTGAAATATTTCCAAATGCAAAATATAAAACTTAATTTGTTATGCCCCATGCATTGCATTAAACCATAATTAGCATTTATTCAAAAGATTCCCACCTCCCAGGCAAAATCCCGCTGGGTCCACTACCTGCCCATGCTGTCCCCAACCTCCGGCCTTGGTTGTGGCAAAAAAAACTACGACCTTCACCGGGGGGGGGGGCAGTTGTGTTGTTGTGAAAGGGGTTGTGGCTGGGAGGGAAGCCCCTGTACAGCAGGCCAGGTAGGCCCCAGGCCCCCCAGTCTGACCGTGCCTCCTGCCCCAATGCTCTGTACTTTGCCCAAGATATAGAGTGGCAGGAGTCACAGCCCACATGGGGTCTTGTCCTTAGACAGAAGTTTTCATCTGGTGCTCATTGCAGAGAGCAAAGCAAAAGGGTGCAAGAGCTTTGCAAATAAGCAGTAAAGGAAACTCTTGCGCCACTTCCAGCACCCAGGGTGATACACCCCTATGGTCTTCTATGCAAAATATAATTCCTCTTTGTTAAAGTACAGTAGGGAATACATAAGGCACATTCATATTTTCTTTCTTTTTTTATTAGAGCCGACATATTGCTAGCCTAGAAAAAATCTAAATGCATTTAGTTTCCACAGCATTGTCAGAACCGGTAGTATATACAAAGAACAGCAAAGGCTAGACAGATACTAATTGTAATTATGATTGATTTCCACTGAGGGAAGAAGGTAGAGTGGCAGCAGACCCATTCAGTTTCTTGAGTTTGAACAGCACTGCTCTAGATCTGCTTTTTTATGTATTTGTGACTGCACCACAGACAGCGGTATATATGCTGCCTGCTAATGTAGCAGAGAACTCTGCCCACCTCTTCCCTATAAACTGGGGAGATGACATATATGTGACATAGCAAATACCTATAATACAATTTGCTAGTGAAAGAGACTGTCGATAGCATAGTTTCGAGCGCTATAGGAAAGGCAAATTTTCGCTTAGGCAAATGATTGCTAATCTGCAAAGTGCGAATTTCGCAGAACGTTACCTCTTTCAACAGAGTTTCCTCGCCACCTTAAACCTGGCAAACTGATAAGCTACAACCTCCTCAATCTTATGTTAGTGACATCATATCCTGTATGCCGAAAAGTCATAAGTCTGGCTATTAAATATTTTTGTTACAAAAACAAGGTGATCCCTTAAAACTTAAATTAGTCCCACGGCAGAAGCAGAGGTCTGACCTAAGTCAGTAAATTTCAATTAATTCTATGAAGAGAAAAAGAACCCCAATTGCTTCTCACTCGTTCAGCAGTTCCTCAATTATTAGACTACCTATTAAATGTTTTGTGATTGTCAAATGGCAATCACTGACCAATTAAAAAATAAAGTGCTAAGTTTTAACCTAATAAAGTTACATTAAAGTGCAAGTGCAATATAATTCATTCTATTGATTGTAATATAACTTAAGGGTTAATAAATACTTAATGGAGTTAATTTATACTTCGCACAAATTAATAGCCTTACGATACAGTGTATTGTCTGGTACCTTATGTTTGCACTCGCAATCAATCCGATCAAAGAATTAATTACAATAAAAATAATAAAGTGCTTCAAGTGCTGATTTAATTACTATTAGATGGCAATTACCATAAATTCATACTTGCTTCAACATTAATTAATTATAAAGTGCTTAACAGCAGGCCCGGACTGGCAATCTGTGAGTTCTGGCAAATGCCAGAGGGGCTGCTGTAAGATGCCATAGAAAGTGACTACTAAGTGGGCCGGTGTAGGCTGTTTGGGCCTCTGTGTAGTAGGAATGGCAGGGCCTATTTTGAATCCCAGTCCAGTCCTGCTTAACAGTGCTGAGTAATTAATAATAAACAGGTAATAAATAAGGTAGTTGATATAAGGAGGACCACAATTGATGGGATAAATTATTTTAAAAAATACACACGATGCACAGGTTTAAAAGTTTTAGCGAGAAATAGAAAATTGGAGGAGGTGGAGTTGTCCCAAAACTGCTACCTAAATTGTTTTCTATCCCTGGAACACCACAAAGACAAAGGAGGCAGAGTATCCAGGACTGTGGTCTCGTTTTTTAATCTAAATCCTATTCTGAAAAGAGCTGTGTAATCCTAAAAAACCACAAATCCGCGGGCTCTTGTGAGCTTTAGTAGCAGAGAAAAGAGAGATAACCGAGCACTGGTAGAAGTAGATATCTTCCCCACCCCTTCAATTCCGTTAGCCCAATAGCAATAATAGCTTTGACTACGCCTTGACAAAGCTATTATTGCGAAACGCGCGTCGGCGTTTGGATTCCTCTTTTAACTTCAAATTTTAGAATAATTTGAGTCTATTGGGCTAACGGAATAGAAGGGGTGGGGAAGATATCTACTTCTACCAGTGCTCGGTTATCTCTCTTTTCTCTGCTACTAAAGCTCACAAGAGCCCGTGGATTTGTGGTTTTTTAGGATTACACAGCTCTTTTCAGAATAGGATTTAGATTAAAAAACGAGACCACAGTCCCGGATACTCTGCCTCCTTTGTCTTTGTGGTGTCCCAGGGATAGAAAACACTTTAGGTAGCAGTTTTGGGACAACTCCACCTCCTCCAATTTTCTATTTCTCGCTAAAACTTTTAAACCTGAGCATCGTGTGTATTTTTTAAAATAATTTATCCCATCAATTGTGGTCCTCCTTATATCAACTACCTTATTTATTACCTATTTATTATTAATTACTCAGCACTGTTAAGCACTTTATAATTAATTAATGTTGAAGCAAGTATGAATTTATGGTAATTGCCATCTAATAGTAATTAAATCAGCACTTGAAGCACTTTATTATTTTTATTGTAATTAATTCTTTGATCGGATTGATTGTGGGTGCAAACATAAGGTACCAGACAATACACTGTATCATAAGGCTATTAATTTGTGCGAAGTATAAATTAACACCATTAAGTATTTATTAACCCTTAAGTTATATTACAATCAATAGAATGAATTATAATGCACTTGCACTTTAATGTAACTTTATTAGGTTAAAACTAAGCACTTTATTTTTTAATTGGTCAGTGATTGCCATTTGACAATCACAAAACATTTATTAGGTAGTCTAATAATTGAGGAACTGCTGAACGAGTGAGAAGCAATTGGGGTTCTTTTTCTCTTCATTAAATATTTTTGTGTTAACAATTTTTTTTTTACCAGTTTGAGGGGCATGCCACATTTGTGTTAGAGTGGGCTCATGTCTAGGGCATTAGAGGATCTCTTGTCTTTATTATGCTTCCTTGAACATTTGTAATAATAAGTGGCCACTTTAAGCATTTCCACCAATATCTCTAATAAAGACTTTATGTGACTTGTATGTACCTGCCCTATTCAAATTGACCTAAGCGTAAGTGTACTAATAAGTTTCGCTAGACAGACACGAACGTTAGCAAAAGTTCGCTATGAAATGCTCGCTCTAACAAATTTATTTATGCCACTGTCCTTATGATAGCTTTCTTTTTAATATCAATCTCCTACTTGGCTGACAAACTGCATATTACTTGTTGCTAATGCCGTAGAGCAAGTAGTAACAAGTTGGACTGTATTGTTCATTGTGCCAGGGTGGAAGTAACCATTTAATGCAGAAATCTATGGCTTGTGGAGTGAAAGTTAATGGTCACTTTTAAGAGGATGTTAAATGTAATGAATGATATTCTATACTGCACCCTCTGTGTTATTATGTGTAATAACAGTATGGCTACAGATTGTGTTCTAAATAAGCATCCACTACAAATGTCCCATGATTAAAAATAAACTGAATTGGCAAGGACTTGCACTGTTTTTGTGTATTATATTGGGATGTAAAATTAATATTATGATGCGATAAAACCTTCAACCACAAGGTGGCACTGGGTTTTAAGTTAAAGAAAAAGAAAAGACTGCAAATTGTACAGTTGCTTGGGTTTCTTCTACTTGACATTAATAGAGTAAAGTAATAAATGTTGCAAATGTGACACCCACAAGACTGTAGATAAAAGTTACATTTTGACAGTATATTGCAGTATATATTAAACTGGCCAACAATGTTGAAATCATCCATTATGTTTCAGAACTAAAACCATCTGATAAATGTGGGCATGTGTATTACAATACTAATCCAACAATCTATGGTTTGTATAGGAGAGAGAAAGTTTTTCATTATATACAGTAGAAGCCCGATATTACATTGCCAGATCTTACATTTCCTCGGAATTTACGTCATTTAGTTGCAGTCCCATTCTGGCAAGCTGCATTTTTTTTCTTTCCGGGATTTAATGTTTTCCTGGAATTTCCTCAGTTTTGCAGTGGTCCCCTGGTAACTTAAAAATGGTGTTCTATTGTAATCAAATCCTAATCTAATTCTCACTTTCAAATGGACAGAATGGAGTTCTACTGCTCAATTCAAATTCACGTTGCTTTCCTTTTATAAATGTGTTTATTTGTTAAATATTTACCAGACTGGCCATTAATATGGAACTTCTGAAAATTCTTCTGGATCCTCCAGTTCAATTGATTGTGAATCCAGTGTATTATTTGTTCATTATTTTTCATGTATTTCAATGAGCCATAGAGTCTAAGCCAAGATACGGAGTAAAATAATGATATAAAAAGTCAAGCAATAATATATGTATGTTCAAAATATTACTTTGAGCCCCTGTGAAATTCTACATCTTGCCAGAAATAAAAACTCAATTAATTGGGGTAAATTTACTTACCTCCAAAAATCCATCAGCGATGACTTCAAGCACATCACAACACTTCTCCAGGCGTAAATTTGCCTGGATAACACTAAATCACGAAGATCCGAAGGTGCGCACTGGGTACCGAATGCTTGCGAAGTTGTGCTAGCGATAATACGATCAGCAGTTCGAAGTTATGCTAGCGTTGGCTCATTTGCATACGGCGTCCAGTTAAAGTACAATGGCGTTAGAGTGTGAAGTTGCGCCAGAATCTATCTCCTTCACTAGCGAAATTTTTTTTGCTCTTTAGTCTCATCTATAGCACATGTATGTGCAAACATTTTGGCTTTCTCTACCATCAACTTAAACCAATGAACAAACACACACAGATATATTACATTTGCTTTTGTTTGCTGGTGATTTAATGGAAGATATATGCTTTAATTCTAAATAGTGTTTTCTTATATTCCCCACATATTCAATCCAATAATGATAATTAAGCAGGGGAAACCTTACTATGGGCTGTGGAGCATTATGCATGCTGTGTGGTACCCAATAAATGGACCCTGTTGTGTTTAATAATTGCCCTGTGTTTAGTCTTTCACATACTCTGTTGCTGTAATGATTGAAAGGTGGAGCACAGAACACCAGGAACACAATAACTGTATTTGAAGCTTCTCTCCCACAAAGCTTTATTTGTTAGTCAATGGGGAATGTCTCTGCTGGAGTAAAGAATAAATTATTTTCCATTCTCAAATACACTGAGCCTGATCAGTAGACACAGCACATGCTGACTGCAGAATATTTGGAAGAAGACTTTTATCTAATAGGGATCAATTATAGGTATGAGATCTGTTATCCGGAAACCTGTTATACAAAAAAACTCCAAGTTACGATAAGGCCATTTAGCATAGACTTGGGGGGTTATTTATTTATAAGTCTGAATGCTAAAAACTCAAAATATTTTTTACTAAAAAATCTGAACTTTTAGTGAAAAAAAACTTGAATTTTTTTTCGACACTGCAAAAATCCAAAAATCCGCCATCCCAGACCTGCCAAGGTTGTATGTAAGCCAATAAGAGAGGCCCCTATCGTATTTGGAATTTTCTGTAGTGTTCACTGGAATTAGCCTGGAAATTTGACTATTTCAGGCTTTTCGGGCAAAAAGCCAAAAAATTCGGACTTCTCAGGAAAAAGGCCAAAAAAAACAAGCGATTCAGAAACAAATCAGAAAAAAATAGTACAATTTGGGTTTTCACTCGATTTTATCGAGTTGTTACCTGATCTGATTAAATTGAGCTTTTTTAATAATAAATAAGGTCAAATCGTGGATTCTAGTTTGGTAGGACTTTTTTTATAAATTAAATAACCAGAAGAATTCAGATTTTGCTAAATAACCACCTTATACTCCATTATAATGAAATAACTCAAGTTTAAAAAATGATTTCATTTATCTCTGTAATAATAAAACAGCACCTTGTACCTGATCCAAACTAAGATATAACTAATCCTTATTGGGGCAAAACCAGCTTATTGTGTTTATTTAATTATTATAATTATTATTATTTAATTGATCTGACAGACTTATGAAGTATGAAGATTCAAATTATGGAAAGATCCCTTATCTGGATAGCATTCTGGATAACAGGTCCCATACCTGTACCTTTATGCTTAACATGTGCTTTTATTGATGCTGCATTCATCTTAGGCTGTGAAATAAACACATGTCAATGACATTAATGGCATGGCTAAGAAGCTGCAAACGTGTTCTTGTTAGGTTTAATTTATTTAACTTGTTTGACTTTTATAGTATAGATAAGCACAATGCCAAAATCAAGCAGAGCCAGGAGCATACTCCTCTTCCTCTCAGCCCACAGTTTCCATGACCAAGCATAAGTTGGAAAAACATTATACTGAGTGTACTGAGAAGACGTCTTCTCCCAGTGGCCGTTCATCCAGGATAGCACTGAATGGAAGCCTAAGGTGGAAGGGAGCTCTTGATGACCCATTTGCCGAAGAGGAAAGAATACGTCAGTGTAAGATCAACAGAAGAAAACGATATTTATTAGCTGCTCAGCAGTCCACATGTAACAAAAGTAATTCACAAGATGGTTTTCATGATGACATGAAGTTGTACAACAGTGGTTCAGTAGCAAAGAGAGACTACTCAGATTCCAGTTTCATTGGGCAGAGTGGACAACCCAAGCAACTGTCAGCCCTTCCATTTCCAGCCCATGTAAACATGTTTAAGAATCATTTATGATAGGTCCTTTACAAAGATATTTCTGTGGTGTGGAATGGGATTGGAAGGCTCTGAAAAGCCTATGTTTGGTTGTAAGTTAAGGACATACTAAAAGACGACATACACTAATGGTTCCAATTGCTTGTTTGCATTTCTTAACACTTTCCGAATGCCTCCTCTTCCAAACAAGGGAGATGAGATAAAAGGCACTGTTTTATATTATTATTGTTAAGGACTTTTTTCCTGCTGTACATTTTGTTTGTCACTGTAGCAATGTGTGATTAACCCTGTGTTTAAATGCTATATCAAAAGTGTCATTTCAAGGGGTGGTTCACCTTTAAGGTAACTTTTATTATGTTATAGAATGGCCAATTCTAAGCAGTTTTTCAACTGGTTTTCATTGTTTATTTTTTTTGTAGTTTTATAGTTATTTGCCTTTTCATTCTGACTCCCTTCATCGCTGATTCCTTTCTAAAAAACAAATGCCCTGTAAGGCTACAAATGTATTGTTATTGTTACTTTTTATTACTGATCCTTCTATGCAGGCCTCTCCTATTCATATTCCAGTCTCTTATTTAAATCAATGCATGGTTACTAGGGTAATTTGGACCCTAGTTACCAGATTGCTTAAGATGGAAACTGGAGAGCTGCCAGGGGAGATCCTGGCCATTTTGCTGCCTGAAGCAGCCTTCCTTCTGCCCCCCTTCAGTACTCACCTTTTCAGCGCCGGCGGGTCCACTTCACTGGCACAGAGAGCGTAATTGCGCTCACTGCACTAGAAAAGCCAAGTTTCCAGGTTGAAAAACATAAATTTGGCTCTTAGTTACCAGGAGAGGCATTTTTGTTGCCGTCTAAGGTGAGTTTCTCACATTGAAAAAATCTACGGAGTTGGCCTGGTGCAAACATTATTCATTTGAAGCTCATGCCACATTTGCTTTAGGGTGGGCTCATGTCTAGGACAACAGAGGATCTTAATTTGCTTCTTTGGACATTTTATTAATAAGTGACCACTTCCAGCAATTTCACCAACATCACTTATAAATACATACATGGGACCTCTATGTAGTCGCCATATTTGAACTGACATAAGTGTAACACCTATTTGGGCTGCATAGCACACAAATAGTTAAACTGTCCAGCTAGCAGTAGAAGCATGGGTTACACGCGACTTCACACAACAGGGTCAGGGCCTTCGCCATGTGGAAGTGTTCCCTCTATGGTGTAGTGCAACTACATCCCCCCAGGCTACTGTGCATACAACAAAAGATGGGCGCCAGGAGGTTCTTGCAGTAAAACAGAAAACGGTTTATTTAACTATGCACGAGGCAAGTGACCACAGGTTTAGTACTCACGCAGGAGCTGAGGCAATAGCACATTTCTCACACAGAGCTGCAGGCATTAGGCATTTCTCACAGAGGAAAGGTCTCCATTAGGCATTTGCAGTATTCACACACATTCCCTCCTGGAAGTTGTCAGGAAAGCAGCTTCTACCCTACAGTCCCTCTTCACTGAGGTCCCTGACTGGAGGCAACACATAAAGCCTCTGGGAAGCTACTCCCTTACTGCAAATCCTTGTTGGAGCTTCAGGTGCTCTTTCTCTCTCACCTCTCTGCCTTTCTCTCCTAGAGAGACTATAACAAGTCTGCCCTAGTGCAACTATTCCTCATTCACGGGGTTACCTGGTCCCCGACTTCTTCTCCAAAGCACATGGGCCTTTCTGGGCCTAGCTGTGCCCAGGCTCCCCTGAGCACACCCAGCTGGATCACCATCCACAGGCCAAAGAGGAAGTGGCCACTCCCTACACTCACTATATAGCAGTGTAGCAGGGGAGTATCATTCTCTCCTGGCAGATCACTCTAAGAAAAAAGGTGGGGGCCTTAAAGCTGCAGGGCAGATTACCCAGTAGGGGTCCCTACATACACCCGGGGGAAAAACCCATTTCGTCCCGACAATGGTTTAAACATCCCCAACATATATCAACTTACAGTACCATCACATCCACTTCTGGTATCCTCTCCTAAGGCATACCTGGTAACAATGGTCACTGTAAAGGAAACACAGCATGCACAATACTGTATCAAACATTTTCAATTGCATAATAAACATTGCAGTTGGTCAACTTTATTACACATCAGCAAAAATACTTCTCCCCCTCCCAAGGGTCCCCACAGGCCAGTCCTTGGGTGCAGAAACACTACTCAGCGAGTAGGTGAAGGCAGAAGAAATGGTGGTAGGGATCAATAGTCCTGAATTAGAACCCACTTAGTCCAGCAGTCCTTCCAGCCACAAAAAACAAGCAAGCAGCACTCTAGGCATCTCACTCTGCAGGAGTCCATAGAAGAGCTGTAGCAAACAGCACATGTATGTACAAGTATGGCGAAGTTTTCCGAAGTGAAAATTCGGACCTAAAATAAATGTGCCCCTCAGGGTATGATATATACCTGTCAGTTCATTGGAAAACATAAAATTGTAATGTGGCTATGCACCCTAAGGGCAGCCAGCTTCATAAGCAGTGGGTGATTTTTGTATTTTAAAAAGACTAAGTAATCACATTTTCCTTCAGAGTATCCCAGGGCAAATTCCATGTATAGTACTTCAGAACAGGTCAAGATAAATACAGTGCCTATTTCATGTAAAATACCTCCCAGAACATGACAAGATAAATTCAGTGACAATTTGATTTATAATGCATCTTACAATATAAGGCAGGGTAAATACAGCACCAATTCCACATATACTACCTTTAAAATGCTTAGCAAGTTAAATCAGGTACAGGATCTGTTATTTGGAAACCCATTATCTAGAAAGCTCTGAATTATGGAAAGGCCATCTCCCATAGACTACATTTTATTCAAATTATCCAAATTTTAGAAAATCATTTCCT